>NC_060913.1:18453123-18753123 GCF_021234035.1 Daphnia pulicaria
TCGGCCCATTCTCTTATTTCGGATTCAAAACGACATCACAACTCTCTATTGAATTTTTGTTTTTTTTATCCACGCCTTAGCCAACTCGCTCATCTCGGCCCATTCTCTTATTTCGGATTCAAAACGACATCGCAACTCTCAGTTGAAATTTTTTTTTGATCGACGCCATAGCCAACTCGCCCATCTCGGCCCATTCTCTTATTTCTCTTATGACGGAAAAATGATGAGAAAAGACGTTTCAGGAGGTCAAATATCAATAAATCCGAAAAAATGATGAGAAAAGACGTTTCAGGAGGTCAAATTCAAAGTTCAAAAAATCAAAAAAAATGATGAGAAAAGACATTTCAGAAGGTCAAAGGTCAAAGTTCAAAAAATCCGAAAAAATGATGAGAAAAGACTTTCAGGAGGTGGAGAGGTCCAAAACCAAAAAATCCGAAAAAATGATGAGAAAAGATGTTTCAGAAGGTCAAAGGTCAAAGTTCAAAAAATCCAAAAAATTATGAGAAAAGACGTTTCACGAGGTCAAAGGTCAAAGTTCAAAAAATAAAAAAAATGATGAGAAAAGACGTTTCAGGAGGTCAAAGGTCAAAGTTCAAAAAATCCATTTCTTGTTGAATGCTTTGAAAAATGAAGAAAATAAAGGAAATAATGCAATGTTTTGAATGTTTCTTGTTAAATGCGATGAAAAATGAAGAAAATGCAAGGAAATAATGCAATTTTTTAATGTTTCTTGTTGAATGCGATAAAAAATGAAGAAAATAAACTAAATAATGCAATGTTTTTAATGTTTCTTGTTGAATGCGATGAAAAATGAAGAAAATAAAGGAAATAATGATGCGATGCGACTCAGTTGAAAAGTTTCGTTTTTTATCGACGCCTTAGCCCACTCGCCCATCTCGGCCCATTCTCTTATTTCGGATTCAAAACGACATCACAACTCTCTATTGAATTTTTGTTTTTTTATCCACGCCTTAGCCAACTCGCTCATCTCGGCCCATTCTCTTATTTCGGATTCAAAACGACATCGCAACTCTCAGTTGAAATTTTTTTTTGATCGACGCCATAGCCAACTCGCCCATCTCGGCCCATTCTCTTATTTCTCTTATGACGGAAAAATGATGAGAAAAGACGTTTCAGGAGGTCAAATATCAAAAAATCCGAAAAAATGATGGGAAAAGACTTTCAGGAAGTGGAGAGGTTCAAAATAAAAAAATCCGGAAAAATGATGAGAAAAGACGTTTCAGAAGGTCAAAGGTCAAAGTTCAAAAAATAAAAAAAAATGATGAGAAAAGACGTTTCAGGAGGTAAAATTCGAAGTTCAAAAAATCAAAAAAAATGATGAGAAAAGACGTTTCAGAAGGTCAAAGGTCAAAGTTCAAAAAATTCGAAAAAATGATGAGAAAAGACGTTTCAGGAGGTCAAAGGTCAAAGTTCAAAAAATCCGAAAAAATGATGAGAAAAGACGTTTCAGAAGGTCAAAGGTCAAGGTTAAAAAAATCCGAAAAAATGATGAGAAAAGACTTTCAGAGGTCCAAAATAAAAAAATCCGAAAAAATGATGAGAAAAGACGTTTCAGGAGGTCAAATTCAAAGTTCAAAAAATCAAAAAAAATGATGAGAAAAGACATTTCAGAAGGTCAAAGGTCAAAGTTCAAAAAATCCGAAAAAATGATGAGAAAAGACTTTCAGGAGGTGGAGAGGTCCAAAATTAAAAAAATCCGAAAAAATGATGAGAAAAGATGTTTCAGAAGGTCAAAGGTCAAAGTTCAAAAAATCCAAAAAATTATGAGAAAAGACGTTTCACGAGGTCAAAGGTCAAAGTTCAAAAAATAAAAAAAATGATGAGAAAAGACGTTTCAGGAGGTCAAAGGTCAAAGTTCAAAAAATCCATTTCTTGTTGAATGCTTTGAAAAATGAAGAAAATAAAGGAAATAATGCAATGTTTTGAATGTTTCTTGTTAAATGCGATGAAAAATGAAGAAAATGCAAGGAAATAATGATGCGATGCGACTCAGTTGAAAAATGTTGTTTTTTATCGACGCCTTAGCCCACTCGCCCATCTCGGCCCATTCTCTTATTTCGGATTCGAAACGACATCACAACTCTCTATTGAAAATTTTTTTTTGTGATCGACGCCTTAGCCCACTCGCCCATCTCGGCCAATTCTCTTATTTCTCTTATGACGGAAAAATGATGAGAAAAGACGTTTCAGGAGGTTGAGAGGTCAAAGTTCAAAAAATCCGAAAAAATGATGAGAAAAGATGTTTCAGAAGGTCAAAGGTCAAAGTTCAAAAAATCCGAAATAATGATGACAAAAGACGTTTCACGAGGTCAAAGGTCAAAGTTCAAAAAATCCATTTCTTGTTGAATGCTTTGAAAAATGAAGAAAATAAAGGAAATAATGCAATGTTTTGAATGTTTCTTGTTAAATGCGATGAAAAATGAAGAAAATGCAAGGAAATAATGCAATTTTTTAATGTTTCTTGTTGAATGCGATAAAAAATGAAGAAAATAAACTAAATAATGCAATGTTTTTAATGTTTCTTGTTGAATGCGATGAAAAATGAAGAAAATAAAGGAAATAATGATGCGATGCGACTCAGTTGAAAAGTTTTGTTTTTTATCGACGCCTTAGCCCACTCGCCCATCTCGGCCCATTCTCTTATTTCGGATTCAAAACGACATCACAACTCTCTATTGAATTTTTGTTTTTTTATCCACGCCTTAGCCAACTCGCTCATCTCGGCCCATTCTCTTATTTCGGATTCAAAACGACATCGCAACTCTCAGTTGAAATTTTTTTTTGATCGACGCCATAGCCAACTCGCCCATCTCGGCCCATTCTCTTATTTCTCTTATGACGGAAAAATGATGAGAAAAGACGTTTCAGGAGGTCAAATATCAATAAATCCGAAAAAATGATGAGAAAAGGAAATGGAGGTCAAATTCAAAGTTCAAAAAATCAAAAAAAATGATGAGAAAAGACATTTCAGAAGGTCAAAGGTCAAAGTTCAAAAATCCGAAAAAATGATGAGAAAAGACTTTCAGGAGGTGGAGAGGTCCAAAACCAAAAAATCCGAAAAAATGATGAGAAAAGATGTTTCAGAAGGTCAAAGGTCAAAGTTCAAAAAATCCAAAAAATTATGAGAAAAGACGTTTCACGAGGTCAAAGGTCAAAGTTCAAAAAATAAAAAAAATGATGAGAAAAGACGTTTCAGGAGGTCAAAGGTCAAAGTTCAAAAAATCCATTTCTTGTTGAATGCTTTGAAAAATGAAGAAAATAAAGGAAATAATGCAATGTTTTGAATGTTTCTTGTTAAATGCGATGAAAAATGAAGAAAATGCAAGGAAATAATGCCATTTTTTAATGTTTCTTGTTGAATGCGATAAAAAATGAAGAAAATAAACTAAATAATGCAATGTTTTTAATGTTTCTTGTTGAATGCGATGAAAAATGAAGAAAATAAAGGAAATAATGATGCGATGCGACTCAGTTGAAAAGTTTCGTTTTTTATCGACGCCTTAGCCCACTCGCCCATCTCGGCCCATTCTCTTATTTCGGATTCAAAACGACATCACAACTCTCTATTGAATTTTTGTTTTTTTATCCACGCCTTAGCCAACTCGCTCATCTCGGCCCATTCTCTTATTTCGGATTCAAAACGACATCGCAACTCTCAGTTGAAATTTTTTTTTGATCGACGCCATAGCCAACTCGCCCATCTCGGCCCATTCTCTTATTTCTCTTATGACGGAAAAATGATGAGAAAAGACGTTTCAGGAGGTAAAATATCAAAAAATCCGAAAAAATGATGGGAAAAGACTTTCAGGAAGTGGAGAGGTTCAAAATAAAAAAATCCGGAAAAATGATGAGAAAAGACGTTTCAGAAGGTCAAAGGTCAAGGTTAAAAAAATCCGAAAAAATGATGAGAAAAGACTTTCAGAGGTCCAAAATAAAAAAATCCGAAAAAATGATGAGAAAAGACGTTTCAGGAGGTCAAATTCAAAGTTCAAAAAATCAAAAAAAATGATGAGAAAAGACATTTCAGAAGGTCAAAGGTCAAAGTTCAAAAAATCCGAAAAAATGATGAGAAAAGACTTTCAGGAGGTGGAGAGGTCCAAAACCAAAAAATCCGAAAAAATGATGAGAAAAGATGTTTCAGAAGGTCAAAGGTCAAAGTTCAAAAAATCCAAAAAATTATGAGAAAAGACGTTTCACGAGGTCAAAGGTCAAAGTTCAAAAAATAAAAAAAATGATGAGAAAAGACGTTTCAGGAGGTCAAAGGTCAAAGTTCAAAAAATCCATTTCTTGTTGAATGCTTTGAAAAATGAAGAAAATAAAGGAAATAATGCAATGTTTTGAATGTTTCTTGTTAAATGCGATGAAAAATGAAGAAAATGCAAGGAAATAATGATGCGATGCGACTCAGTTGAAAAATGTTGTTTTTTATCGACGCCTTAGCCCACTCGCCCATCTCGGCCCATTCTCTTATTTCGGATTCGAAACGACATCACAACTCTCTATTGAAATTTTTTTTTGTGATCGACGCCTTAGCCCACTCGCCCATCTCGGCCAATTCTCTTATTTCTCTTATGACGGAAAAATGATGAGAAAAGACGTTTCAGGAGGTTGAGAGGTCAAAGTTCAAAAAATCCGAAAAAATGATGAGAAAAGATGTTTCAGAAGGTCAAAGGTCAAAGTTCAAAAAATCCGAAATAATGATGACAAAAGACGTTTCACGAGGTCAAAGGTCAAAGTTCAAAAAATCCATTTCTTGTTGAATGCTTTGAAAAATGAAGAAAATGCAAGGAAATAATGCAATTTTTTAATGTTTCTTGTTGAATGCGATAAAAAATGAAGAAAATAAACTAAATAATGCAATGTTTTTAATGTTTCTTGTTGAATGCGATGAAAAATGAAGAAAATAAAGGAAATAATGATGCGATGCGACTCAGTTGAAAAGTTTTGTTTTTTATCGACGCCTTAGCCCACTCGCCCATCTCGGCCCATTCTCTTATTTCGGATTCAAAACGACATCACAACTCTCTATTGAATTTTTGTTTTTTTATCCACGCCTTAGCCAACTCGCTCATCTCGGCCCATTCTCTTATTTCGGATTCAAAACGACATCGCAACTCTCAGTTGAAATTTTTTTTTGATCGACGCCATAGCCAACTCGCCCATCTCGGCCCATTCTCTTATTTCTCTTATGACGGAAAAATGATGAGAAAAGACGTTTTAGGAGGTCAAATATCAATAAATCCGAAAAAATGATGAGAAAAGGAAATGGAGGTCAAATTCAAAGTTCAAAAAATCAAAAAAAATGATGAGAAAAGACATTTCAGAAGGTCAAAGGTCAAAGTTCAAAAAATCCGAAAAAATGATGAGAAAAGACTTTCAGGAGGTGGAGAGGTCCAAAATTAAAAAAATCCGAAAAAATGATGAGAAAAGATGTTTCAGAAGGTCAAAGGTCAAAGTTCAAAAAATCCAAAAAATTATGAGAAAAGACGTTTCACGAGGTCAAAGGTCAAAGTTCAAAAAATAAAAAAAATGATGAGAAAAGACGTTTCAGGAGGTCAAAGGTCAAAGTTCAAAAAATCCATTTCTTGTTGAATGCTTTGAAAAATGAAGAAAATAAAGGAAATAATGCAATGTTTTGAATGTTTCTTGTTAAATGCGATGAAAAATGAAGAAAATGCAAGGAAATAATGATGCGATGCGACTCAGTTGAAAAATGTTGTTTTTTATCGACGCCTTAGCCCACTCGCCCATCTCGGCCCATTCTCTTATTTCGGATTCGAAACGACATCACAACTCTCTATTGAAATTTTTTTTTGTGATCGACGCCTTAGCCCACTCGCCCATCTCGGCCAATTCTCTTATTTCTCTTATGACGGAAAAATGATGAGAAAAGACGTTTCAGGAGGTGGAGAGGTCCAAAATTAAAAAAATCCGAAAAAATGATGAGAAAAGATGTTTCAGAAGGTCAAAGGTCAAAGTTCAAAAAATCCAAAAAATTATGAGAAAAGACGTTTCACGAGGTCAAAGGTCAAAGTTCAAAAAATAAAAAAAATGATGAGAAAAGACGTTTCAGGAGGTCAAAGGTCAAAGTTCAAAAAATCCATTTCTTGTTGAATGCTTTGAAAAATGAAGAAAATAAAGGAAATAATGCAATGTTTTGAATGTTTCTTGTTAAATGCGATGAAAAATGAAGAAAATGCAAGGAAATAATGATGCGATGCGACTCAGTTGAAAAATGTTGTTTTTTATCGACGCCTTAGCCCACTCGCCCATCTCGGCCCATTCTCTTATTTCGGATTCGAAACGACATCACAACTCTCTATTGAAAATTTTTTTTTGTGATCGACGCCTTAGCCCACTCGCCCATCTCGGCCAATTCTCTTATTTCTCTTATGACGGAAAAATGATGAGAAAAGACGTTTCAGGAGGTTGAGAGGTCAAAGTTCAAAAAATCCGAAAAAATGATGAGAAAAGATGTTTCAGAAGGTCAAAGGTCAAAGTTCAAAAAATAAAAAAAATGATGAGAAAAGACGTTTCAGGAGGTCAAAGGTCAAAGTTCAAAAAATCCATTTCTTGTTGAATGCTTTGAAAAATGAAGAAAATAAAGGAAATAATGCAATGTTTTGAATGTTTCTTGTTAAATGCGATGAAAAATGAAGAAAATGCAAGGAAATAATGCAATTTTTTAATGTTTCTTGTTGAATGCGATAAAAAATGAAGAAAATAAACTAAATAATGCAATGTTTTTAATGTTTCTTGTTGAATGCGATGAAAAATGAAGAAAATAAAGGAAATAATGATGCGATGCGACTCAGTTGAAAAGTTTTGTTTTTTATCGACGCCTTAGCCCACTCGCCCATCTCGGCCCATTCTCTTATTTCATTCTCAAAATCCTCTTATTCCATTCTCAAAACGACATCACAACTCTCTATTGAATTTTTGTTTTTTTATCCACGCCTTAGCCAACTCGCTCATCTCGGCCCATTCTCTTATTTCGGATTCAAAACGACATCGCAACTCTCAGTTGAAATTTTTTTTTGATCGACGCCATAGCCAACTCGCCCATCTCGGCCCATTCTCTTATTTCTCTTATGACGGAAAAATGATGAGAAAAGACGTTTCAGGAGGTCAAATTCAAAGTTCAAAAAATCAAAAAAAATGATGAGAAAAGACATTTCAGAAGGTCAAAGGTCAAAGTTCAAAAAATCCGAAAAAATGATGAGAAAAGACTTTCAGGAGGTGGAGAGGTCCAAAATTAAAAAAATCCGAAAAAATGATGAGAAAAGATGTTTCAGAAGGTCAAAGGTCAAAGTTCAAAAAATCCAAAAAATGATGAGAAAAGACGTTTCACGAGGTCAAAGGTCAAAGTTCAAAAAATAAAAAAAATGATGAGAAAAGACGTTTCAGGAGGTCAAAGGTCAAAGTTCAAAAAATCCATTTCTTGTTGAATGCTTTGAAAAATGAAGAAAATAAAGGAAATAATGCAATGTTTTGAATGTTTCTTGTTAAATGCGATGAAAAATGAAGAAAATGCAAGGAAATAATGATGCGATGCGACTCAGTTGAAAAATGTTGTTTTTTATCGACGCCTTAGCCCACTCGCCCATCTCGGCCCATTCTCTTATTTCGGATTCGAAACGACATCACAACTCTCTATTGAAAATTTTTTTTTGTGATCGACGCCTTAGCCCACTCGCCCATCTCGGCCAATTCTCTTATTTCTCTTATGACGGAAAAATGATGAGAAAAGACGTTTCAGGAGGTTGAGAGGTCAAAGTTCAAAAAATCCGAAAAAATGATGAGAAAAGATGTTTCAGAAGGTCAAAGGTCAAAGTTCAAAAAATCCGAAAAAATGATGACAAAAGACGTTTCACGAGGTCAAAGGTCAAAGTTCAAAAAATCCATTTCTTGTTGAATGCTTTGAAAAATGAAGAAAATAAAGGAAATAATGCAATGTTTTGAATGTTTCTTGTTAAATGCGATGAAAAATGAAGAAAATGCAAGGAAATAATGCAATTTTTTAATGTTTCTTGTTGAATGCGATAAAAAATGAAGAAAATAAACTAAATAATGCAATGTTTTTAATGTTTCTTGTTGAATGCGATGAAAAATGAAGAAAATAAAGGAAATAATGATGCGATGCGACTCAGTTGAAAAGTTTTGTTTTTTATCGACGCCTTAGCCCACTCGCCCATCTCGGCCCATTCTCTTATTTCGGATTCAAAACGACATCACAACTCTCTATTGAATTTTTGTTTTTTTATCCACGCCTTAGCCAACTCGCTCATCTCGGCCCATTCTCTTATTTCGGATTCAAAACGACATCGCAACTCTCAGTTGAAATTTTTTTTTGATCGACGCCATAGCCAACTCGCCCATCTCGGCCCATTCTCTTATTTCTCTTATGACGGAAAAATGATGAGAAAAGACGTTTCAGGAGGTCAAATATCAATAAATCCGAAAAAATGATGAGAAAAGGAAATGGAGGTCAAATTCAAAGTTCAAAAAATCAAAAAAATGATGAGAAAAGACATTTCAGAAGGTCAAAGGTCAAAGTTCAAAAAATCCGAAAAAATGATGAGAAAAGACTTTCAGGAGGTGGAGAGGTCCAAAACCAAAAAATCCGAAAAAATGATGAGAAAAGATGTTTCAGAAGGTCAAAGGTCAAAGTTCAAAAAATCCAAAAAATTATGAGAAAAGACGTTTCACGAGGTCAAAGGTCAAAGTTCAAAAAATAAAAAAAATGATGAGAAAAGACGTTTCAGGAGGTCAAAGGTCAAAGTTCAAAAAATCCATTTCTTGTTGAATGCTTTGAAAAATGAAGAAAATAAAGGAAATAATGCAATGTTTTGAATGTTTCTTGTTAAATGCGATGAAAAATGAAGAAAATGCAAGGAAATAATGATGCGATGCGACTCAGTTGAAAAATGTTGTTTTTTATCGACGCCTTAGCCCACTCGCCCATCTCGGCCCATTCTCTTATTTCGGATTCGAAACGACATCACAACTCTCTATTGAAAATTTTTTTTTGTGATCGACGCCTTAGCCCACTCGCCCATCTCGGCCAATTCTCTTATTTCTCTTATGACGGAAAAATGATGAGAAAAGACGTTTCAGGAGGTGGAGAGGTCCAAAATTAAAAAAATCCGAAAAAATGATGAGAAAAGATGTTTCAGAAGGTCAAAGGTCAAAGTTTAAAAAATCCAAAAAATTATGAGAAAAGACGTTTCACGAGGTCAAAGGTCAAAGTTCAAAAAATAAAAAAAATGATGAGAAAAGACGTTTCAGGAGGTCAAAGGTCAAAGTTCAAAAAATCCATTTCTTGTTGAATGCTTTGAAAAATGAAGAAAATAAAGGAAATAATGCAATGTTTTGAATGTTTCTTGTTAAATGCGATGAAAAATGAAGAAAAAGCAAGGAAATAATGATGCGATGCGACTCAGTTGAAAAATGTTGTTTTTTATCGACGCCTTAGCCCACTCGCCCATCTCGGCCCATTCTCTTATTTCGGATTCGAAACGACATCACAACTCTCTATTGAAAATTTTTTTTTGTGATCGACGCCTTAGCCCACTCGCCCATCTCGGCCAATTCTCTTATTTCTCTTATGACGGAAAAATGATGAGAAAAGACGTTTCAGGAGGTGGAGAGGTCCAAAATTAAAAAAATCCGAAAAAATGATGAGAAAAGATGTTTCAGAAGGTCAAAGGTCAAAGTTCAAAAAATAAAAAAAATGATGAGAAAAGACGTTTCACGAGGTCAAAGGTCAAAGTTCAAAAAATAAAAAAAATGATGAGAAAAGACGTTTCAGGAGGTCAAAGGTCAAAGTTCAAAAAATCCATTTCTTGTTGAATGCTTAGAAAAATGAAGAAAATAAAGGAAATAATGCAATGTTTTGAATGTTTCTTGTTAAATGCGATGAAAAATGAAGAAAATGCAAGGAAATAATGCAATTTTTTAATGTTTCTTGTTGAATGCTATAAAAAATGAAGAAAATAAACTAAATAATGCAATGTTTTTAATGTTTCTAGTTGAATGCGATGAAAAATGAAGAAAATAAAGGAAATAATGATGCGATGCGACTCAGTTGAAAAGTTTTGTTTTTTATCGACGCCTTAGCCCACTCGCCCATCTCGGCCCATTCTCTTATTTCTCTTATGACGGAAAAATGATGAGAAAAGACGTTTCAGGAGGTTGAGAGGTCAAAGTTCAAAAAATCCGAAAAAATGATGAGAAAAGATGTTTCAGAAGGTCAAAGGTCAAAGTTCAAAAAATCCGAAAAAATGATGACAAAAGACGTTTCACGAGGTCAAAGGTCAAAGTTCAAAAAATCCATTTCTTGTTGAATGCTTTGAAAAATGAAGAAAATAAAGGAAATAATGCAATGTTTTGAATGTTTCTTGTTAAATGCGATGAAAAATGAAGAAAATGCAAGGAAATAATGCAATTTTTTAATGTTTCTTGTTGAATGCGATAAAAAATGAAGAAAATAAACTAAATAATGCAATGTTTTTAATGTTTCTTGTTGAATGCGATGAAAAATGAAGAAAATAAAGGAAATAATGATGCGATGCGACTCAGTTGAAAAGTTTTGTTTTTTATCGACGCCTTAGCCCACTCGCCCATCTCGGCCCATTCTCTTATTTCGGATTCAAAACGACATCACAACTCTCTATTGAATTTTTGTTTTTTTATCCACGCCTTAGCCAACTCGCTCATCTCGGCCCATTCTCTTATTTCGGATTCAAAACGACATCGCAACTCTCAGTTGAAATTTTTTTTTGATCGACGCCATAGCCAACTCGCCCATCTCGGCCCATTCTCGTATTTCTCTTATGACGGAAAAATGATGAGAAAAGACGTTTCAGGAGGTCAAAGGTCAAAGTTCAAAAAATCCGAAAAAATGATGAGAAAAGACGTTTCAGAAGGTCAAAGGTCAAGGTTAAAAAAATCCGAAAAAATGATGAGAAAAGACTTTCAGGAGGTGGAGAGGTCCAAAATAAAAAAATCCGAAAAAATGATGAGAAAAGACGTTTCAGAAGGTCAAAGGTCAAAGTTCAAAAAATCCGAAAAAATGATGACAAAAGACGTTTCACGATGTCAAAGGTCAAAGTTCAAAAAATCCATTTCTTGTTGAATGCTTTGAAAAATGAAGAAAATAAAGGAAATAATGCAATGTTTTGAATGTTTCTTGTTAAATGCGATGAAAAATGAAGAAAATGCAAGGAAATAATGCAATTTTTTAATGTTTCTTGTTGAATGCGATAAAAAATGAAGAAAATAAACTAAATATTGCAATGTTTTTAATGTTTCTTGTTGAATGCGATGAAAAATGAAGAAAATAAAGGAAATAATGATGCGATTCGACTCAGTTGAAAAGTTTTGTTTTTTATCGACGCCTTAGCCCACTCGCCCATCTCGGCCCATTCTCTTATTTCGGATTCAAAACGACATCACAACTCTCTATTGAATTTTTGTTTTTTTATCCACGCCTTAGCCAACTCGCTCATCTCGGCCCATTCTCTTATTTCGGATTCAAAACGACATCGCAACTCTCAGTTGAAATTTTTTTTTGATCGACGCCATAGCCAACTCGCCCATCTCGGCCCATTCTCTTATTTCTCTTATGACGGAAAAATGATGAGAAAAGACGTTTCAGGAGGTCAAATATCAATAAATCCGAAAAAATGATGAGAAAAGACGTTTCAGGAGGTCAAATTCAAAGTTCAAAAAATCAAAAAAAATGATGAGAAAAGACATTTCAGAAGGTCAAAGGTCAAAGTTCAAAAAATCCGAAAAAATGATGAGAAAAGACTTTCAGGAGGTGGAGAGGTCCAAAATTAAAAAAATCCGAAAAAATGATGAGAAAAGATGTTTCAGAAGGTCAAAGGTCAAAGTTCAAAAAATCCAAAAAATTATGAGAAAAGACGTTTCACGAGATCAAAGGTCAAAGTTCAAAAAATCCGAAAAAATGATGAGAAAAGACGTTTCAGGAGGTCAAAGGTCAAAGTTCAAAAAATCCGAAAAAATGATGAGAAAAGACGTTTCAGAAGGTCAAAGGTCAAGGTTAAAAAAATCCGAAAAAATGATGAGAAAAGACTTTCAGGAGGTGGAGAGGTCCAAAATTAAAAAAATCCGAAAAAATGATGAGAAAAGATGTTTCAGGAGGTCAAAGGTCAAAGTTCAAAAAATCCATTTCTTGTTGAATGCTTTGAAAAATGAAGAAAATAAAGGAAATAATGCAATGTTTTGAATGTTTCTTGTTAAATGCGATGAAAAATGAAGAAAATGCAAGGAAATAATGATGCGATGCGACTCAGTTGAAAAATGTTGTTTTTTATCGACGCCTTAGCCCACTCGCCCATCTCGGCCCATTCTCTTATTTCGGATTCGAAACGACATCACAACTCTCTATTGAAAATTTTTTTTGTGATCGACGCCTTAGCCCACTCGCCCATCTCGGCCAATTCTCTTATTTCTCTTATGACGGAAAAATGATGAGAAAAGACGTTTCAGGAGGTTGAGAGGTCAAAGTTCAAAAAATCCGAAAAAATGATGAGAAAAGATGTTTCAGAAGGTCAAAGGTCAAAGTTCAAAAAATCCGAAAAAATGATGACAAAAGACGTTTCACGAGGTCAAAGGTCAAAGTTCAAAAAATCCATTTCATGTTGAATGCTTTGAAAAATGAAGAAAATAAAGGAAATAATGCAATGTTTTGAATGTTTCTTGTTAAATGCGATGAAAAATGAAGAAAATGCAAGGAAATAATGCAATTTTTTAATGTTTCTTGTTGAATGCGATAAAAAATGAAGAAAATAAACTAAATAATGCAATGTTTTTAATGTTTCTTGTTGAATGCGATGAAAAATGAAGAAAATAAAGGAAATAATGATGCGATGCGACTCAGTTGAAAAGTTTTGTTTTTTATCGACGCCTTAGCCCACTCGCCCATCTCGGCCCATTCTCTTATTTCGGATTCAAAACGACATCACAACTCTCTATTGAATTTTTGTTTTGATCGACGCCATAGCCAACTCGCCCATCTCGGCCCATTCTCTTATTTCTCTTATGACGGAAAAATGATGAGAAAAGACGTTTCAGGAGGTCAAATATCAATAAATCCGAAAAAATGATGAGAAAAGGAGGTCAAATTCAAAGTTCAAAAAATCAAAAAAAATGATGAGAAAAGACATTTCAGAAGGTCAAAGGTCAAGGTTAAAAAAATCCGAAAAAATGATGAGAAAAGACTTTCAGGAGGTGGAGAGGTCCAAAATAAAAAAATCCGAAAAAATGATGAGAAAAGACGTTTCAGAAGGTCAAAGGTCAAAGTTCAAAAAATCCGAAAAAATGATGACAAAAGACGTTTCACGATGTCAAAGGTCAAAGTTCAAAAAATCCATTTCTTGTTGAATGCTTTGAAAAATGAAGAAAATAAAGGAAATAATGCAATGTTTTGAATGTTTCTTGTTAAATGCGATGAAAAATGAAGAAAATGCAAGGAAATAATGCAATTTTTTAATGTTTCTTGTTGAATGCGATAAAAAATGAAGAAAATAAACTAAATATTGCAATGTTTTTAATGTTTTTTGTTGAATGCGATGAAAAATGAAGAAAATAAAGGAAATAATGATGCGATTCGACTCAGTTGAAAAGTTTTGTTTTTTATCGACGCCTTAGCCCACTCGCCCATCTCGGCCCATTCTCTTATTTCGGATTCAAAACGACATCACAACTCTCTATTGAATTTTTGTTTTTTTATCCACGCCTTAGCCAACTCGCTCATCTCGGCCCATTCTCTTATTTCGGATTCAAAACGACATCGCAACTCTCAGTTGAAATTTTTTTTTGATCGACGCCATAGCCAACTCGCCCATCTCGGCCCATTCTCTTATTTCTCTTATGACGGAAAAATGATGAGAAAAGACGTTTCAGGAGGTCAAATATCAATAAATCCGAAAAAATGATGAGAAAAGACGTTTCAGGAGGTCAAATTCAAAGTTCAAAAAATCAAAAAAAATGATGAGAAAAGACATTTCAGAAGGTCAAAGGTCAAAGTTCAAAAAATCCGAAAAAATGATGAGAAAAGACTTTCAGGAGGTGGAGAGGTCCAAAACCAAAAAATCCGAAAAAATGATGAGAAAAGATGTTTCAGAAGGTCAAAGGTCAAAGTTCAAAAAATCCAAAAAATTATGAGAAAAGACGTTTCACGAGGTCAAAGGTCAAAGTTCAAAAAATAAAAAAAATGATGAGAAAAGACGTTTCAGGAGGTCAAAGGTCAAAGTTCAAAAAATCCATTTCTTGTTGAATGCTTTGAAAAATGAAGAAAATAAAGGAAATAATGCAATGTTTTGAATGTTTCTTGTTAAATGCGATGAAAAATGAAGAAAATGCAAGGAAATAATGCAATTTTTTAATGTTTCTTGTTGAATGCTATAAAAAATGAAGAAAATAAATTAAATAATGCAATGTTTTTAATGTTTCTTGTTGAATGTGATGAAAAATGAAGAAAATAAAGGAAATAATGATGCGATGCGACTCAGTTGAAAAGTTTCGTTTTTTATCGACGCCTTAGCCCACTCGCCCATCTCGGCCCATTCTCTTATTTCGGATTCAAAACGACATCACAACTCTCTATTGAATTTTTGTTTTTTTATCCACGCCTTAGCCAACTCGCTCATCTCGGCCCATTCTCTTATTTCGGATTCAAAACGACATCGCAACTCTCAGTTGAAATTTTTTTTTGATCGACGCCATAGCCAACTCGCCCATCTCGGCCCATTCTCGTATTTCTCTTATGACGGAAAAATGATGAGAAAAGACGTTTCAGGAGGTCAAATATAAAAAAATCCGAAAAAATGATGGGAAAAGACTTTCAGGAAGTGGAGAGGTTCAAAATAAAAAAATCCGGAAAAATGATGAGAAAAGACGTTTCAGAAGGTCAAAGGTCAAAGTTCAAAAAATAAAAAAAAATGATGAGAAAAGACGTTTCAGGAGGTCAAAGGTCAAAGTTCAAAAAATCCGAAAAAATGATGAGAAAAGACGTTTCAGAAGGTCAAAGGTCAAGGTTAAAAAAATCCGAAAAAATGATGAGAAAAGACTTTCAGGAGGTGGAGAGGTCCAAAATAAAAAAATCCGAAAAAATGATGAGAAAAGACGTTTCAGAAGGTCAAAGGTCAAAGTTCAAAAAATCCGAAAAAATGATGACAAAAGACGTTTCACGATGTCAAAGGTCAAAGTTCAAAAAATCCATTTCTTGTTGAATGCTTTGAAAAATGAAGAAAATAAAGGAAATAATGCAATGTTTTGAATGTTTCTTGTTAAATGCGATGAAAAATGAAGAAAATGCAAGGAAATAATGCAATTTTTTAATGTTTCTTGTTGAATGCGATAAAAAATGAAGAAAATAAACTAAATATTGCAATGTTTTTAATGTTTCTTGTTGAATGCGATGAAAAATGAAGAAAATAAAGGAAATAATGATGCGATTCGACTCAGTTGAAAAGTTTTGTTTTTTATCGACGCCTTAGCCCACTCGCCCATCTCGGCCCATTCTCTTATTTCGGATTCAAAACGACATCACAACTCTCTATTGAATTTTTGTTTTTTTATCCACGCCTTAGCCAACTCGCTCATCTCGGCCCATTCTCTTATTTCGGATTCAAAACGACATCGCAACTCTCAGTTGAAATTTTTTTTTGATCGACGCCATAGCCAACTCGCCCATCTCGGCCCATTCTCTTATTTCTCTTATGACGGAAAAATGATGAGAAAAGACGTTTCAGGAGGTCAAATATCAATAAATCCGAAAAAATGATGAGAAAAGACGTTTCAGGAGGTCAAATTCAAAGTT
This sequence comes from Daphnia pulicaria, assembly GCF_021234035.1. NCBI lineage: Eukaryota > Metazoa > Arthropoda > Branchiopoda > Diplostraca > Daphniidae > Daphnia > Daphnia pulicaria. Next base: position 18,468,995 of record NC_060913.1, read on the forward strand.
CAAAAAATAAAAAAAAATGATGAGAAAAGACATTTCAGAAGGTCAAAGGTCAAAGTTCAAAAAATCCGAAAAAATGATGAGAAAAGACTTTCAGGAGGTGGAGAGGTCCAAAATTAAAAAAATCCGAAAAAATGATGAGAAAAGATGTTTCAGAAGGTCAAAGGTCAAAGTTCAAAAAATCCAAAAAATTATGAGAAAAGACGTTTCACGAGATCAAAGGTCAAAGTTCAAAAAATCCGAAAAAATGATGAGAAAAGACGTTTCAGGAGGTCAAAGGTCAAAGTTCAAAAAATCCGAAAAAATGATGAGAAAAGACGTTTCAGAAGGTCAAAGGTCAAGGTTAAAAAAATCCGAAAAAATGATGAGAAAAGACTTTCAGGAGGTGGAGAGGTCCAAAATTAAAAAAATCCGAAAAAATGATGAGAAAAGACGTTTCAGGAGGTCAAAGGTCAAAGTTCAAAAAATCCATTTCTTGTTGAATGCTTTGAAAAATGAAGAAAATAAAGGAAATAATGCAATGTTTTGAATGTTTCTTGTTAAATGCGATGAAAAATGAAGAAAATGCAAGGAAATAATGATGCGATGCGACTCAGTTGAAAAATGTTGTTTTTTATCGACGCCTTAGCCCACTCGCCCATCTCGGCCCATTCTCTTATTTCGGATTCGAAACGACATCACAACTCTCTATTGAAAATTTTTTTTGTGATCGACGCCTTAGCCCACTCGCCCATCTCGGCCAATTCTCTTATTTCTCTTATGACGGAAAAATGATGAGAAAAGACGTTTCAGGAGGTTGAGAGGTCAAAGTTCAAAAAATCCGAAAAAATGATGAGAAAAGATGTTTCAGAAGGTCAAAGGTCAAAGTTCAAAAAATCCGAAAAAATGATGACAAAAGACGTTTCACGAGGTCAAAGGTCAAAGTTCAAAAAATCCATTTCTTGTTGAATGCTTTGAAAAATGAAGAAAATAAAGGAAATAATGCAATGTTTTGAATGTTTCTTGTTAAATGCGATGAAAAATGAAGAAAATGCAAGGAAATAATGCAATTTTTTAATGTTTCTTGTTGAATGCGATAAAAAATGAAGAAAATAAACTAAATAATGCAATGTTTTTAATGTTTCTTGTTGAATGCGATGAAAAATGAAGAAAATAAAGGAAATAATGATGCGATGCGACTCAGTTGAAAAGTTTTGTTTTTTATCGACGCCTTAGCCCACTCGCCCATCTCGGCCCATTCTCTTATTTCGGATTCAAAACGACATCACATTTCTCTATTGAATTTTTGTTTTGATCGACGCCATAGCCAACTCGCCCATCTCGGCCCATTCTCTTATTTCTCTTATGACGGAAAAATGATGAGAAAAGACGTTTCAGGAGGTCAAATATCAATAAATCCGAAAAAATGATGAGAAAAGGAGGTCAAATTCAAAGTTCAAAAAATCAAAAAAAATGATGAGAAAAGACATTTCAGAAGGTCAAAGGTCAAAGTTCAAAAAATTCGAAAAAATGATGAGAAAAGACGTTTCAGGAGGTCAAAGGTCAAGGTTAAAAAAATCCGAAAAAATGATGAGAAAAGACTTTCAGGAGGTGGAGAGGTCCAAAATAAAAAAATCCGAAAAAATGATGAGAAAAGACGTTTCAGAAGGTCAAAGGTCAAAGTTCAAAAAATCCGAAAAAATGATGACAAAAGACGTTTCACGATGTCAAAGGTCAAAGTTCAAAAAATCCATTTCTTGTTGAATGCTTTGAAAAATGAAGAAAATAAAGGAAATAATGCAATGTTTTGAATGTTTCTTGTTAAATGCGATGAAAAATGAAGAAAATGCAAGGAAATAATGCAATTTTTTAATGTTTCTTGTTGAATGCGATAAAAAATGAAGAAAATAAACTAAATATTGCAATGTTTTTAATGTTTCTTGTTGAATGCGATGAAAAATGAAGAAAATAAAGGAAATAATGATGCGATTCGACTCAGTTGAAAAGTTTTGTTTTTTATCGACGCCTTAGCCCACTCGCCCATCTCGGCCCATTCTCTTATTTCGGATTCAAAACGACATCACAACTCTCTATTGAATTTTTGTTTTTTTATCCACGCCTTAGCCAACTCGCTCATCTCGGCCCATTCTCTTATTTCGGATTCAAAACGACATCGCAACTCTCAGTTGAAATTTTTTTTTGATCGACGCCATAGCCAACTCGCCCATCTCGGCCCATTCTCTTATTTCTCTTATGACGGAAAAATGATGAGAAAAGACGTTTCAGGAGGTCAAATATCAATAAATCCGAAAAAATGATGAGAAAAGACGTTTCAGGAGGTCAAATTCAAAGTTCAAAAAATCAAAAAAAATGATGAGAAAAGACATTTCAGAAGGTCAAAGGTCAAAGTTCAAAAAATCCGAAAAAATGATGAGAAAAGACTTTCAGGAGGTGGAGAGTTCCAAAACCAAAAAATCCGAAAAAATGATGAGAAAAGATGTTTCAGAAGGTCAAAGGTCAAAGTTCAAAAAATCAAAATATTATGAGAAAAGACGTTTCAGGAGGTCAAATTCAAAGTTCAAAAAATCAAAAAAAATGATGAGAAAAGACATTTCAGAAGGTCAAAGGTCAAAGTTCAAAAAATCCGAAAAAATGATGAGAAAAGACTTTCAGGAGGTGGAGAGGTCCAAAATTAAAAAAATCCGAAAAAATGATGAGAAAAGATGTTTCAGAAGGTCAAAGGTCAAAGTTCAAAAAATCCAAAAAATTATGAGAAAAGACGTTTCACGAGGTCAAAGGTCAAAGTTCAAAAAATCCGAAAAAATGATGAGAAAAGACGTTTCAGGAGGTCAAAGGTCAAAGTTCAAAAAATCCGAAAAAATGATGAGAAAAGACGTTTCAGAAGGTCAAAGGTCAAGGTTAAAAAAATCCGAAAAAATGATGAGAAAAGACTTTCAGGAGGTGGAGAGGTCCAAAATTAAAAAAATCCGAAAAAATGATGAGAAAAGACGTTTCAGGAGGTCAAAGGTCAAAGTTCAAAAAATCCATTTCTTGTTGAATGCTTTGAAAAATGAAGAAAATAAAGGAAATAATGCAATGTTTTGAATGTTTCTTGTTAAATGCGATGAAAAATGAAGAAAATGCAAGGAAATAATGATGCGATGCGACTCAGTTGAAAAATGTTGTTTTTTATCGACGCCTTAGCCCACTCGCCCATCTCGGCCCATTCTCTTATTTCGGATTCGAAACGACATCACAACTCTCTATTGAAAATTTTTTTTGTGATCGACGCCTTAGCCCACTCGCCCATCTCGGCCAATTCTCTTATTTCTCTTATGACGGAAAAATGATGAGAAAAGACGTTTCAGGAGGTTGAGAGGTCAAAGTTCAAAAAATCCGAAAAAATGATGAGAAAAGATGTTTCAGAAGGTCAAAGGTCAAAGTTCAAAAAATCCGAAAAAATGATGACAAAAGACGTTTCACGAGGTCAAAGGTCAAAGTTCAAAAAATCCATTTCTTGTTGAATGCTTTGAAAAATGAAGAAAATAAAGGAAATAATGCAATGTTTTGAATGTTTCTTGTTAAATGCGATGAAAAATGAAGAAAATGCAAGGAAATAATGCAATTTTTTAATGTTTCTTGTTGAATGCGATAAAAAATGAAGAAAATAAACTAAATAATGCAATGTTTTTAATGTTTCTTGTTGAATGCGATGAAAAATGAAGAAAATAAAGGAAATAATGATGCGATGCGACTCAGTTGAAAAGTTTTGTTTTTTATCGACGCCTTAGCCCACTCGCCCATCTCGGCCCATTCTCTTATTTCGGATTCAAAACGACATCACAACTCTCTATTGAATTTTTGTTTTTTTATCCACGCCTTAGCCAACTCGCTCATCTCGGCCCATTCTCTTATTTCGGATTCAAAACGACATCGCAACTCTCAGTTGAAATTTTTTTTTGATCGACGCCATAGCCAACTCGCCCATCTCGGCCCATTCTCTTATTTCTCTTATGACGGAAAAATGATGAGAAAAGACGTTTCAGGAGGTCAAATATCAATAAATCCGAAAAAATGATGAGAAAAGGAGGTCAAATTCAAAGTTCAAAAAATCAAAAAAAATGATGAGAAAAGACATTTCAGAAGGTCAAAGGTCAAAGTTCAAAAAATTCGAAAAAATGATGAGAAAAGACGTTTCAGGAGGTCAAAGGTCAAGGTTAAAAAAATCCGAAAAAATGATGAGAAAAGACTTTCAGGAGGTGGAGAGGTCCAAAATAAAAAAATCCGAAAAAATGATGAGAAAAGACGTTTCAGAAGGTCAAAGGTCAAAGTTCAAAAAATCCGAAAAAATGATGAGAAAAGATGTTTCAGAAGGTCAAAGGTCAAAGTTCAAAAAATCCGAAAAAATGATGACAAAAGACGTTTCACGATGTCAAAGGTCAAAGTTCAAAAAATCCATTTCTTGTTGAATGCTTTGAAAAATGAAGAAAATAAAGGAAATAATGCAATGTTTTGAATGTTTCTTGTTAAATGCGATGAAAAATGAAGAAAATGCAAGGAAATAATGCAATTTTTTAATGTTTCTTGTTGAATGCGATAAAAAATGAAGAAAATAAACTAAATATTGCAATGTTTTTAATGTTTCTTGTTGAATGCGATGAAAAATGAAGAAAATAAAGGAAATAATGATGCGATGCGACTCAGTTGAAAAGTTTTGTTTTTTATCGACGCCTTAGCCCACTCGCCCATCTCGGCCCATTCTCTTATTTCGGATTCAAAACGACATCACAACTCTCTATTGAATTTTTGTTTTTTTATCCACGCCTTAGCCAACTCGCTCATCTCGGCCCATTCTCTTATTTCGGATTCAAAACGACATCGCAACTCTCAGTTGAAATTTTTTTTTGATCGACGCCATAGCCAACTCGCCCATCTCGGCCCATTCTCTTATTTCTCTTATGACGGAAAAATGATGAGAAAAGACGTTTCAGGAGGTCAAATTCAAAGTTCAAAAAATCAAAAAAAATGATGAGAAAAGACATTTCAGAAGGTCAAAGGTCAAAGTTCAAAAAATCCGAAAAAATGATGAGAAAAGACTTTCAGGAGGTGGAGAGGTCCAAAATTAAAAAAATCCGAAAAAATGATGAGAAAAGATGTTTCAGAAGGTCAAAGGTCAAAGTTCAAAAAATCCAAAAAATGATGAGAAAAGACGTTTCACGAGGTCAAAGGTCAAAGTTCAAAAAATAAAAAAAATGATGAGAAAAGACGTTTCAGGAGGTCAAAGGTCAAAGTTCAAAAAATCCATTTCTTGTTGAATGCTTTGAAAAATGAAGAAAATAAAGGAAATAATGCAATGTTTTGAATGTTTCTTGTTAAATGCGATGAAAAATGAAGAAAATAAACTAAATAATGCAATGTTTTTAATGTTTCTTGTTGAATGCGATGAAAAATGAAGAAAATAAAGGAAATAATGATGCGATGCGACTCAGTTGAAAAGTTTTGTTTTTTATCGACGCCTTAGCCCACTCGCCCATCTCGGCCCATTCTCTTATTTCGGATTCAAAACGACATCACAACTCTCTATTGCATTTTTGTTTTTTTATCCACGCCTTAGCCAACTCGCTCATCTCGGCCCATTCTCTTATTTCGGATTCAAAACGACATCGCAACTCTCAGTTGAAATTTTTTTTTGATCGACGCCATAGCCAACTCGCCCATCTCGGCCCATTCTCTTATTTCTCTTATGACGGAAAAATGATGAGAAAAGACGTTTCAGGAGGTCAAATATCAATAAATCCGAAAAAATGATGAGAAAAGACGTTTCAGGAGGTCAAATTCAAAGTTCAAAAAATAAAAAAAAAATGATGAGAAAAGACATTTCAGAAGGTCAAAGGTCAAAGTTCAAAAAATCCGAAAAAATGATGAGAAAAGATTTTCAGGAGGCGGAGAGGTCCAAAACCAAAAAATCCGAAAAAATGATGAGAAAAGATGTTTCAGAAGGTCAAAGGTCAAAGTTCAAAAAATCCAAAAAATTATGAGAAAAGACGTTTCAGGAGGTCAAATTCAAAGTTCAAAAAATCAAAAAAAATGATGAGAAAAGACATTTCAGAAGGTCAAAGGTCAAAGTTCAAAAAATCCGAAAAAATGATGACAAAAGACGTTTCACGAGGTCAAAGGTCAAAGTTCAAAAAATCCATTTCTTGTTGAATGCTTTGAAAAATGAAGAAAATAAAGGAAATAATGCAATGTTTTGAATGTTTCTTGTTAAATGCGATGAAAAATGAAGAAAATGCAAGGAAATAATGCAATTTTTTAATGTTTCTTGTTGAATGCGATGAAAAATGAAGAAAATAAAGGAAATAATGATGCGATGCGACTCAGTTGAAAAGTTTTGTTTTTTATCGACGCCTTAGCCCACTCGCCCATCTCGGCCCATTCTCTTATTTCGGATTCAAAACGACATCACAACTCTCTATTGAAAATTTTTTTTTGTGATCGACGCCTTAGCCCACCCGCCCATCTCGGCCAATTCTCTTATTTCTCTTATGACAGAAAAATGATGAGAAAGACGTTTCAGGTTTCAATTCAAATGATAGTTCCGTAAAATGAAAGTTCAAAAAATCCAAAAAAATGATGAGAAAAGACGTTTCAGAAGGTCAAAGGTCAAAGTTCAAAAAATCCGAAAAAATGATGACAAAAGACGTTTCACGAGGTCAAAGGTCAAAGTTCAAAAAATCCATTTCTTGTTAAATGCGATGAAAAATGAAGAAAATGCAAGGAAATAATGCAATTTTTTAATGTTTCTTGTTGAATGCGATAAAAAATGAAGAAAATAAACTAAATAATGCAATGTTTTTAATGTTTCTTGTTGAATGCGATGAAAAATGAAGAAAATAAAGAAAATAATGATGCGATGCGACTCAGTTGAAAAGTTTTGTTTTTTATCGACGCCTTAGCCCACTCGCCCATCTCGGCCCATTCTCTTATTTCGGATTCAAAACGACATCACAACTCTCTATTGAATTTTTGTTTTTTTATCCACGCCTTAGCCAACTCGCTCATCTCGGCCCATTCTCTTATTTCGGATTCAAAACGACATCGCAACTCTCAGTTGAAATTTTTTTTTGATCGACGCCATAGCCAACTCGCCCATCTCGGCCCATTCTCTTATTTCTCTTATGACGGAAAAATGATGAGAAAAGACGTTTCAGGAGGTCAAATATCAATAAATCCGAAAAAATGATGAGAAAAGACGTTTCAGGAGGTCAAATATCAATAAATAAAAAAAAATGATGAGAAAAGACATTTCAGAAGGTCAAAGGTCAAAGTTCAAAAAATCCGAAAAAATGATGAGAAAAGACTTTCAGGAGGTGGAGAGGTCCAAAACCAAAAAATCCGAAAAAATGATGAGAAAAGATGTTTCAGAAGGTCAAAGGTCAAAGTTCAAAAAATCCAAAAAATTATGAGAAAAGACGTTTCAGGAGGTCAAATTCAAAGTTCAAAAAATCAAAAAAAATGATGAGAAAAGACATTTCAGAAGGTCAAAGGTCAAAGTTCAAAAAATCCGAAAAAATGATGACAAAAGACGTTTCACGAGGTCAAAGGTCAAAGTTCAAAAAATCCATTTCTTGTTGAATGCTTTGAAAAATGAAGAAAATAAAGGAAATAATGCAATGTTTTGAATGTTTCTTGTTAAATGCGATGAAAAATGAAGAAAATGCAAGGAAATAATGCAATTTTTTAATGTTTCTTGTTGAATGCGATGAAAAATGAAGAAAATAAAGGAAATAATGATGCGATGCGACTCAGTTGAAAAGTTTTGTTTTTTATCGACGCCTTAGCCCACTCGCCCATCTCGGCCCATTCTCTTATTTCGGATTCAAAACGACATCACAACTCTCTATTGAAAATTTTTTTTTGTGATCGACGCCTTAGCCCACTCGCCCATCTCGGCCAATTCTCTTATTTCTCTTATGACAGAAAAATGATGAGAAAGACGTTTCAGGAGTCAATTCAAATGATAGTTCCGTAAAATGAAAGTTCAAAAAATCCAAAAAAATGATGAGAAAAGACGTTTCAGAAGGTCAAAGGTCAAAGTTCAAAAAATCCGAAAAAATGATGACAAAAGACGTTTCACGAGGTCAAAGGTCAAAGTTCAAAAAATCCATTTCTTGTTAAATGCGATGAAAAATGAAGAAAATGCAAGGAAATAATGCAATTTTTTAATGTTTCTTGTTGAATGCGATAAAAAATGAAGAAAATAAACTAAATAATGCAATGTTTTTAATGTTTCTTGTTGAATGCGATGAAAAATGAAGAAAATAAAGAAAATAATGATGCGATGCGACTCAGTTGAAAAGTTTTGTTTTTTATCGACGCCTTAGCCCACTCGCCCATCTCGGCCCATTCTCTTATTTCGGATTCGAAACGACATCACAACTCTCTATTGAAAATTTTTTTTGTGATCGACGCCTTAGCCCACTCGCCCATCTCGGCCAATTCTCTTATTTCTCTTATGACAGAAAAATGATGAGAAAAGACGTTTCAGGAGGTCAAAGTTCAAAAAATCCGAAAAAATGATGAGAAAAGACTTTCAGGAGGTGGAGAGGTCCAAAATCAAAAAATCCGAAAAAAAATGATGAGAAAAGACGTTTCAGAAGGTCAAAGGTCAAAGTTCAAAAATTCCGAAAAAATGATGAGAAAAGACGTTTCACGAGGTCAAAGGTCAAAGTTCAAAAAATCCATTTCTTGTTGAATGCTTTGAAAAATGAAGAAAATAAAGGAAATAATGCAATGTTTTGAATGTGTCTTGTTAAATGCGATGAAAAATGAAGAAAATAAACTAAATAATGCAATGTTTTTAATGTTTCTTGTTGAATGCGATGAAAAATGAAGAAAATAAAGGAAATAATGATGCGATGCGACTCAGTTGAAAAATTTTGTTTTTTATCGACGCCTTAGCCCACTCGCCCATCTCGGCCCATTCTCTTATTTTGGATTCGAAACGACATCACAACTCTCTATTGAAAATTTTTTTTTGTGATCGACGCCTTAGCCCACTCGCCCATCTCGGCCAATTCTCTTATTTCTCTTATGACAGAAAAATGATGAGAAAGACGTTTCAGGAGTCAATTCAAATGATAGTTCCGTAAAATGAAAGTTCAAAAAATCCAAAAAAATGATGAGAAAAGACGTTTCAGAAGGTCAAAGGTCAAAGTTCAAAAAATCCGAAAAATTGATGAGAAAAGACGTTTCAGAAGGCCAAAGGTCAAAGTTCAAAAAATCCATTTCTTGTTCAATGCTTTGAAAAATGAAGAAAATGCAAGGAAATAATGCAATTTTTTAATGTTTCTTGTTGAATGCGATAAAAAATGAAGAAAATAAACTAAATAATGCAATGTTTTTAATGTTTCTTGTTGAATGCGATGAAAAATGAAGAAAATAAAGGAAATAATGATGCGATGCGACTCAGTTGAAAAATTTTGTTTTTTATCGACGCCTTAGCCCACTCGCCCATCTCGGCCCATTCTCTTATTTCGGATTCGAAACGACATCACAACTCTCTATTGAAAATTTTTTTTGTGATCGACGCCTTAGCCCACTCGCCCATCTCGGCCAATTCTCTTATTTCTCTTATGACAGAAAAATGATGAGAAAAGACGTTTCAGGAGGTCAAAGTTCAAAAAATCCGAAAAAATGATGAGAAAAGACTTTCAGGAGGTCGAGAGGTCCAAAATCAAAAAATCCGAAAAAAAATGATGAGAAAAGACGTTTCAGAAGGTCAAAGGTCAAAGTTCAAAAATTCCGAAAAAATGATGAGAAAAGACGTTTCACGAGGTCAAAGGTCAAAGTTCAAAAAATCCATTTCTTGTTGAATGCTTTGAAAAATTTAGAAAATAAAGGAAATAATGCAATGTTTTGAATGTTTCTTGTTAAATGCGATGAAAAATGAAGAAAATAAACTAAATGATGCAATGTTTTTAATGTTTCTTGTTGAATGCGATGAAAAATGAAGAAAATAAAGGAAATAATGATGCGTTGCGACTCAGTTGAAAAAATTTTTTTTTTATCGACGCGACGTCCCACTCGCCCATCTCGGCCCATTCTCTTATTTTGGATTCGAAACGACATCACAACTCTCTATTGAAATTTTTTTTTTTGTGATCGACGCCTTAGCCCACTCGCCCATCTCGGCCAATTCTCTTATTTCTCTTATGACAGAAAAATGATGAGAAAGACGTTTCAGGAGTCAATTCAAATGATAGTTCCGTAAAATGAAAGTTCAAAAAATCCAAAAAAATGATGAGAAAAGACGTTTCAGAAGGTCAAAGGTCAAAGTTCAAAAAATCCGAAAAATTGATGAGAAAAGACGTTTCAGAAGGCCAAAGGTCAAAGTTCAAAAAATCCATTTCTTGTTGAATGCTTTGAAAAATGAAGAAAATGCAAGGAAATAATGCAATTTTTTAATGTTTCTTGTTGAATGCGATAAAAAATGAAGAAAATAAACTAAATAATGCAATGTTTTTAATGTTTCTTGTTGAATGCGATGAAAAATGAAGAAAATAAAGGAAATAATGATGCGATGCGACTCAGTTGAAAAATTTTGTTTTTTATCGACGCCTTAGCCCACTCGCCCATCTCGGCCCATTCTCTTATTTCGGATTCGAAACGACATCACAACTCTCTATTGAAAATTTTTTTTGTGATCGACGCCTTAGCCCACTCGCCCATCTCGGCCAATTCTCTTATTTCTCTTATGACAGAAAAATGATGAGAAAAGACGTTTCAGGAGGTCAAAGTTCAAAAAATCCGAAAAAATGATGAGAAAAGACTTTCAGGAGGTGGAGAGGTCCAAAATCAAAAAATCCGAAAAAAAATGATGAGAAAAGACGTTTCAGAAGGTCAAAGGTCAAAGTTCAAAAATTCCGAAAAAATGATGAGAAAAGACGTTTCACGAGGTCAAAGGTCAAAGTTCAAAAAATCCATTTCTTGTTGAATGCTTTGAAAAATGAAGAAAATAAAGGAAATAATGCAATGTTTTGAATGTTTCTTGTTAAATGCGATGAAAAATGAAGAAAATAAACTAAATAATGCAATGTTTTTAATGTTTCTTGTTGAATGCGATGAAAAATGAAGAAAATAAAGGAAATAATGATGCGATGCGACTCAGTTGAAAAAATTTTTTTTTTATCGACGCGACGTCCCACTCGCCCATCTCGGCCCATTCTCTTATTTTGGATTCGAAACGACATCACAACTCTCTATTGAAATTTTTTTTTTGTGATCGACGCCTTAGCCCACTCGCCCATCTCGGCCAATTCTCTTATTTCTCTTATGACAGAAAAATGATGAGAAAGACGTTTCAGGAGTCAATTCAAATGATAGTTCCGTAAAATGAAAGTTCAAAAAATCCAAAAAAATGATGAGAAAAGACGTTTCAGAAGGTCAAAGGTCAAAGTTCAAAAAATCCGAAAAATTGATGAGAAAAGACGTTTCAGAAGGCCAAAGGTCAAAGTTCAAAAAATCCATTTCTTGTTGAATGCTTTGAAAAATGAAGAAAATGCAAGGAAATAATGCAATTTTTTAATGTTTCTTGTTGAATGCGATAAAAAATGAAGAAAATAAACTAAATAATGCAATGTTTTTAATGTTTCTTGTTGAATGCGATGAAAAATGAAGAAAATAAAGGAAATAATGATGCGATGCGACTCAGTTGAAAAATTTTGTTTTTTATCGACGCCTTAGCCCACTCGCCCATCTCGGCCCATTCTCTTATTTCGGATTCGAAACGACATCACAACTCTCTATTGAAAATTTTTTTTGTGATCGACGCCTTAGCCCACTCGCCCATCTCGGCCAATTCTCTTATTTCTCTTATGACAGAAAAATGATGAGAAAAGACGTTTCAGGAGGTCAAAGTTCAAAAAATCCGAAAAAATGATGAGAAAAGACTTTCAGGAGGTGGAGAGGTCCAAAATCAAAAAATCCGAAAAAAAATGATGAGAAAAGACGTTTCAGAAGGTCAAAGGTCAAAGTTCAAAAATTCCGAAAAAATGATGAGAAAAGACGTTTCACGAGGTCAAAGGTCAAAGTTCAAAAAATCCATTTCTTGTTGAATGCTTTGAAAAATGAAGAAAATAAAGGAAATAATGCAATGTTTTGAATGTTTCTTGTTAAATGCGATGAAAAATGAAGAAAATAAACTAAATAATGCAATGTTTTTAATGTTTCTTGTTGAATGCGATGAAAAATGAAGAAAATAAAGGAAATAATGATGCGTTGCGACTCAGTTGAAAAAATTTTTTTTTTATCGACGCGACGTCCCACTCGCCCATCTCGGCCCATTCTCTTATTTTGGATTCGAAACGACATCACAACTCTCTATTGAAATTTTTTTTTTTGTGATCGACGCCTTAGCCCACTCGCCCATCTCGGCCAATTCTCTTATTTCTCTTATGACAGAAAAATGATGAGAAAGACGTTTCAGGAGTCAATTCAAATGATAGTTCCGTAAAATGAAAGTTCAAAAAATCCAAAAAAATGATGAGAAAAGACGTTTCAGAAGGTCAAAGGTCAAAGTTCAAAAAATCCGAAAAATTGATGAGAAAAGACGTTTCAGAAGGCCAAAGGTCAAAGTTCAAAAAATCCATTTCTTGTTGAATGCTTTGAAAAATGAAGAAAATGCAAGGAAATAATGCAATTTTTTAATGTTTCTTGTTGAATGCGATAAAAAATGAAGAAAATAAACTAAATAATGCAATGTTTTTAATGTTTCTTGTTGAATGCGATGAAAAATGAAGAAAATAAAGGAAATAATGATGCGATGCGACTCAGTTGAAAAATTTTGTTTTTTATCGACGCCTTAGCCCACTCGCCCATCTCGGCCCATTCTCTTATTTCGGATTCGAAACGACATCACAACTCTCTATTGAAAATTTTTTTTGTGATCGACGCCTTAGCCCACTCGCCCATCTCGGCCAATTCTCTTATTTCTCTTATGACAGAAAAATGATGAGAAAAGACGTTTCAGGAGGTCAAAGTTCAAAAAATCCGAAAAAATGATGAGAAAAGACTTTCAGGAGGTGGAGAGGTCCAAAATCAAAAAATCCGAAAAAAAATGATGAGAAAAGACGTTTCAGAAGGTCAAAGGTCAAAGTTCAAAAATTCCGAAAAAATGATGAGAAAAGACGTTTCACGAGGTCAAAGGTCAAAGTTCAAAAAATCCATTTCTTGTTGAATGCTTTGAAAAATGAAGAAAATAAAGGAAATAATGCAATGTTTTGAATGTTTCTTGTTAAATGCGATGAAAAATGAAGAAAATAAACTAAATAATGCAATGTTTTTAATGTTTCTTGTTGAATGCGATGAAAAATGAAGAAAATAAAGGAAATAATGATGCGATGCGACTCAGTTGAAAAAATTTTTTTTTTATCGACGCGACGTCCCACTCGCCCATCTCGGCCCATTCTCTTATTTTGGATTCGAAACGACATCACAACTCTCTATTGAAATTTTTTTTTTGTGATCGACGCCTTAGCCCACTCGCCCATCTCGGCCAATTCTCTTATTTCTCTTATGACAGAAAAATGATGAGAAAGACGTTTCAGGAGTCAATTCAAATGATAGTTCCGTAAAATGAAAGTTCAAAAAATCCAAAAAAATGATGAGAAAAGACGTTTCAGAAGGTCAAAGGTCAAAGTTCAAAAAATCCGAAAAATTGATGAGAAAAGACGTTTCAGAAGGCCAAAGGTCAAAGTTCAAAAAATCCATTTCTTGTTGAATGCTTTGAAAAATGAAGAAAATGCAAGGAAATAATGCAATTTTTTAATGTTTCTTGTTGAATGCGATAAAAAATGAAGAAAATAAACTAAATAATGCAATGTTTTTAATGTTTCTTGTTGAATGCGATGAAAAATGAAGAAAATAAAGGAAATAATGATGCGATGCGACTCAGTTGAAAAATTTTGTTTTTTATCGACGCCTTAGCCCACTCGCCCATCTCGGCCCATTCTCTTATTTCGGATTCGAAACGACATCACAACTCTCTATTGAAAATTTTTTTTGTGATCGACGCCTTAGCCCACTCGCCCATCTCGGCCAATTCTCTTATTTCTCTTATGACAGAAAAATGATGAGAAAAGACGTTTCAGGAGGTCAAAGTTCAAAAAATCCGAAAAAATGATGAGAAAAGACTTTCAGGAGGTGGAGAGGTCCAAAATCAAAAAATCCGAAAAAAAATGATGAGAAAAGACGTTTCAGAAGGTCAAAGGTCAAAGTTCAAAAATTCCGAAAAAATGATGAGAAAAGACGTTTCACGAGGTCAAAGGTCAAAGTTCAAAAAATCCATTTCTTGTTGAATGCTTTGAAAAATGAAGAAAATAAAGGAAATAATGCAATGTTTTGAATGTTTCTTGTTAAATGCGATGAAAAATGAAGAAAATAAACTAAATAATGCAATGTTTTTAATGTTTCTTGTTGAATGCGATGAAAAATGAAGAAAATAAAGGAAATAATGATGCGATGCGACTCAGTTGAAAAATTTTGTTTTTTATCGACGCCTTAGCCCACTCGCCCATCTCGGCCCATTCTCTTATTTTGGATTCGAAACGACATCACAACTCTCTATTGAAAATTTTTTTTTGTGATCGACGCCTTAGCCCACTCGCCCATCTCGGCCAATTCTCTTATTTCTCTTATGACAGAAAAATGATGAGAAAGACGTTTCAGGAGTCAATTCAAATGATAGTTCCGTAAAATGAAAGTTCAAAAAATCCAAAAAAATGATGAGAAAAGACGTTTCAGAAGGTCAAAGGTCAAAGTTCAAAAAATCCGAAAAATTGATGAGAAAAGACGTTTCACGAGGTCAAAGGTCAAAGTTCAAAAAATCCATTTCTTGTTGAATGCTTTGAAAAATGAAGAAAATAAAGGAAATAATGCATTGTTTTGAATGTTTCTTGTTAAATGCGATGAAAAATGAAGAAAATGCAAGGAAATAATGCAATTTTTTAATGTTTCTTGTTGAATGCGATAAAAAATGAAGAAAATAAACTAAATAGTGCAATGTTTTTAATGTTTCTTGTTGAATGCGATGAAAAATGAAGAAAATAAAGGAAATAATGATGCGATGCGACTCAGTTGAAAAATTTTGTTTTTTATCGACGCCTTAGCCCACTCGCCCATCTCGGCCAATTCTCTTATTTCTCTTATGACAGAAAAATGATGAGAAAAGACGTTTCAGGAGGTCAAAGTTCAAAAAATCCGAAAAAATGATGAGAAAAGACTTTCAGGAGGTGGAGAGGTCCAAAATCAAAAAATCCGAAAAAAAATGATGAGAAAAGACGTTTCAGAAGGTCAAAGGTCAAAGTTCAAAAATTCCGAAAAAATGATGAGAAAAGACGTTTCACGAGGTCAAAGGTCAAAGTTCAAAAAATCCATTTCTTGTTGAATGCTTTGAAAAATGAAGAAAATAAAGGAAATAATGCAATGTTTTGAATGTTTCTTGTTAAATGCGATGAAAAATGAAGAAAATAAACTAAATAATGCAATGTTTTTAATGTTTCTTGTTGAATGCGATGAAAAATGAAGAAAATAAAGGAAATAATGATGCGTTGCGACTCAGTTGAAAAAATTTTTTTTTATCGACGCGACGTCCCACTCGCCCATCTCGGCCCATTCTCTTATTTTGGATTCGAAACGACATCACAACTCTCTATTGAAATTTTTTTTTTTGTGATCGACGCCTTAGCCCACTCGCCCATCTCGGCCAATTCTCTTATTTCTCTTATGACAGAAAAATGATGAGAAAGACGTTTCAGGAGTCAATTCAAATGATAGTTCCGTAAAATGAAAGTTCAAAAAATCCAAAAAAATGATGAGAAAAGACGTTTCAGAAGGTCAAAGGTCAAAGTTCAAAAAATCCGAAAAATTGATGAGAAAAGACGTTTCAGAAGGCCAAAGGTCAAAGTTCAAAAAATCCATTTCTTGTTGAATGCTTTGAAAAATGAAGAAAATGCAAGGAAATAATGCAATTTTTTAATGTTTCTTGTTGAATGCGATAAAAAATGAAGAAAATAAACTAAATAATGCAATGTTTTTAATGTTTCTTGTTGAATGCGATGAAAAATGAAGAAAATAAAGGAAATAATGATGCGATGCGACTCAGTTGAAAAATTTTGTTTTTTATCGACGCCTTAGCCCACTCGCCCATCTCGGCCCATTCTCTTATTTCGGATTCGAAACGACATCACAACTCTCTATTGAAAATTTTTTTTGTGATCGACGCCTTAGCCCACTCGCCCATCTCGGCCAATTCTCTTATTTCTCTTATGACAGAAAAATGATGAGAAAAGACGTTTCAGGAGGTCAAAGTTCAAAAAATCCGAAAAAATGATGAGAAAAGACTTTCAGGAGGTGGAGAGGTCCAAAATCAAAAAATCCGAAAAAAAATGATGAGAAAAGACGTTTAAGAAGGTCAAAGGTCAAAGTTCAAAAATTCCGAAAAAATGATGAGAAAAGACGTTTCACGAGGTCAAAGGTCAAAGTTCAAAAAATCCATTTCTTGTTGAATGCTTTGAAAAATGAAGAAAATAAAGGAAATAATGCAATGTTTTGAATGTTTCTTGTTAAATGCGATGAAAAATGAAGAAAATAAACTAAATAATGCAATGTTTTTAATGTTTCTTGTTGAATGCGATGAAAAATGAAGAAAATAAAGGAAATAATGATGCGATGCGACTCAGTTGAAAAATTTTGTTTTTTATCGACGCCTTAGCCCACTCGCCCATCTCGGCCCATTCTCTTATTTTGGATTCGAAACGACATCACAACTCTCTATTGAAAATTTTTTTTTGTGATCGACGCCTTAGCCCACTCGCCCATCTCGGCCAATTCTCTTATTTCTCTTATGACAGAAAAATGATGAGAAAGACGTTTCAGGAGTCAATTCAAATGATAGTTCCGTAAAATGAAAGTTCAAAAAATCCAAAAAAATGATGAGAAAAGACGTTTCAGAAGGTCAAAGGTCAAAGTTCAAAAAATCCGAAAAATTGATGAGAAAAGACGTTTCACGAGGTCAAAGGTCAAAGTTCAAAAAATCCATTTCTTGTTGAATGCTTTGAAAAATGAAGAAAATAAAGGAAATAATGCATTGTTTTGAATGTTTCTTGTTAAATGCGATGAAAAATGAAGAAAATGCAAGGAAATAATGCAATTTTTTAATGTTTCTTGTTGAATGCGATAAAAAATGAAGAAAATAAACTAAATAGTGCAATGTTTTTAATGTTTCTTGTTGAATGCGATGAAAAATGAAGAAAATAAAGGAAATAATGATGCGATGCGACTCAGTTGAAAAATTTTGTTTTTTATCGACGCCTTAGCCCACTCGCCCATCTCGGCCAATTCTCTTATTTCTCTTATGACAGAAAAATGATGAGAAAAGACGTTTCAGGAGGTCAAAGTTCAAAAAATCCGAAAAAATGATGAGAAAAGACTTTCAGGAGGTGGAGAGGTCCAAAATCAAAAAATCCGAAAAAAAATGATGAGAAAAGACGTTTCAGAAGGTCAAAGGTCAAAGTTCAAAAATTCCGAAAAAATGATGAGAAAAGACGTTTCACGAGGTCAAAGGTCAAAGTTCAAAAAATCCATTTCTTGTTGAATGCTTTGAAAAATGAAGAAAATAAAGGAAATAATGCAATGTTTTGAATGTTTCTTGTTAAATGCGATGAAAAATGAAGAAAATAAACTAAATAATGCAATGTTTTTAATGTTTCTTGTTGAATGCGATGAAAAATGAAGAAAATAAAGGAAATAATGATGCGTTGCGACTCAGTTGAAAAAATTTTTTTTTTATCGACGCGACGTCCCACTCGCCCATCTCGGCCCATTCTCTTATTTTGGATTCGAAACGACATCACAACTCTCTATTGAAATTTTTTTTTTTTGTGATCGACGCCTTAGCCCACTCGCCCATCTCGGCCAATTCTCTTATTTCTCTTATGACAGAAAAATGATGAGAAAGACGTTTCAGGAGTCAATTCAAATGATAGTTCCGTAAAATGAAAGTTCAAAAAATCCAAAAAAATGATGAGAAAAGACGTTTCAGAAGGTCAAAGGTCAAAGTTCAAAAAATCCGAAAAATTGATGAGAAAAGACGTTTCAGAAGGCCAAAGGTCAAAGTTCAAAAAATCCATTTCTTGTTGAATGCTTTGAAAAATGAAGAAAATGCAAGGAAATAATGCAATTTTTTAATGTTTCTTGTTGAATGCGATAAAAAATGAAGAAAATAAACTAAATAATGCAATGTTTTTAATGTTTCTTGTTGAATGCGATGAAAAATGAAGAAAATAAAGGAAATAATGATGCGATGCGACTCAGTTGAAAAATTTTGTTTTTTATCGACGCCTTAGCCCACTCGCCCATCTCGGCCCATTCTCTTATTTCGGATTCGAAACGACATCACAACTCTCTATTGAAAATTTTTTTTGTGATCGACGCCTTAGCCCACTCGCCCATCTCGGCCAATTCTCTTATTTCTCTTATGACAGAAAAATGATGAGAAAAGACGTTTCAGGAGGTCAAAGTTCAAAAAATCCGAAAAAATGATGAGAAAAGACTTTCAGGAGGTGGAGAGGTCCAAAATCAAAAAATCCGAAAAAAAATGATGAGAAAAGACGTTTCAGAAGGTCAAAGGTCAAAGTTCAAAAATTCCGAAAAAATGATGAGAAAAGACGTTTCACGAGGTCAAAGGTCAAAGTTCAAAAAATCCATTTCTTGTTGAATGCTTTGAAAAATGAAGAAAATAAAGGAAATAATGCAATGTTTTGAATGTTTCTTGTTAAATGCGATGAAAAATGAAGAAAATAAACTAAATAATGCAATGTTTTTAATGTTTCTTGTTGAATGCGATGAAAAATGAAGAAAATAAAGGAAATAATGATGCGATGCGACTCAGTTGAAAAAATTTTTTTTTTATCGACGCGACGTCCCACTCGCCCATCTCGGCCCATTCTCTTATTTTGGATTCGAAACGACATCACAACTCTCTATTGAAATTTTTTTTTTGTGATCGACGCCTTAGCCCACTCGCCCATCTCGGCCAATTCTCTTATTTCTCTTATGACAGAAAAATGATGAGAAAGACGTTTCAGGAGTCAATTCAAATGATAGTTCCGTAAAATGAAAGTTCAAAAAATCCAAAAAAATGATGAGAAAAGACGTTTCAGAAGGTCAAAGGTCAAAGTTCAAAAAATCCGAAAAATTGATGAGAAAAGACGTTTCAGAAGGCCAAAGGTCAAAGTTCAAAAAATCCATTTCTTGTTGAATGCTTTGAAAAATGAAGAAAATGCAAGGAAATAATGCAATTTTTTAATGTTTCTTGTTGAATGCGATAAAAAATGAAGAAAATAAACTAAATAATGCAATGTTTTTAATGTTTCTTGTTGAATGCGATGAAAAATGAAGAAAATAAAGGAAATAATGATGCGATGCGACTCAGTTGAAAAATTTTGTTTTTTATCGACGCCTTAGCCCACTCGCCCATCTCGGCCCATTCTCTTATTTCGGATTCGAAACGACATCACAACTCTCTATTGAAAATTTTTTTTGTGATCGACGCCTTAGCCCACTCGCCCATCTCGGCCAATTCTCTTATTTCTCTTATGACAGAAAAATGATGACAAAAGACGTTTCAGGAGGTCAAAGTTCAAAAAATCCGAAAAAATGATGAGAAAAGACTTTCAGGAGGTGGAGAGGTCCAAAATCAAAAAATCCGAAAAAAAATGATGAGAAAAGACGTTTCAGAAGGTCAAAGGTCAAAGTTCAAAAATTCCGAAAAAATGATGAGAAAAGACGTTTCACGAGGTCAAAGGTCAAAGTTCAAAAAATCCATTTCTTGTTGAATGCTTTGAAAAATGAAGAAAATAAAGGAAATAATGCAATGTTTTGAATGTTTCTTGTTAAATGCGATGAAAAATGAAGAAAATAAACTAAATAATGCAATGTTTTTAATGTTTCTTGTTGAATGCGATGAAAAATGAAGAAAATAAAGGAAATAATGATGCGATGCGACTCAGTTGAAAAATTTTGTTTTTTATCGACGCCTTAGCCCACTCGCCCATCTCGGCCCATTCTCTTATTTTGGATTCGAAACGACATCACAACTCTCTATTGAAAATTTTTTTTTGTGATCGACGCCTTAGCCCACTCGCCCATCTCGGCCAATTCTCTTATTTCTCTTATGACAGAAAAATGATGAGAAAGACGTTTCAGGAGTCAATTCAAATGATAGTTCCGTAAAATGAAAGTTCAAAAAATCCAAAAAAATGATGAGAAAAGACGTTTCAGAAGGTCAAAGGTCAAAGTTCAAAAAATCCGAAAAATTGATGAGAAAAGACGTTTCACGAGGTCAAAGGTCAAAGTTCAAAAAATCCATTTCTTGTTGAATGCTTTGAAAAATGAAGAAAATAAAGGAAATAATGCATTGTTTTGAATGTTTCTTGTTAAATGCGATGAAAAATGAAGAAAATGCAAGGAAATAATGCAATTTTTTAATGTTTCTTGTTGAATGCGATAAAAAATGAAGAAAATAAACTAAATAGTGCAATGTTTTTAATGTTTCTTGTTGAATGCGATGAAAAATGAAGAAAATAAAGGAAATAATGATGCGATGCGACTCAGTTGAAAAATTTTGTTTTTTATCGACGCCTTAGCCCACTCGCCCATCTCGGCCAATTCTCTTATTTCTCTTATGACAGAAAAATGATGAGAAAAGACGTTTCAGGAGGTCAAAGTTCAAAAAATCCGAAAAAATGATGAGAAAAGACTTTCAGGAGGTGGAGAGGTCCAAAATCAAAAAATCCGAAAAAAAATGATGAGAAACGCCGTTTCAGAAGGTCAAAGGTCAAAGTTCAAAAATTCCGAAAAAATGATGAGAAAAGACGTTTCACGAGGTCAAAGGTCAAAGTTCAAAAAATCCATTTCTTGTTGAATGCTTTGAAAAATGAAGAAAATAAAGGAAATAATGCAATGTTTTGAATGTTTCTTGTTAAATGCGATGAAAAATGAAGAAAATAAACTAAATAATGCAATGTTTTTAATGTTTCTTGTTGAATGCGATGAAAAATGAAGAAAATAAAGGAAATAATGATGCGATGCGACTCAGTTGAAAAAATTTTTTTTTTATCGACGCGACGTCCCACTCGCCCATCTCGGCCCATTCTCTTATTTTGGATTCGAAACGACATCACAACTCTCTATTGAAATTTTTTTTTTGTGATCGACGCCTTAGCCCACTCGCCCATCTCGGCCAATTCTCTTATTTCTCTTATGACAGAAAAATGATGAGAAAGACGTTTCAGGAGTCAATTCAAATGATAGTTCCGTAAAATGAAAGTTCAAAAAATCCAAAAAAATGATGAGAAAAGACGTTTCAGAAGGTCAAAGGTCAAAGTTCATAAAATCCGAAAAATTGATGAGAAAAGACGTTTCAGAAGGCCAAAGGTCAAAGTTCAAAAAATCCATTTCTTAGTGAATGCTTTGAAAAATGAAGAAAATGCAAGGAAATAATGCAATTTTTTAATGTTTCTTGTTGAATGCGATAAAAAATGAAGAAAATAAACTAAATAATGCAATGTTTTTAATGTTTCTTGTTGAATGCGATGAAAAATGAAGAAAATAAAGGAAATAATGATGCGATACGACTCAGTTGAAAAATTTTGTTTTTTATCGACGCCTTAGCCCACTCGCCCATCTAGGCCCATTCTCTTATTTCGGATTCGAAACGACATCACAACTCTCTATTGAAAATTTTTTTTGTGATCGACGCCTTAGCCCACTCGCCCATCTCGGCCAATTCTCTTATTTCTCTTATGACAGAAAAATGATGAGAAAAGACGTTTCAGGAGGTCAAAGTTCAAAAAATCCGAAAAAATGATGAGAAAAGACTTTCAGGAGGTGGAGAGGTCCAAAATCAAAAAATCCGAAAAAAAATGATGAGAAAAGACGTTTCAGAAGGTCAAAGGTCAAAGTTCAAAAATTCCGAAAAAATGATGAGAAAAGACGTTTCACGAGGTCAAAGGTCAAAGTTCAAAAAATCCATTTCTTGTTGAATGCTTTGAAAAATGAAGAAAATAAAGGAAATAATGCAATGTTTTGAATGTTTCTTGTTAAATGCGATGAAAAATGAAGAAAATAAACTAAATAATGCAATGTTTTTAATGTTTCTTGTTGAATGCGATGAAAAATGAAGAAAATAAAGGAAATAATGATGCGATGCGACTCAGTTGAAAAATTTTGTTTTTTATCGACGCCTTAGCCCACTCGCCCATCTCGGCCCATTCTCTTATTTTGGATTCGAAACGACATCACAACTCTCTATTGAAAATTTTTTTTTGTGATCGACGCCTTAGCCCACTCGCCCATCTCGGCCAATTCTCTTATTTCTCTTATGACAGAAAAATGATGAGAAAGACGTTTCAGGAGTCAATTCAAATGATAGTTCCGTAAAATGAAAGTTCAAAAAATCCAAAAAAATGATGAGAAAAGACGTTTCAGAAGGTCAAAGGTCAAAGTTCAAAAAATCCGAAAAATTGATGAGAAAAGACGTTTCACGAGGTCAAAGGTCAAAGTTCAAAAAATCCATTTCTTGTTGAATGCTTTGAAAAATGAAGAAAATAAAGGAAATAATGCATTGTTTTGAATGTTTCTTGTTAAATGCGATGAAAAATGAAGAAAATGCAAGGAAATAATGCAATTTTTTAATGTTTCTTGTTGAATGCGATAAAAAATGAAGAAAATAAACTAAATAGTGCAATGTTTTTAATGTTTCTTGTTGAATGCGATGAAAAATGAAGAAAATAAAGGAAATAATGATGCGATGCGACTCAGTTGAAAAATTTTGTTTTTTATCGACGCCTTAGCCCACTCGCCCATCTCGGCCAATTCTCTTATTTCTCTTATGACAGAAAAATGATGAGAAAAGACGTTTCAGGAGGTCAAAGTTCAAAAAATCCGAAAAATGATGAGAAAAGACTTTCAGGAGGTGGAGAGGTCCAAAATCAAAAAATCCGAAAAAAAATGATGAGAAACGCCGTTTCAGAAGGTCAAAGGTCAAAGTTCAAAAATTCCGAAAAAATGATGAGAAAAGACGTTTCACGAGGTCAAAGGTCAAAGTTCAAAAAATCCATTTCTTGTTGAATGCTTTGAAAAATGAAGAAAATAAAGGAAATAATGCAATGTTTTGAATGTTTCTTGTTAAATGCGATGAAAAATGAAGAAAATAAACTAAATAATGCAATGTTTTTAATGTTTCTTGTTGAATGCGATGAAAAATGAAGAAAATAAAGGAAATAATGATGCGATGCGACTCAGTTGAAAAATTTTGTTTTTTATCGACGCCTTAGCCCACTCGCCCATCTCGGCCCATTCTCTTATTTCGGATTCGAAACGACATCACAACTCTCTATTGAAAATTTTTTTTGTGATCGACGCCTTAGCCCACTCGCCCATCTCGGCCAATTCTCTTATTTCTCTTATGACAGAAAAATGATGACAAAAGACGTTTCAGGAGGTCAAAGTTCAAAAAATCCGAAAAAATGATGAGAAAAGACTTTCAGGAGGTGGAGAGGTCCAAAATCAAAAAATCCGAAAAAAAAATTTGATGAGAAAAGACGTTTCAGAAGGTCAAAGGTCAAAGTTCAAAAATTCCGAAAAAATGATGAGAAAAGACGTTTCACGAGGTCAAAGGTCAAAGTTCAAAAAATCCATTTCTTGTTGAATGCTTTGAAAAATGAAGAAAATAAAGGAAATAATGCAATGTTTTGAATGTTTCTTGTTAAATGCGATGAAAAATGAAGAAAATAAACTAAATAATGCAATGTTTTTAATGTTTCTTGTTGAATGCGATGAAAAATGAAGAAAATAAAGGAAATAATGATGCGATGCGACTCAGTTGAAAAAATTTTTTTTTATCGACGCGACGTCCCACTCGCCCATCTCGGCCCATTCTCTTATTTTGGATTCGAAACGACATCACAACTCTCTATTGAAATTTTTTTTTTGTGATCGACGCCTTAGCCCACTCGCCCATCTCGGCCAATTCTCTTATTTCTCTTATGACAGAAAAATGATGAGAAAGACGTTTCAGGAGTCAATTCAAATGATAGTTCCGTAAAATGAAAGTTCAAAAAATCCAAAAAAATGATGAGAAAAGACGTTTCAGAAGGTCAAAGGTCAAAGTTCAAAAAATCCGAAAAATTGATGAGAAAAGACGTTTCAGAAGGCCAAAGGTCAAAGTTCAAAAAATCCATTTCTTGTTGAATGCTTTGAAAAATGAAGAAAATGCAAGGAAATAATGCAATTTTTTAATGTTTCTTGTTGAATGCGATAAAAAATGAAGAAAATAAACTAAATAATGCAATGTTTTTAATGTTTCTTGTTGAATGCGATGAAAAATGAAGAAAATAAAGGAAATAATGATGCGATGCGACTCAGTTGAAAAATTTTGTTTTTTATCGACGCCTTAGCCCACTCGCCCATCTCGGCCCATTCTCTTATTTCGGATTCGAAACGACATCACAACTCTCTATTGAAAATTTTTTTTGTGATCGACGCCTTAGCCCACTCGCCCATCTCGGCCAATTCTCTTATTTCTCTTATGACAGAAAAATGATGACAAAAGACGTTTCAGGAGGTCAAAGTTCAAAAAATCCGAAAAAATGATGAGAAAAGACTTTCAGGAGGTGGAGAGGTCCAAAATCAAAAAATCCGAAAAAAAATGATGAGAAAAGACGTTTCAGAAGGTCAAAGGTCAAAGTTCAAAAATTCCGAAAAAATGATGAGAAAAGACGTTTCACGAGGTCAAAGGTCAAAGTTCAAAAAATCCATTTCTTGTTGAATGCTTTGAAAAATGAAGAAAATAAAGGAAATAATGCAATGTTTTGAATGTTTCTTGTTAAATGCGATGAAAAATGAAGAAAATAAACTAAATAATGCAATGTTTTTAATGTTTCTTGTTGAATGCGATGAAAAATGAAGAAAATAAAGGAAATAATGATGCGATGCGACTCAGTTGAAAAAATTTTTTTTTATCGACGCGACGTCCCACTCGCCCATCTCGGCCCATTCTCTTATTTTGGATTCGAAACGACATCACAACTCTCTATTGAAATTTTTTTTTTGTGATCGACGCCTTAGCCCACTCGCCCATCTCGGCCAATTCTCTTATTTCTCTTATGACAGAAAAATGATGAGAAAGACGTTTCAGGAGTCAATTCAAATGATAGTTCCGTAAAATGAAAGTTCAAAAAATCCAAAAAAATGATGAGAAAAGACGTTTCAGAAGGTCAAAGGTCAAAGTTCAAAAAATCCGAAAAATTGATGAGAAAAGACGTTTCAGAAGGCCAAAGGTCAAAGTTCAAAAAATCCATTTCTTGTTGAATGCTTTGAAAAATGAAGAAAATGCAAGGAAATAATGCAATTTTTTAATGTTTCTTGTTGAATGCGATAAAAAATGAAGAAAATAAACTAAATAATGCAATGTTTTTAATGTTTCTTGTTGAATGCGATGAAAAATGAAGAAAATAAAGGAAATAATGATGCGATGCGACTCAGTTGAAAAATTTTGTTTTTTATCGACGCCTTAGCCCACTCGCCCATCTCGGCCCATTCTCTTATTTCGGATTCGAAACGACATCACAACTCTCTATTGAAAATTTTTTTTGTGATCGACGCCTTAGCCCACTCGCCCATCTCGGCCAATTCTCTTATTTCTCTTATGACAGAAAAATGATGAGAAAAGACGTTTCAGGAGGTCAAAGTTCAAAAAATCCGAAAAAATGATGAGAAAAGACTTTCAGGAGGTGGAGAGGTCCAAAATCAAAAAATCCGAAAAAAAATGATGAGAAAAGACGTTTCAGAAGGTCAAAGGTCAAAGTTCAAAAATTCCGAAAAAATGATGAGAAAAGACGTTTCACGAGGTCAAAGGTCAAAGTTCAAAAAATCCATTTCTTGTTGAATGCTTTGAAAAATGAAGAAAATAAAGGAAATAATGCAATGTTTTGAATGTTTCTTGTTAAATGCGATGAAAAATGAAGAAAATAAACTAAATAATGCAATGTTTTTAATGTTTCTTGTTGAATGCGATGAAAAATGAAGAAAATAAAGGAAATAATGATGCGATGCGACTCAGTTGAAAAAATTTTTTTTTTATCGACGCGACGTCCCACTCGCCCATCTCGGCCCATTCTCTTATTTTGGATTCGAAACGACATCACAACTCTCTATTGAAATTTTTTTTTTGTGATCGACGCCTTAGCCCACTCGCCCATCTCGGCCAATTCTCTTATTTCTCTTATGACAGAAAAATGATGAGAAAGACGTTTCAGGAGTCAATTCAAATGATAGTTCCGTAAAATGAAAGTTCAAAAAATCCAAAAAAATGATGAGAAAAGACGTTTCAGAAGGTCAAAGGTCAAAGTTCAAAAAATCCGAAAAATTGATGAGAAAAGACGTTTCAGAAGGCCAAAGGTCAAAGTTCAAAAAATCCATTTCTTGTTGAATGCTTTGAAAAATGAAGAAAATGCAAGGAAATAATGCAATTTTTTAATGTTTCTTGTTGAATGCGATAAAAAATGAAGAAAATAAACTAAATAATGCAATGTTTTTAATGTTTCTTGTTGAATGCGATGAAAAATGAAGAAAATAAAGGAAATAATGATGCGATGCGACTCAGTTGAAAAATTTTGTTTTTTATCGACGCCTTAGCCCACTCGCCCATCTCGGCCCATTCTCTTATTTCGGATTCGAAACGACATCACAACTCTCTATTGAAAATTTTTTTTGTGATCGACGCCTTAGCCCACTCGCCCATCTCGGCCAATTCTCTTATTTCTCTTATGACAGAAAAATGATGAGAAAAGACGTTTCAGGAGGTCAAAGTTCAAAAAATCCGAAAAAATGATGAGAAAAGACTTTCAGGAGGTGGAGAGGTCCAAAATCAAAAAATCCGAAAAAAAATGATGAGAAAAGACGTTTCAGAAGGTCAAAGGTCAAAGTTCAAAAATTCCGAAAAAATGATGAGAAAAGACGTTTCACGAGGTCAAAGGTCAAAGTTCAAAAAATCCATTTCTTGTTGAATGCTTTGAAAAATGAAGAAAATAAAGGAAATAATGCAATGTTTTGAATGTTTCTTGTTAAATGCGATGAAAAATGAAGAAAATAAACTAAATAATGCAATGTTTTTAATGTTTCTTGTTGAATGCGATGAAAAATGAAGAAAATAAAGGAAATAATGATGCGATGCGACTCAGTTGAAAAATTTTGTTTTTTATCGACGCCTTAGCCCACTCGCCCATCTCGGCCCATTCTCTTATTTTGGATTCGAAACGACATCACAACTCTCTATTGAAATTTTTTTTTTGTGATCGACGCCTTAGCCCACTCGCCCATCTCGGCCAATTCTCTTATTTCTCTTATGACAGAAAAATGATGAGAAAGACGTTTCAGGAGTCAATTCAAATGATAGTTCCGTAAAATGAAAGTTCAAAAAATCCAAAAAAATGATGAGAAAAGACGTTTCAGAAGGTCAAAGGTCAAAGTTCAAAAAATCCGAAAAATTGATGAGAAAAGACGTTTCACGAGGTCAAAGGTCAAAGTTCAAAAAATCCATTTCTTGTTGAATGCTTTGAAAAATGAAGAAAATAAAGGAAATAATGCATTGTTTTGAATGTTTCTTGTTAAATGCGATGAAAAATGAAGAAAATGCAAGGAAATAATGCAATTTTTTAATGTTTCTTGTTGAATGCGATAAAAAATGAAGAAAATAAACTAAATAGTGCAATGTTTTTAATGTTTCTTGTTGAATGCGATGAAAAATGAAGAAAATAAAGGAAATAATGATGCGATGCGACTCAGTTGAAAAATTTTGTTTTTTATCGACGCCTTAGCCCACTCGCCCATCTCGGCCAATTCTCTTATTTCTCTTATGACAGAAAAATGATGAGAAAAGACGTTTCAGGAGGTCAAAGTTCAAAAAATCCGAAAAAATGATGAGAAAAGACTTTCAGGAGGTGGAGAGGTCCAAAATCAAAAAATCCGAAAAAAAATGATGAGAAAAGCCGTTTCAGAAGGTCAAAGGTCAAAGTTCAAAAATTCCGAAAAAATGATGAGAAAAGACGTTTCACGAGGTCAAAGGTCAAAGTTCAAAAAATCCATTTCTTGTTGAATGCTTTGAAAAATGAAGAAAATAAAGGAAATAATGCAATGTTTTGAATGTTTCTTGTTGAATGCGATGAAAAATGAAGAAAATAAAGGAAATAATGATGCGATGCGACTCAGTTGAAAAAATTTTTTTTTTATCGACGCGACGTCCCACTCGCCCATCTCGGCCCATTCTCTTATTTTGGATTCGAAACGACATCACAACTCTCTATTGAAATTTTTTTTTTGTGATCGACGCCTTAGCCCACTCGCCCATCTCGGCCAATTCTCTTATTTCTCTTATGACAGAAAAATGATGAGAAAGACGTTTCAGGAGTCAATTCAAATGATAGTTCCGTAAAATGAAAGTTCAAAAAATCCAAAAAAATGATGAGAAAAGACGTTTCAGAAGGTCAAAGGTCAAAGTTCATAAAATCCGAAAAATTGATGAGAAAAGACGTTTCAGAAGGCCAAAGGTCAAAGTTCAAAAAATCCATTTCTTAGTGAATGCTTTGAAAAATGAAGAAAATGCAAGGAAATAATGCAATTTTTTAATGTTTCTTGTTGAATGCGATAAAAAATGAAGAAAATAAACTAAATTATGCAATGTTTTTAATGTTTCTTGTTGAATGCGATGAAAAATGAAGAAAATAAAGGAAATAATGATGCGATGCGACTCAGTTGAAAAATTTTGTTTTTTATCGACGCCTTAGCCCACTCGCCCATCTAGGCCCATTCTCTTATTTCGGATTCGAAACGACATCACAACTCTCTATTGAAAATTTTTTTTGTGATCGACTCCTTAGCCCACTCGCCCATCTCGGCCAATTCTCTTATTTCTCTTATGACAGAAAAATGATGAGAAAAGACGTTTCAGGAGGTCAAAGTTCAAAAAATTCGAAAAAATGATGAGAAAAGACTTTCAGGAGGTGGAGAGGTCCAAAATCAAAAAATCCGAAAAAAAATGATGAGAAAAGACGTTTCAGAAGGTCAAAGGTCAAAGTTCAAAAATTCCGAAAAAATGATGAGAAAAGACGTTTCACGAGGTCAAAGGTCAAAGTTCAAAAATCCATTTCTTGTTGAATGCTTTGAAAAATGAAGAAAATAAAGGAAATAATGCAATGTTTTGAATGTTTCTTGTTAAATGCGATGAAAAATGAAGAAAATAAACTAAATAATGCAATGTTTTTAATGTTTCTTGTTGAATGCGATGAAAAATGAAGAAAATAAAGGAAATAATGATGCGATGCGACTCAGTTGAAAAATTTTTTTTTTTATCGACGCGACGTCCCACTCGCCCATCTCGGCCCATTCTCTTATTTTGGATTCGAAACGACATCACAACTCTCTATTGAAATTTTTTTTTTGTGATCGACGCCTTAGCCCACTCGCCCATCTCGGCCAATTCTCTTATTTCTCTTATGACAGAAAAATGATGAGAAAGACGTTTCAGGAGTCAATTCAAATGATAGTTCCGTAAAATGAAAGTTCAAAAAATCCAAAAAAATGATGAGAAAAGACGTTTCAGAAGGTCAAAGTTCAAAAAATCCGAAAAATTGATGAGAAAAGACGTTTCAGAAGGCCAAAGGTCAAAGTTCAAAAAATCCATTTCTGCTTATTATTATGCTTTGAAAAATGAAGAAAATGCAAGGAAATAATGCAATTTTTTAATGTTTCTTGTTGAATGCGATAAAAAATGAAGAAAATAAACTAAATAATGCAATGTTTTTAATGTTTCTTGTTGAATGCGATGAAAAGTGAAGAAAATAAAGGAAATAATGATGCGATGCGACTCAGTTGAAAAATTTTGTTTTTTATCGACGCCTTAGCCCACTCGCCCATCTCGGCTCATTCTCTTATTTCGGATTCGAAACGACATCACAACTCTCTATTGAAAATTTTTTTTGTGATCGACGCCTTAGCCCACTCGCCCATCTCGGCCAATTCTCTTATTTCTCTTATGACAGAAAAATGATGAGAAAAGACGTTTCAGGAGGTCAAAGTTCAAAAAATCCGAAAAAATGATGAGAAAAGACTTTCAGGAGGTGGAGAGGTCCAAAATCAAAAAATCCGAAAAAAATGATGAGAAAAGACGTTTCAGAAGGTCAAAGGTCAAAGTTCAAAAATTCCGAAAAAATGATGAGAAAAGACGTTTCACGAGGTCAAAGGTCAAAGTTCAAAAAATCCATTTCTTGTTGAATGCTTTGAAAAATGAAGAAAATAAAGGAAATAATGCAATGTTTTGAATGTTTCTTGTTAAATGCGATGAAAAATGAAGAAAATAAACTAAATAATGCAATGTTTTTAATGTTTCTTGTTGAATGCGATGAAAAATGAAGAAAATAAAGGAAATAATGATGCGATGCGACTCAGTTGAAAAATTTTTTTTTTATCGACGCGACGTCCCACTCGCCCATCTCGGCCCATTCTCTTATTTTGGATTCGAAACGACATCACAACTCTCTATTGAATTTTTTTTTTTGTGATCGACGCCTTAGCCCACTCGCCCATCTCGGCCAATTCTCTTATTTCTCTTATGACAGAAAAATGATGAGAAAGACGTTTCAGGAGTCAATTCAAATGATAGTTCCGTAAAATGAAAGTTCAAAAAATCCAAAAAAATGATGAGAAAAGACGTTTCAGAAGGTCAAAGGTCAAAGTTCAAAAAATCCGAAAAATTGATGAGAAAAGACGTTTCACGAGGTCAAAGGTCAAAGTTCAAAAAATCCATTTCTTGTTGAATGCTTTGAAAAATGAAGAAAATAAAGGAAATAATGCATTGTTTTGAATGTTTCTTGTTAAATGCGATGAAAAATGAAGAAAATGCAAGGAAATAATGCAATTTTTTAATGTTTCTTGTTGAATGCGATAAAAAATGAAGAAAATAAACTAAATAGTGCAATGTTTTTAATGTTTCTTGTTGAATGCGATGAAAAATGAAGAAAATAAAGGAAATAATGATGCGATGCGACTCAGTTGAAAAATTTTGTTTTTTATCGACGCCTTAGCCCACTCGCCCATCTCGGCCAATTCTCTTATTTCTCTTATGACAGAAAAATGATGAGAAAAGACGTTTCAGGAGGTCAAAGTTCAAAAAAATCCGAAAAAATGATGAGAAAAGACTTTCAGGAGGTGGAGAGGTCCAAAATCAAAAAATCCGAAAAAAAATGATGAGAAAAGCCGTTTCAGAAGGTCAAAGGTCAAAGTTCAAAAATTCCGAAAAAATGATGAGAAAAGACGTTTCACGAGGTCAAAGGTCAAAGTTCAAAAAATCCATTTCTTGTTGAATGCTTTGAAAAATGAAGAAAATAAAGGAAATAATGCAATGTTTTGAATGTTTCTTGTTGAATGCGATGAAAAATGAAGAAAATAAAGGAAATAATGATGCGATGCGACTCAGTTGAAAAAATTTTTTTTTTATCGACGCGACGTCCCACTCGCCCATCTCGGCCCATTCTCTTATTTTGGATTCGAAACGACATCACAACTCTCTATTGAAATTTTTTTTTTGTGATCGACGCCTTAGCCCACTCGCCCATCTCGGCCAATTCTCTTATTTCTCTTATGACAGAAAAATGATGAGAAAGACGTTTCAGGAGTCAATTCAAATGATAGTTCCGTAAAATGAAAGTTCAAAAAATCCAAAAAAATGATGAGAAAAGACGTTTCAGAAGGTCAAAGGTCAAAGTTCATAAAATCCGAAAAATTGATGAGAAAAGACGTTTCAGAAGGCCAAAGGTCAAAGTTCAAAAAATCCATTTCTTGTTGAATGCTTTGAAAAATGAAGAAAATGCAAGGAAATAATGCAATTTTTTAATGTTTCTTGTTGAATGCGATAAAAAATGAAGAAAATAAACTAAATAATGCAATGTTTTTAATGTTTCTTGTTGAATGCGATGAAAAATGAAGAAAATAAAGGAAATAATGATGCGATGCGACTCAGTTGAAAAATTTTGTTTTTTATCGACGCCTTAGCCCACTCGCCCATCTCGGCCCATTCTCTTATTTCGGATTCGAAACGACATCACAACTCTCTATTGAAAATTTTTTTTGTGATCGACGCCTTAGCCCACTCGCCCATCTCGGCCAATTCTCTTATTTCTCTTATGACAGAAAAATGATGAGAAAAGACGTTTCAGGAGGTCAAAGTTCAAAAAATCCGAAAAAATGATGAGAAAAGACTTTCAGGAGGTGGAGAGGTCCAAAATCAAAAAATCCGAAAAAAAATGATGAGAAAAGACGTTTCAGAAGGTCAAAGGTCAAAGTTCAAAAATTCCGAAAAAATGATGAGAAAAGACGTTTCACGAGGTCAAAGGTCAAAGTTCAAAAAATCCATTTCTTGTTGAATGCTTTGAAAAATGAAGAAAATAAAGGAAATAATGCAATGTTTTGAATGTTTCTTGTTAAATGCGATGAAAAATGAAGAAAATAAACTAAATAATGCAATGTTTTTAATGTTTCTTGTTGAATGCGATGAAAAATGAAGAAAATAAAGGAAATAATGATGCGTTGCGACTCAGTTGAAAAAATTTTTTTTTTATCGACGCGACGTCCCACTCGCCCATCTCGGCCCATTCTCTTATTTTGGATTCGAAACGACATCACAACTCTCTATTGAAATTTTTTTTTTTGTGATCGACGCCTTAGCCCACTCGCCCATCTCGGCCAATTCTCTTATTTCTCTTATGACAGAAAAATGATGAGAAAGACGTTTCAGGAGTCAATTCAAATGATAGTTCCGTAAAATGAAAGTTCAAAAAATCCAAAAAAATGATGAGAAAAGACGTTTCAGAAGGTCAAAGGTCAAAGTTCAAAAAATCCGAAAAATTGATGAGAAAAGACGTTTCAGAAGGCCAAAGGTCAAAGTTCAAAAAATCCATTTCTTGTTGAATGCTTTGAAAAATGAAGAAAATGCAAGGAAATAATGCAATTTTTTAATGTTTCTTGTTGAATGCGATAAAAAATGAAGAAAATAAACTAAATAATGCAATGTTTTTAATGTTTCTTGTTGAATGCGATGAAAAATGAAGAAAATAAAGGAAATAATGATGCGATGCGACTCAGTTGAAAAATTTTGTTTTTTATCGACGCCTTAGCCCACTCGCCCATCTCGGCCCATTCTCTTATTTCGGATTCGAAACGACATCACAACTCTCTATTGAAAATTTTTTTTGTGATCGACGCCTTAGCCCACTCGCCCATCTCGGCCAATTCTCTTATTTCTCTTATGACAGAAAAATGATGAGAAAAGACGTTTCAGGAGGTCAAAGTTCAAAAAATCCGAAAAAATGATGAGAAAAGACTTTCAGGAGGTGGAGAGGTCCAAAATCAAAAAATCCGAAAAAAAATGATGAGAAAAGACGTTTCAGAAGGTCAAAGGTCAAAGTTCAAAAATTCCGAAAAAATGATGAGAAAAGACGTTTCACGAGGTCAAAGGTCAAAGTTCAAAAAATCCATTTCTTGTTGAATGCTTTGAAAAATGAAGAAAATAAAGGAAATAATGCAATGTTTTGAATGTTTCTTGTTAAATGCGATGAAAAATGAAGAAAATAAACTAAATAATGCAATGTTTTTAATGTTTCTTGTTGAATGCGATGAAAAATGAAGAAAATAAAGGAAATAATGATGCGATGCGACTCAGTTGAAAAAATTTTTTTTTTATCGACGCGACGTCCCACTCGCCCATCTCGGCCCATTCTCTTATTTTGGATTCGAAACGACATCACAACTCTCTATTGAAATTTTTTTTTTGTGATCGACGCCTTAGCCCACTCGCCCATCTCGGCCAATTCTCTTATTTCTCTTATGACAGAAAAATGATGAGAAAGACGTTTCAGGAGTCAATTCAAATGATAGTTCCGTAAAATGAAAGTTCAAAAAATCCAAAAAAATGATGAGAAAAGACGTTTCAGAAGGTCAAAGGTCAAAGTTCAAAAAATCCGAAAAATTGATGAGAAAAGACGTTTCAGAAGGCCAAAGGTCAAAGTTCAAAAAATCCATTTCTTGTTGAATGCTTTGAAAAATGAAGAAAATGCAAGGAAATAATGCAATTTTTTAATGTTTCTTGTTGAATGCGATAAAAAATGAAGAAAATAAACTAAATAATGCAATGTTTTTAATGTTTCTTGTTGAATGCGATGAAAAATGAAGAAAATAAAGGAAATAATGATGCGATGCGACTCAGTTGAAAAATTTTGTTTTTTATCGACGCCTTAGCCCACTCGCCCATCTCGGCCCATTCTCTTATTTCGGATTCGAAACGACATCACAACTCTCTATTGAAAATTTTTTTTGTGATCGACGCCTTAGCCCACTCGCCCATCTCGGCCAATTCTCTTATTTCTCTTATGACAGAAAAATGATGAGAAAAGACGTTTCAGGAGGTCAAAGTTCAAAAAATCCGAAAAAATGATGAGAAAAGACTTTCAGGAGGTGGAGAGGTCCAAAATCAAAAAATCCGAAAAAAAATGATGAGAAAAGACGTTTCAGAAGGTCAAAGGTCAAAGTTCAAAAATTCCGAAAAAATGATGAGAAAAGACGTTTCACGAGGTCAAAGGTCAAAGTTCAAAAAATCCATTTCTTGTTGAATGCTTTGAAAAATGAAGAAAATAAAGGAAATAATGCAATGTTTTGAATGTTTCTTGTTAAATGCGATGAAAAATGAAGAAAATAAACTAAATAATGCAATGTTTTTAATGTTTCTTGTTGAATGCGATGAAAAATGAAGAAAATAAAGGAAATAATGATGCGATGCGACTCAGTTGAAAAAATTTTTTTTTTATCGACGCGACGTCCCACTCGCCCATCTCGGCCCATTCTCTTATTTTGGATTCGAAACGACATCACAACTCTCTATTGAAATTTTTTTTTTGTGATCGACGCCTTAGCCCACTCGCCCATCTCGGCCAATTCTCTTATTTCTCTTATGACAGAAAAATGATGAGAAAGACGTTTCAGGAGTCAATTCAAATGATAGTTCCGTAAAATGAAAGTTCAAAAAATCCAAAAAAATGATGAGAAAAGACGTTTCAGAAGGTCAAAGGTCAAAGTTCAAAAAATCCGAAAAATTGATGAGAAAAGACGTTTCAGAAGGCCAAAGGTCAAAGTTCAAAAAATCCATTTCTTGTTGAATGCTTTGAAAAATGAAGAAAATGCAAGGAAATAATGCAATTTTTTAATGTTTCTTGTTGAATGCGATAAAAAATGAAGAAAATAAACTAAATAATGCAATGTTTTTAATGTTTCTTGTTGAATGCGATGAAAAATGAAGAAAATAAAGGAAATAATGATGCGATGCGACTCAGTTGAAAAATTTTGTTTTTTATCAACGCCTTAGCCCACTCGCCCATCTCGGCCCATTCTCTTATTTCGGATTCGAAACGACATCACAACTCTCTATTGAAAATTTTTTTTGTGATCGACGCCTTAGCCCACTCGCCCATCTCGGCCAATTCTCTTATTTCTCTTATGACAGAAAAATGATGACAAAAGACGTTTCAGGAGGTCAAAGTTCAAAAAATCCGAAAAAATGATGAGAAAAGACTTTCAGGAGGTGGAGAGGTCCAAAATCAAAAAATCCGAAAAAAAATGATGAGAAAAGACGTTTCAGAAGGTCAAAGGTCAAAGTTCAAAAATTCCGAAAAAATGATGAGAAAAGACGTTTCACGAGGTCAAAGGTCAAAGTTCAAAAAATCCATTTCTTGTTGAATGCTTTGAAAAATGAAGAAAATAAAGGAAATAATGCAATGTTTTGAATGTTTCTTGTTAAATGCGATGAAAAATGAAGAAAATAAACTAAATAATGCAATGTTTTTAATGTTTCTTGTTGAATGCGATGAAAAATGAAGAAAATAAAGGAAATAATGATGCGATGCGACTCAGTTGAAAAATTTTGTTTTTTATCGACGCCTTAGCCCACTCGCCCATCTCGGCCAATTCTCTTATTTCTCTTATGACAGAAAAATGATGAGAAAAGACGTTTCAGGAGGTCAAAGTTCAAAAAATCCGAAAAAATGATGAGAAAAGACTTTCAGGAGGTGGAGAGGTCCAAAATCAAAAAATCCGAAAAAAAATGATGAGAAAAGACGTTTCAGAAGGTCAAAGGTCAAAGTTCAAAAATTCCGAAAAAATGATGAGAAAAGACGTTTCACGAGGTCAAAGGTCAAAGTTCAAAAAATCCATTTCTTGTTGAATGCTTTGAAAAATGAAGAAAATAAAGGAAATAATGCAATGTTTTGAATGTTTCTTGTTAAATGCGATGAAAAATGAAGAAAATAAACTAAATAATGCAATGTTTTTAATGTTTCTTGTTGAATGCGATGAAAAATGAAGAAAATAAAGGAAATAATGATGCGATGCGACTCAGTTGAAAAAATTTTTTTTTTATCGACGCGACGTCCCACTCGCCCATCTCGGCCCATTCTCTTATTTTGGATTCGAAACGACATCACAACTCTCTATTGAAATTTTTTTTTGTGATCGACGCCTTAGCCCACTCGCCCATCTCGGCCAATTCTCTTATTTCTCTTATGACAGAAAAATGATGA
Source organism: Daphnia pulicaria (assembly GCF_021234035.1). NCBI lineage: Eukaryota > Metazoa > Arthropoda > Branchiopoda > Diplostraca > Daphniidae > Daphnia > Daphnia pulicaria. The sequence goes on from NC_060913.1 coordinate 18,505,708, forward strand.
GAAAGACGTTTCAGGAGTCAATTCAAATGATAGTTCCGTAAAATGAAAGTTCAAAAAATCCAAAAAAATGATGAGAAAAGACGTTTCAGAAGGTCAAAGGTCAAAGTTCAAAAAATCCGAAAAATTGATGAGAAAAGACGTTTCAGAAGGCCAAAGGTCAAAGTTCAAAAAATCCATTTCTTGTTGAATGCTTTGAAAAATGAAGAAAATGCAAGGAAATAATGCAATTTTTTAATGTTTCTTGTTGAATGCGATAAAAAATGAAGAAAATAAACTAAATAATGCAATGTTTTTAATGTTTCTTGTTGAATGCGATGAAAAATGAAGAAAATAAAGGAAATAATGATGCGATGCGACTCAGTTGAAAAATTTTGTTTTTTATCGACGCCTTAGCCCACTCGCCCATCTCGGCCCATTCTCTTATTTCGGATTCGAAACGACATCACAACTCTCTATTGAAAATTTTTTTTGTGATCGACGCCTTAGCCCACTCGCCCATCTCGGCCAATTCTCTTATTTCTCTTATGACAGAAAAATGATGACAAAAGACGTTTCAGGAGGTCAAAGTTCAAAAAATCCGAAAAAATGATGAGAAAAGACTTTCAGGAGGTGGAGAGGTCCAAAATCAAAAAATCCGAAAAAAAATGATGAGAAAAGACGTTTCAGAAGGTCAAAGGTCAAAGTTCAAAAATTCCGAAAAAATGATGAGAAAAGACGTTTCACGAGGTCAAAGGTCAAAGTTCAAAAAATCCATTTCTTGTTGAATGCTTTGAAAAATGAAGAAAATAAAGGAAATAATGCAATGTTTTGAATGTTTCTTGTTAAATGCGATGAAAAATGAAGAAAATAAACTAAATAATGCAATGTTTTTAATGTTTCTTGTTGAATGCGATGAAAAATGAAGAAAATAAAGGAAATAATGATGCGATGCGACTCAGTTGAAAAATTTTGTTTTTTATCGACGCCTTAGCCCACTCGCCCATCTCGGCCCATTCTCTTATTTCGGATTCGAAACGACATCACAACTCTCTATTGAAAATTTTTTTTGTGATCGACGCCTTAGCCCACTCGCCCATCTCGGCCAATTCTCTTATTTCTCTTATGACAGAAAAATGATGACAAAAGACGTTTCAGGAGGTCAAAGTTCAAAAAATCCGAAAAAATGATGAGAAAAGACTTTCAGGAGGTGGAGAGGTCCAAAATCAAAAAATCCGAAAAAAAATGATGAGAAAAGACGTTTCAGAAGGTCAAAGGTCAAAGTTCAAAAATTCCGAAAAAATGATGAGAAAAGACGTTTCACGAGGTCAAAGGTCAAAGTTCAAAAAATCCATTTCTTGTTGAATGCTTTGAAAAATGAAGAAAATAAAGGAAATAATGCAATGTTTTGAATGTTTCTTGTTAAATGCGATGAAAAATGAAGAAAATAAACTAAATAATGCAATGTTTTTAATGTTTCTTGTTGAATGCGATGAAAAATGAAGAAAATAAAGGAAATAATGATGCGATGCGACTCAGTTGAAAAATTTTGTTTTTTATCGACGCCTTAGCCCACTCGCCCATCTCGGCCCATTCTCTTATTTTGGATTCGAAACGACATCACAACTCTCTATTGAAAATTTTTTTTTGTGATCGACGCCTTAGCCCACTCGCCCATCTCGGCCAATTCTCTTATTTCTCTTATGACAGAAAAATGATGAGAAAGACGTTTCAGGAGTCAATTCAAATGATAGTTCCGTAAAATGAAAGTTCAAAAAATCCAAAAAAATGATGAGAAAAGACGTTTCAGAAGGTCAAAGGTCAAAGTTCAAAAAATCCGAAAAATTGATGAGAAAAGACGTTTCACGAGGTCAAAGGTCAAAGTTCAAAAAATCCATTTCTTGTTGAATGCTTTGAAAAATGAAGAAAATAAAGGAAATAATGCATTGTTTTGAATGTTTCTTGTTAAATGCGATGAAAAATGAAGAAAATGCAAGGAAATAATGCAATTTTTTAATGTTTCTTGTTGAATGCGATAAAAAATGAAGAAAATAAACTAAATAGTGCAATGTTTTTAATGTTTCTTGTTGAATGCGATGAAAAATGAAGAAAATAAAGGAAATAATGATGCGATGCGACTCAGTTGAAAAATTTTGTTTTTTATCGACGCCTTAGCCCACTCGCCCATCTCGGCCAATTCTCTTATTTCTCTTATGACAGAAAAATGATGAGAAAAGACGTTTCAGGAGGTCAAAGTTCAAAAAATCCGAAAAAATGATGAGAAAAGACTTTCAGGAGGTGGAGAGGTCCAAAATCAAAAAATCCGAAAAAAAATGATGAGAAAAGACGTTTCAGAAGGTCAAAGGTCAAAGTTCAAAAATTCCGAAAAAATGATGAGAAAAGACGTTTCACGAGGTCAAAGGTCAAAGTTCAAAAAATCCATTTCTTGTTGAATGCTTTGAAAAATGAAGAAAATAAAGGAAATAATGCAATGTTTTGAATGTTTCTTGTTAAATGCGATGAAAAATGAAGAAAATAAACTAAATAATGCAATGTTTTTAATGTTTCTTGTTGAATGCGATGAAAAATGAAGAAAATAAAGGAAATAATGATGCGATGCGACTCAGTTGAAAAAATTTTTTTTTTATCGACGCGACGTCCCACTCGCCCATCTCGGCCCATTCTCTTATTTTGGATTCGAAACGACATCACAACTCTCTATTGAAATTTTTTTTTTGTGATCGACGCCTTAGCCCACTCGCCCATCTCGGCCAATTCTCTTATTTCTCTTATGACAGAAAAATGATGAGAAAGACGTTTCAGGAGTCAATTCAAATGATAGTTCCGTAAAATGAAAGTTCAAAAAATCCAAAAAAATGATGAGAAAAGACGTTTCAGAAGGTCAAAGGTCAAAGTTCAAAAAATCCGAAAAATTGATGAGAAAAGACGTTTCAGAAGGCCAAAGGTCAAAGTTCAAAAAATCCATTTCTTGTTGAATGCTTTGAAAAATGAAGAAAATGCAAGGAAATAATGCAATTTTTTAATGTTTCTTGTTGAATGCGATAAAAAATGAAGAAAATAAACTAAATAATGCAATGTTTTTAATGTTTCTTGTTGAATGCGATGAAAAATGAAGAAAATAAAGGAAATAATGATGCGATGCGACTCAGTTGAAAAATTTTGTTTTTTATCGACGCCTTAGCCCACTCGCCCATCTCGGCCCATTCTCTTATTTCGGATTCGAAACGACATCACAACTCTCTATTGAAAATTTTTTTTGTGATCGACGCCTTAGCCCACTCGCCCATCTCGGCCAATTCTCTTATTTCTCTTATGACAGAAAAATGATGACAAAAGACGTTTCAGGAGGTCAAAGTTCAAAAAATCCGAAAAAATGATGAGAAAAGACTTTCAGGAGGTGGAGAGGTCCAAAATCAAAAAATCCGAAAAAAAATGATGAGAAAAGACGTTTCAGAAGGTCAAAGGTCAAAGTTCAAAAATTCCGAAAAAATGATGAGAAAAGACGTTTCACGAGGTCAAAGGTCAAAGTTCAAAAAATCCATTTCTTGTTGAATGCTTTGAAAAATGAAGAAAATAAAGGAAATAATGCAATGTTTTGAATGTTTCTTGTTAAATGCGATGAAAAATGAAGAAAATAAACTAAATAATGCAATGTTTTTAATGTTTCTTGTTGAATGCGATGAAAAATGAAGAAAATAAAGGAAATAATGATGCGATGCGACTCAGTTGAAAAATTTTGTTTTTTATCGACGCCTTAGCCCACTCGCCCATCTCGGCCCATTCTCTTATTTTGGATTCGAAACGACATCACAACTCTCTATTGAAAATTTTTTTTTGTGATCGACGCCTTAGCCCACTCGCCCATCTCGGCCAATTCTCTTATTTCTCTTATGACAGAAAAATGATGAGAAAGACGTTTCAGGAGTCAATTCAAATGATAGTTCCGTAAAATGAAAGTTCAAAAAATCCAAAAAAATGATGAGAAAAGACGTTTCAGAAGGTCAAAGGTCAAAGTTCAAAAAATCCGAAAAATTGATGAGAAAAGACGTTTCACGAGGTCAAAGGTCAAAGTTCAAAAAATCCATTTCTTGTTGAATGCTTTGAAAAATGAAGAAAATAAAGGAAATAATGCATTGTTTTGAATGTTTCTTGTTAAATGCGATGAAAAATGAAGAAAATGCAAGGAAATAATGCAATTTTTTAATGTTTCTTGTTGAATGCGATAAAAAATGAAGAAAATAAACTAAATAGTGCAATGTTTTTAATGTTTCTTGTTGAATGCGATGAAAAATGAAGAAAATAAAGGAAATAATGATGCGATGCGACTCAGTTGAAAAATTTTGTTTTTTATCGACGCCTTAGCCCACTCGCCCATCTCGGCCAATTCTCTTATTTCTCTTATGACAGAAAAATGATGAGAAAAGACGTTTCAGGAGGTCAAAGTTCAAAAAATCCGAAAAAATGATGAGAAAAGACTTTCAGGAGGTGGAGAGGTCCAAAATCAAAAAATCCGAAAAAAAATGATGAGAAAAGACGTTTCAGAAGGTCAAAGGTCAAAGTTCAAAAATTCCGAAAAAATGATGAGAAAAGACGTTTCACGAGGTCAAAGGTCAAAGTTCAAAAAATCCATTTCTTGTTGAATGCTTTGAAAAATGAAGAAAATAAAGGAAATAATGCAATGTTTTGAATGTTTCTTGTTAAATGCGATGAAAAATGAAGAAAATAAACTAAATAATGCAATGTTTTTAATGTTTCTTGTTGAATGCGATGAAAAATGAAGAAAATAAAGGAAATAATGATGCGATGCGACTCAGTTGAAAAAATTTTTTTTTTATCGACGCGACGTCCCACTCGCCCATCTCGGCCCATTCTCTTATTTTGGATTCGAAACGACATCACAACTCTCTATTGAAATTTTTTTTTTGTGATCGACGCCTTAGCCCACTCGCCCATCTCGGCCAATTCTCTTATTTCTCTTATGACAGAAAAATGATGAGAAAGACGTTTCAGGAGTCAATTCAAATGATAGTTCCGTAAAATGAAAGTTCAAAAAATCCAAAAAAATGATGAGAAAAGACGTTTCAGAAGGTCAAAGGTCAAAGTTCAAAAAATCCGAAAAATTGATGAGAAAAGACGTTTCAGAAGGCCAAAGGTCAAAGTTCAAAAAATCCATTTCTTGTTGAATGCTTTGAAAAATGAAGAAAATGCAAGGAAATAATGCAATTTTTTAATGTTTCTTGTTGAATGCGATAAAAAATGAAGAAAATAAACTAAATAATGCAATGTTTTTAATGTTTCTTGTTGAATGCGATGAAAAATGAAGAAAATAAAGGAAATAATGATGCGATGCGACTCAGTTGAAAAATTTTGTTTTTTATCGACGCCTTAGCCCACTCGCCCATCTCGGCCCATTCTCTTATTTCGGATTCGAAACGACATCACAACTCTCTATTGAAAATTTTTTTTGTGATCGACGCCTTAGCCCACTCGCCCATCTCGGCCAATTCTCTTATTTCTCTTATGACAGAAAAATGATGACAAAAGACGTTTCAGGAGGTCAAAGTTCAAAAAATCCGAAAAAATGATGAGAAAAGACTTTCAGGAGGTGGAGAGGTCCAAAATCAAAAAATCCGAAAAAAAATGATGAGAAAAGACGTTTCAGAAGGTCAAAGGTCAAAGTTCAAAAATTCCGAAAAAATGATGAGAAAAGACGTTTCACGAGGTCAAAGGTCAAAGTTCAAAAAATCCATTTCTTGTTGAATGCTTTGAAAAATGAAGAAAATAAAGGAAATAATGCAATGTTTTGAATGTTTCTTGTTAAATGCGATGAAAAATGAAGAAAATAAACTAAATAATGCAATGTTTTTAATGTTTCTTGTTGAATGCGATGAAAAATGAAGAAAATAAAGGAAATAATGATGCGATGCGACTCAGTTGAAAAATTTTGTTTTTTATCGACGCCTTAGCCCACTCGCCCATCTCGGCCCATTCTCTTATTTTGGATTCGAAACGACATCACAACTCTCTATTGAAAATTTTTTTTTGTGATCGACGCCTTAGCCCACTCGCCCATCTCGGCCAATTCTCTTATTTCTCTTATGACAGAAAAATGATGAGAAAGACGTTTCAGGAGTCAATTCAAATGATAGTTCCGTAAAATGAAAGTTCAAAAAATCCAAAAAAATGATGAGAAAAGACGTTTCAGAAGGTCAAAGGTCAAAGTTCAAAAAATCCGAAAAATTTGATGAGAAAAGACGTTTCAGAAGGCCAAAGGTCAAAGTTCAAAAAATCCATTTCTTGTTGAATGCTTTGAAAAATGAAGAAAAATGCAAGGAAATAATGCAATTTTTTAATGTTTCTTGTTGAATGCGATAAAAAATGAAGAAAATAAACTAAATAATGCAATGTTTTTAATGTTTCTTGTTGAATGCGATGAAAAATGAAGAAAATAAAGGAAATAATGATGCGATGCGACTCAGTTGAAAAATTTTGTTTTTTATCGACGCCTTAGCCCACTCGCCCATCTAGGCCCATTCTCTTATTTCGGATTCGAAACGACATCACAACTCTCTATTGAAAATTTTTTTTGTGATCGACGCCTTAGCCCACTCGCCCATCTCGGCCAATTCTCTTATTTCTCTTATGACAGAAAAATGATGAGAAAAGACGTTTCAGGAGGTCAAAGTTCAAAAAATCCGAAAAAATGATGAGAAAAGACTTTCAGGAGGTGGAGAGGTCCAAAATCAAAAAATCCGAAAAAAATGATGAGAAAAGACGTTTCAGAAGGTCAAAGGTCAAAGTTCAAAAATTCCGAAAAAATGATGAGAAAAGACGTTTCACGAGGTCAAAGGTCAAAGTTCAAAAAATCCATTCTTGTTGAATGCTTTGAAAAATGAAGAAAATAAAGGAAATAATGCAATGTTTTGAATGTTTCTTGTTAAATGCGATGAAAAATGAAGAAAATAAACTAAATAATGCAATGTTTTTAATGTTTCTTGTTGAATGCGATGAAAAATGAAGAAAATAAAGGAAATAATGATGCGTTGCGACTCAGTTGAAAAAATTTTTTTTTTATCGACGCGACGTCCCACTCGCCCATCTCGGCCCATTCTCTTATTTTGGATTCGAAACGACATCACAACTCTCTATTGAAATTTTTTTTTTGTGATCGACGCCTTAGCCCACTCGCCCATCTCGGCCAATTCTCTTATTTCTCTTATGACAGAAAAATGATGAGAAAGACGTTTCAGGAGTCAATTCAAATGATAGTTCCGTAAAATGAAAGTTCAAAAAATCCAAAAAAATGATGAGAAAAGACGTTTCAGAAGGTCAAAGGTCAAAGTTCAAAAAATCCGAAAAATTGATGAGAAAAGACGTTTCAGAAGGTCAAAGTTCAAAAAATCCATTTCTTGTTGAATGCTTTGAAAAATGAAGAAAATGCAAGGAAATAATGCAATTTTTTAATGTTTCTTGTTGAATGCGATAAAAAATGAAGAAAATAAACTAAATAATGCAATGTTTTTAATGTTTCTTGTTGAATGCGATGAAAAATGAAGAAAATAAAGGAAATAATGATGCGATGCGACTCAGTTGAAAAATTTTGTTTTTTATCGACGCCTTAGCCCACTCGCCCATCGCGGCCCATTCTCTTATTTCGGATTCGAAACGACATCACAACTCTCTATTGAAAATTTTTTTTGTGATCGACGCCTTAGCCCACTCGCCCATCTCGGCCAATTCTCTTATTTCTCTTATGACAGAAAAATGATGAGAAAAGACGTTTCAGGAGGTCAAAGTTCAAAAAATCCGAAAAAATGATGAGAAAAGACTTTCAGGAGGTGGAGAGGTCCAAAATCAAAAAATCCGAAAAAAAATGATGAGAAAAGACGTTTCAGAAGGTCAAAGGTCAAAGTTCAAAAATTCCGAAAAAATGATGAGAAAAGACGTTTCACGAGGTCAAAGGTCAAAGTTCAAAAAATCCATTTCTTGTTGAATGCTTTGAAAAATGAAGAAAATAAAGGAAATAATGCAATGTTTTGAATGTTTCTTGTTAAATGCGATGAAAAATGAAGAAAATAAACTAAATAATGCAATGTTTTTAATGTTTCTTGTTGAATGCGATGAAAAATGAAGAAAATAAAGGAAATAATGATGCGATGCGACTCAGTTGAAAAAATTTTTTTTTTATCGACGCGACGTCCCACTCGCCCATCTCGGCCCATTCTCTTATTTTGGATTCGAAACGACATCACAACTCTCTATTGAAATTTTTTTTTTGTGATCGACGCCTTAGCCCACTCGCCCATCTCGGCCAATTCTCTTATTTCTCTTATGACAGAAAAATGATGAGAAAGACGTTTCAGGAGTCAATTCAAATGATAGTTCCGTAAAATGAAAGTTCAAAAAATCCAAAAAAATGATGAGAAAAGACGTTTCAGAAGGTCAAAGGTCAAAGTTCAAAAAATCCGAAAAATTGATGAGAAAAGACGTTTCAGAAGGCCAAAGGTCAAAGTTCAAAAAATCCATTTCTTGTTGAATGCTTTGAAAAATGAAGAAAATGCAAGGAAATAATGCAATTTTTTAATGTTTCTTGTTGAATGCGATAAAAAATGAAGAAAATAAACTAAATAATGCAATGTTTTTAATGTTTCTTGTTGAATGCGATGAAAAATGAAGAAAATAAAGGAAATAATGATGCGATGCGACTCAGTTGAAAAATTTTGTTTTTTATCGACGCCTTAGCCCACTCGCCCATCTCGGCCCATTCTCTTATTTCGGATTCGAAACGACATCACAACTCTCTATTGAAAATTTTTTTTGTGATCGACGCCTTAGCCCACTCGCCCATCTCGGCCAATTCTCTTATTTCTCTTATGACAGAAAAATGATGAGAAAAGACGTTTCAGGAGGTCAAAGTTCAAAAAATCCGAAAAAATGATGAGAAAAGACTTTCAGGAGGTGGAGAGGTCCAAAATCAAAAAATCCGAAAAAAATGATGAGAAAAGACGTTTCAGAAGGTCAAAGGTCAAAGTTCAAAAATTCCGAAAAAATGATGAGAAAAGACGTTTCACGAGGTCAAAGGTCAAAGTTCAAAAAATCCATTTCTTGTTGAATGCTTTGAAAAATGAAGAAAATAAAGGAAATAATGATGCGATGCGACTCAGTTGAAAAATTTTGTTTTTTATCGACGCCTTAGCCCACTCGCCCATCTCGGCCCATTCTCTTATTTTGGATTCGAAACATCACAACTCTCTATTGAAAATTTTTTTTTGTGATCGACGCCTTAGCCCACTCGCCCATCTCGGCCAATTCTCTTATTTCTCTTATGACAGAAAAATTATGAGAAAGACGTTTCAGGAGTCAATTCAAATGATAGTTCCGTAAAATGAAAGTTCAAAAAATCCAAAAAAATGATGAGAAAAGACGTTTCAGAAGGTCAAAGGTCAAAGTTCAAAAAATCCGAAAAATTGATGAGAAAAGACGTTTCACGAGGTCAAAGGTCAAAGTTCAAAAAATCCATTTCTTGTTGAATGCTTTGAAAAATGAAGAAAATAAAGGAAATAATGCATTGTTTTGAATGTTTCTTGTTAAATGCGATGAAAAATGAAGAAAATGCAAGGAAATAATGCAATTTTTTAATGTTTCTTGTTGAATGCGATAAAAAATGAAGAAAATAAACTAAATAGTGCAATGTTTTTAATGTTTCTTGTTGAATGCGATGAAAAATGAAGAAAATAAAGGAAATAATGATGCGATGCGACTCAGTTGAAAAAATTTTTTTTTTATCGACGCGACGTCCCACTCGCCCATCTCGGCCCATTCTCTTATTTTGGATTCGAAACGACATCACAACTCTCTATTGAAATTTTTTTTTTGTGATCGACGCCTTAGCCCACTCGCCCATCTCGGCCAATTCTCTTATTTCTCTTATGACAGAAAAATGATGAGAAAGACGTTTCAGGAGTCAATTCAAATGATAGTTCCGTAAAATGAAAGTTCAAAAAATCCAAAAAAATGATGAGAAAAGACGTTTCAGAAGGTCAAAGGTCAAAGTTCAAAAAATCCGAAAAATTGATGAGAAAAGACGTTTCAGAAGGCCAAAGGTCAAAGTTCAAAAAATCCATTTCTTGTTGAATGCTTTGAAAAATGAAGAAAATGCAAGGAAATAATGCAATTTTTTAATGTTTCTTGTTGAATGCGATAAAAAATGAAGAAAATAAACTAAATAATGCAATGTTTTTAATGTTTCTTGTTGAATGCGATGAAAAATGAAGAAAATAAAGGAAATAATGATGCGATGCGACTCAGTTGAAAAATTTTGTTTTTTATCGACGCCTTAGCCCACTCGCCCATCTCGGCCCATTCTCTTATTTCGGATTCGAAACGACATCACAACTCTCTATTGAAATTTTTTTTTGTGATCGACGCCTTAGCCCACTCGCCCATCTCGGCCAATTCTCTTATTTCTCTTATGACAGAAAAATGATGAGAAAAGACGTTTCAGGAGGTCAAAGTTCAAAAAATCCGAAAAAATGATGAGAAAAGACTTTCAGGAGGTGGAGAGGTCCAAAATCAAAAAATCCGAAAAAAATGATGAGAAAAGACGTTTCAGAAGGTCAAAGGTCAAAGTTCAAAAATTCCGAAAAAATGATGAGAAAAGACGTTTCACGAGGTCAAAGGTCAAAGTTCAAAAAATCCATTTCTTGTTGAATGCTTTGAAAAATGAAGAAAATAAAGGAAATAATGATGCGATGCGACTCAGTTGAAAAATTTTGTTTTTTATCGACGCCTTAGCCCACTCGCCCATCTCGGCCCATTCTCTTATTTTGGATTCGAAACATCACAACTCTCTATTGAAAATTTTTTTTTGTGATCGACGCCTTAGCCCACTCGCCCATCTCGGCCAATTCTCTTATTTCTCTTATGACAGAAAAATTATGAGAAAGACGTTTCAGGAGTCAATTCAAATGATAGTTCCGTAAAATGAAAGTTCAAAAAATCCAAAAAAATGATGAGAAAAGACGTTTCAGAAGGTCAAAGGTCAAAGTTCAAAAAATCCGAAAAATTGATGAGAAAAGACGTTTCACGAGGTCAAAGGTCAAAGTTCAAAAAATCCATTTCTTGTTGAATGCTTTGAAAAATGAAGAAAATAAAGGAAATAATGCATTGTTTTGAATGTTTCTTGTTAAATGCGATGAAAAATGAAGAAAATGCAAGGAAATAATGCAATTTTTTAATGTTTCTTGTTGAATGCGATAAAAAATGAAGAAAATAAACTAAATAGTGCAATGTTTTTAATGTTTCTTGTTGAATGCGATGAAAAATGAAGAAAATAAAGGAAATAATGATGCGATGCGACTCAGTTGAAAAATTTTGTTTTTTATCGACGCCTTAGCCCACTCGCCCATCTCGGCCAATTCTCTTATTTCTCTTATGACAGAAAAATGATGAGAAAAGACGTTTCAGGAGGTCAAAGTTCAAAAAATCCGAAAAAATGATGAGAAAAGACTTTCAGGAGGTGGAGAGGTCCAAAATCAAAAAATCCGAAAAAAAATGATGAGAAAAGACGTTTCAGAAGGTCAAAGGTCAAAGTTCAAAAATTCCGAAAAAATGATGAGAAAAGACGTTTCACGAGGTCAAAGGTCAAAGTTCAAAAAATCCATTTCTTGTTGAATGCTTTGAAAAATGAAGAAAATAAAGGAAATAATGCAATGTTTTGAATGTTTCTTGTTAAATGCGATGAAAAATGAAGAAAATAAACTAAATAATGCAATGTTTTTAATGTTTCTTGTTGAATGCGATGAAAAATGAAGAAAATAAAGGAAATAATGATGCGATGCGACTCAGTTGAAAAAATTTTTTTTTTATCGACGCGACGTCCCACTCGCCCATCTCGGCCCATTCTCTTATTTTGGATTCGAAACGACATCACAACTCTCTATTGAAATTTTTTTTTTGTGATCGACGCCTTAGCCCACTCGCCCATCTCGGCCAATTCTCTTATTTCTCTTATGACAGAAAAATGATGAGAAAGACGTTTCAGGAGTCAATTCAAATGATAGTTCCGTAAAATGAAAGTTCAAAAAATCCAAAAAAATGATGAGAAAAGACGTTTCAGAAGGTCAAAGGTCAAAGTTCATAAAATCCGAAAAATTGATGAGAAAAGACGTTTCAGAAGGCCAAAGGTCAAAGTTCAAAAAATCCATTTCTTAGTGAATGCTTTGAAAAATGAAGAAAATGCAAGGAAATAATGCAATTTTTTAATGTTTCTTGTTGAATGCGATAAAAAATGAAGAAAATAAACTAAATAATGCAATGTTTTTAATGTTTCTTGTTGAATGCGATGAAAAATGAAGAAAATAAAGGAAATAATGATGCGATGCGACTCAGTTGAAAAATTTTGTTTTTTATCGACGCCTTAGCCCACTCGCCCATCTAGGCCCATTCTCTTATTTCGGATTCGAAACGACATCACAACTCTCTATTGAAAATTTTTTTTGTGATCGACGCCTTAGCCCACTCGCCCATCTCGGCCAATTCTCTTATTTCTCTTATGACAGAAAAATGATGAGAAAAGACGTTTCAGGAGGTCAAAGTTCAAAAAATCCGAAAAAATGATGAGAAAAGACTTTCAGGAGGTGGAGAGGTCCAAAATCAAAAAATCCGAAAAAAAATGATGAGAAAAGACGTTTCAGAAGGTCAAAGGTCAAAGTTCAAAAATTCCGAAAAAATGATGAGAAAAGACGTTTCACGAGGTCAAAGGTCAAAGTTCAAAAAATCCATTTCTTGTTGAATGCTTTGAAAAATGAAGAAAATAAAGGAAATAATGCAATGTTTTGAATGTTTCTTGTTAAATGCGATGAAAAATGAAGAAAATAAACTAAATAATGCAATATTTTTAATGTTTCTTGTTGAATGCGATGAAAAATGAAGAAAATAAAGGAAATAATGATGCGTTGCGACTCAGTTGAAAAATATTTTTTTTTATCGACGCGACGTCCCACTCGCCCATCTCGGCCCATTCTCTTATTTTGGATTCGAAACGACATCACAACTCTCTATTGAAATTTTTTTTTTGTGATCGACGCCTTAGCCCACTCGCCCATCTCGGCCAATTCTCTTATTTCTCTTATGACAGAAAAATGATGAGAAAGACGTTTCAGGAGTCAATTCAAATGATAGTTCCGTAAAATGAAAGTTCAAAAAATCCAAAAAAATGATGAGAAAAGACGTTTCAGAAGGTCAAAGGTCAAAGTTCAAAAAATCCGAAAAATTGATGAGAAAAGACGTTTCAGAAGGCCAAAGGTCAAAGTTCAAAAAATCCATTTCTTGTTGAATGCTTTGAAAAATGAAGAAAATGCAAGGAAATAATGCAATTTTTTAATGTTTCTTGTTGAATGCGATAAAAAATGAAGAAAATAAACTAAATAATGCAATGTTTTTAATGTTTCTTGTTGAATGCGATGAAAAATGAAGAAAATAAAGGAAATAATGATGCGATGCGACTCAGTTGAAAAATTTTGTTTTTTTCGACGCCTTAGCCCACTCGCCCATCTCGGCCCATTCTCTTATTTCGGATTCGAAACGACATCACAACTCTCTATTGAAAATTTTTTTTTGATCGACGCCTTAGCCCACTCGCCCATCTCGGCCAATTCTCTTATTTCTCTTATGACAGAAAAATGATGAGAAAAGACGTTTCAGGAGGTCAAAGTTCAAAAAATCCGAAAAAATGATGAGAAAAGACTTTCAGGAGGTGGAGAGGTCCAAAATCAAAAAATCCGAAAAAAAATGATGAGAAAAGACGTTTCAGAAGGTCAAAGGTCAAAGTTCAAAAATTCCGAAAAAATGATGAGAAAAGACGTTTCACGAGGTCAAAGGTCAAAGTTCAAAAAATCCATTTCTTGTTGAATGCTTTGAAAAATGAAGAAAATAAAGGAAATAATGCAATGTTTTGAATGTTTCTTGTTAAATGCGATGAAAAATGAAGAAAATAAACTAAATAATGCAATGTTTTTAATGTTTCTTGTTGAATGCGATGAAAAATGAAGAAAATAAAGGAAATAATGATGCGTTGCGACTCAGTTGAAAAATTTTGTTTTTTATCGACGCGACGTCCCACTCGCCCATCTCGGCCCATTCTCTTATTTTGGATTCGAAACGACATCACAACTCTCTATTGAAAATTTTTTTTTGTGATCGACGCCTTAGCCCACTCGCCCATCTCGGCCAATTCTCTTATTTCTCTTATGACAGAAAAATGATGACAAAGACGTTTCAGGAGTCAATTCAAATGATAGTTCCGTAAAATGAAAGTTCAAAAAATCCGAAAAATTGATGAGAAAAGACGTTTCACGAGGTCAAAGGTCAAAGTTCAAAAAATCCATTTCTTGTTGAATGCTTTGAAAAATGAAGAAAATAAAGGAAATAATGCATTGTTTTGAATGTTTCTTGTTAAATGCGATGAAAAATGAAGAAAATGCAAGGAAATAATGCAATTTTTTAATGTTTGTTGTTGAATGCGATAAAAAATGAAGAAAATAAACTAAATAATGCAATGTTTTTAATGTTTCTTGTTGAATGCGATGAAAAATGAAGAAAATAAAGGAAATAATGATGCGATGCGACTCAGTTGAAAAATTTTGTTTTTTATCGACGCCTTAGCCCACTCGCCCATCTCGGCCCATTCTCTTATTTTGGATTCGAAACGACATCACAACTCTCTATTGAAAATTTTTTTTTGTGATCGACGCCTTAGCCCACTCGCCCATCTCGGCCAATTTTCTTATTTCTCTTATGACAGAAAAATGATGAGAAAGACGTTTCAGGAGTCAATTCAAATGATAGTTCCGTAAAATGAAAGTTCAAAAAATCCAAAAAAATGATGAGAAAAGACGTTTCAGAAGGTCAAATGTCAAAGTTCAAAAAATCCATTTCTTGTTGAATGCTTTGAAAAATGAAGAAAATAAAGGAAATAATGCAATGTTTTGAATGTTTCTTGTTAAATGCGATGAAAAATGAAGAAAATGCAAGGAAATAATGCAATTTTTTAATGTTTCTTGTTGAATGCGATAAAAAATGAAGAAAATAAACTAAATAATGCAATGTTTTTAATGTTTCTTGTTGAATGCGATGAAAAATGAAGAAAATAAAGGAAATAATGATGCGATGCGACTCAGTTGAAAAATTTTGTTTTTTATCGACGCCTTAGCCCACTCACCCATCTCGGCCCATTCTCTTATTTTGGATTCGAAACGACATCACAACTCTCTATTGAAAATTTTTTTTTGTGATCGACGCCTTAGCCCACTCGCCCATCTCGGCCAATTTTCTTATTTCTCTTATGACAGAAAAATGATGAGAAAAGACGTTTCAGGAGGTCAAAGGTCAAAGTTCAAAAAATCCGAAAAAATGATGAGAAAAGACTTTCAGGAGGTGGAGAGGTCCAAGATAAAAAAATCCGAAAAAAATGATGAGAAAAGACGTTTCAGAAGGTCAAAGGTCAAAGTTCAAAAAATCCGAAAAAATGAGAAAAGACGTTTTAGGAGGTCAAAGGACAAAGTTCTAAAAATCCGAAAAAAATGATGAGAAAAGAATTTTCAGAAGGTCAAAGGTCAAAGTTCAAAAAATCCCAAAAAATGAGAAAAGACGTTTCAGGAGGTCAAAGGTCAAAGTTCAAAAAATCCGAAAAAATGATGAGAAAAGACTTTCAGGAGGTGGAGAGGTCCAAAATCAAAAAATCCGAAAAAAATGATGAGAAAAGACGTTTCAGAAGGTCAAAGGTCAAAGTTCAAAAAATCCCAAAAAATGAGAAAAGACGTTTCAGGAGGTCAAAGGTCAAAGTTCAAAAAATCCATTTCTTGTTGAATGCTTTGAAAAATGAAGAAAATAAAGGAAATAATGCAATGTTTTGAATGTTTCTTGTTAAATGCGATGAAAAATGAAGAAACTGCAAGGAAATAATGATGCGATGCGACTCAGTTGAAAAATTTTGTTTTTTATCGACGCCTTAGCCCACTCGCCCATCTCGGCCAATTCTCTTATTTCTTTTATGACAGAAAAATGATGAGAAGTTTCAGGAGTCAATTCAAATGATAGTTCCGTAAAATGAAAGTTCAAAAAATCCAAAAAAATGATGAGAAAAGACTTTCAGGAGGTGGAGGGGTCCAAAATCAAAAAATCCGAAAAAATGATGAGAAAAGACGTTTCAGGAGGTCAAAGGTCAAAGTTCAAAAAATCCGAAAAAATGATGAGAAAAGACGTTTCACGAGGTCAAAGGTCAAAGTTCAAAAAATCCGAAAAAATGATGAGAAAAGACGTATCACGAGGTCAAAGGTCAAAGTTCAAAAAATCCGAAAAAATTATGAGAAAAGACGTTTCATGAGGTCAAAGGTCAAAGTTCAAAAAATAAAAAAAAATGATGAGAAAAAACGTTTCAGAAGGTCAAAGGTTAAAGTTCTAAAAATCCGAAAAAAATGATGAGAAAAGACGTTACAGGAGGTCAAAGGTTAAAGTTCTAAAAATCCGAAAAAAATGATGAAAAAGGACTTTCAGGAGGTCAAAGGTCAAAGTTCAAAAAATAAAAAAAAATGATGAGAAAAGACGTTTCAGAAGGTCAAAGGTCAAAGTTAAAAAAATCCGAAAAAATGATGACAAAAGACGTTTCACGAGGTCAAAGGTCAAAGTTCAAAAAATCCATTTCTTGTTGAATGCTTTGAAAAATGAAGAAAATAAAGGAAATAATGCAATGTTTTGAATGTTTCTTGTTAAATGCGATGAAAAATGAAGAAAATGCAAGGAAATAATGCAATTTTTTAATGTTTCTTGTTGAATGCGATAAAAAATGAAGAAAATAAACTAAATAATGCAATGTTTTTAATGTTTCTTGTTGAATGCGATGAAAAATGAAGAAAATAAAGGAAATAATGATGCGTTGCGACTCAGTTGAAAAATTTTGTTTTTTATCGACGCGACGTCCCACTCGCCCATCTCGGCCCATTCTCTTATTTCGGATTCGAAACGACATCACAACTCTCTATTGAAAATTTTTTTTGTGATCGACGCCTTAGCCCACTCGCCCATCTCGGCCAATTCTCTTATTTCTCTTATGACAGAAAAATGATGAGAAAGACGTTTCAGGAGTCAATTCAAATGATAGTTCCGTAAAATGAAAGTTCAAAAAATCCAAAAAAATGATGAGAAAAGACGTTTCAGAAGGTCAAAGGTCAAAGTTAAAAAAATCCGAAAAAATGATGACAAAAGACGTTTCACGAGGTCAAAGGTCAAAGTTCAAAAAATAAAAAAAAATGATGAGAAAAGACGTTTCAGGAGCCCGTACGAAATTTTTAGCTAGTTCTATACTAGAATATAGCTACGAAGTTAGGGGTATATAGCTAGGAATTTTCAGGTCAAAAATTTTATATTCCACATTGGGAATTTTAGAGTAGTTTTAGCTTTGAATTTGCTAGCTAGATTTCTTAGATTGAAGGTAGCTTGAAAATTTCTCGCTACCATACCAATTGATGAAAAGAGAATTTTTCGCGCATTTCCATTGTTAACAGGGTTACCCATCCATTTACTACCGTAGAAATCTTTGCTGCACTATTTTACCTATTGTCACTGGTTGTCCTGATCTGGCATCTATTGATATATTTATACAATAAAATTATTTGATGGTACTATATTTGTGTCTATAATTCTTCACATAGACTTCTAATTAAAAAACTAATGAGAAGCTTGTATAAAGATAAACCATTTTTAATGTAAACAAATATTTTCAAAATTTCAGCTATTGCCCATACACATATAGAATTATGCTATGTTTTTTTTTAGGTTATACATAAAAAAAATCTGTATGCATATATTTTGTGTCTAGGACCACCCCACATGTCGCTTTTTTAACCTATTATTTTTTTAATCACGATTTATTCCGATCACATTAAGCGAAATAACCCTAGATGAAAAATTCAATACTAGAAATAGCTGAAAAAGTTAGGAAATATATTAGGGGGGGAAATTTCTAGCTGATTTTAAGGTTAATTATTTCAAGCAAGATCAGGAAACGCCCTAGCTTGGAAAATAAAAGCTGAAATCTGCAAAAAAAAAGTGGAGTGAAACCCTAGATTAAAATTTCCATACTGGAATTAGCTTACAGTTAGGTAAAATATTTAGGGGGGAAAATTCTAGCTGGTTTTAAGGTTTATTTTTTCAAGCAAGATAAGAAAACGACCTAGCTTGGAAAATAAAAGCTGATATCTGCTAAAGAAAGGGGAATTATTTTGAGATGACAAATTTCGAGGTATTTGCAGCATGATAAAAGGTTTGATTTTTTAGCCTAGCACCGCGTGAGCTGTTATTAGCGGTTATTAGCTAACAGTACAATTTTAAGCTAAAAGTTTCGTACGGGAGGTCAAAGGTCAAAGTTCAAAAAATCCGAAAAAATGATGAGAAAAGACGATACAGGTGGTCAAAGGTCAAAGTTCAAAAAATAAAAAAAAATGATGAAAAAAGACCTTTCAGGAGGTCAAAGGTCAAAGTTCAAAAAATCCGTTTCTTGTTGAATGCGATGAAAAATGAAGAAAATAAAAGAAATAATGCAATTTTTCCAATGGCTCTTGATGAATGCGATGAAAAATGAAGAAAATAAAGGAAATAATGCAATTTTTTGAATGTTTCTTGTTGAATGTGATGAAAAATGAAGAAAATAATGCAATTTTTTGAATGTTTCTTGTTGAATGCGATGAAAAATGAAGAAAATAAAAGAAATAATGCAATTTTTCCAATGGCTCTTGATGAATGCGATGAAAAATGAAGAAAATAAAGGAAATAATGCAATTTTTTGAATGTTTCTTGTTGAATGTGATGAAAAATGAAGAAAATAATGCAATTTTTTGAATGTTTCTTGTTGAATGCGATGAAAACTGAAGAAAATAAAGGAAATCATGCAATTTTTTGAATGTTTCTTGTTGAATGCGATGAAAAATGAAGAAAATAAAGGAAATAATGCAATTTTTGGAATGTTTCTTGTTGAATGCGATGAAAAATGAAGAAAATAAAGGAAATCATGCAACTTTTGGAATGTTTCTTGTTGAATGCGATGGAAAATGAAGAAAATAAAGGAAATAATGCAATTTTTTTAATGTTTCTTGTTGAATGCGATGAAAAATGAAGAAAATAAAGGAAATAATGCAACTTTTGGAATGTTTCTTGTTGAATGCGATGGAAAATGAAGAAAATAAAGGAAATAATGCAATTGTTTTAATGTTTCTTGTTAAATGCAATAAAAAAAGAAGAAAATAAAGGAAATAATGCAATTTTTTGAATGTTTCTTGTTGAATGCGATTAAAAATGAAGAAAATAAAGGGAATAATGCAATGTTTGTCAGTGCTCTGGCGTGCATTGCCGTGCTCTTGCGTGCACTGGCATGCTCTGGCGTGCACTGGCATGCTCTGGCGTGCATTGACGTGCTCGTGCGTTCACTGGCGTGCTCTGGCGTGCACTGGCGTGCTCTGGCGTGCACTGGCGTGTTCTTGCGTGCACTGGCGTACTCTAGCGTGCACTGGCGTACTCTGGCGTGCACTGGCATGCACTGGCGTGCTCTGGCGTGCTCTTCTATGCAGAACTCAAGTGCTTGACAATAGAAATCCACTACCCGACAATAGAACTCAAATAACTTGATGATTTTTAAAAATTCAAGTGCTGTGATGTGCGTTTTTCTAAAATTTTATGTTCATGATTTGCTCTATAAATTTATTGATTAAATAGACTTGAAATGGTGTATTGGACATTGATTTACACATACTGTAATTGCAAAATGGTTTTAACAAGTGAAAAAAATATTATAGCAACTTCAAGTGCTGAGCTGTAATCTGCTGTGCTCTACCGTGCTCTGGCGTGCACTGGCGTGCTCTGGCGTGCTCTGGCGTGCTCTGGTTTGCTCTGGCGTGCATTGACGTGCTCTGGCGTGCAATGGCGTGCTCTGGCGT
Organism: Daphnia pulicaria; assembly: GCF_021234035.1. NCBI lineage: Eukaryota > Metazoa > Arthropoda > Branchiopoda > Diplostraca > Daphniidae > Daphnia > Daphnia pulicaria. The sequence goes on from NC_060913.1 coordinate 18,525,690, forward strand.
GCTCTGGCGTGCACTGGCGTGCTCTGGTGTGAATTGGCGTGCACTGGCGTGCACTTGCGTGCTCTGGCGTGCACTGGCGTGCTTTGGCGTGCTCTGGCGTGCAATGGCGTGCTCTGGCGTGCATTGAATTGCTCTGGCGTGCACTGGCGTGCACTGGCGTGCTCTGGCGTGCTCTGGCGTGCTCAGGCGTGCATTGACGTGCTCTGGCGTGCACTGGCGTGCACTGGCGTGCATTGACGTGCTCTGGCGTGCTCTGGTGTGAATTGGCGTGCTCTGGCGTGCACTGGCGTGCTCTGGCGTGCATTGACGTGTTCTGGTGTTAATTGGCGTGCTCTGGCGTGCACAAGCGTGCTTTAGCATGCTCTGGCGTGCACTGGCGTACTCTGGCGTGCACTGAATTGCTCTGGCGTGCATTGAATTGCTTTCGCGTGCACTGGCGTGCACTGGCGTGCTCTGGCGTGCACTGGCGTGCATTGACGTACTCGTGCGTGCACTGGCGTGCTCTTGCGTGCTCTGGCGTGCTCTGGCGTGCACTGGCATGCTCTTGTGTGAATTGGCGTGCTCTGGCGTGCACTGGCGTGCTCTTGTGTGAATTGGCGTGCTCTGGCGTGCTCTGGCGTGCTCTGGCGTGCACTGGCGTGCACTGGCGTGCTCTGGTGTGAATTGGCGTGCACTGGCGTGCACTTGCGTGCTCTGGCGTGCTCTGGCGTGCTTTGGCGTGCTCTGGCGTGCACTGGCGTACTCTGGCGTGCATTGAATTGCTCTGGCGTGCACTGGCGTGCAATTGCGTGCTCTGGCGTGCATTGACTTGCTCTGGCGTGCACTGGCGGGCTCTGGCGTGCACTGGCGTGCTCTGGTGTGAATTGGCGTACACTGGCGTGCACTGGCGTGCTCTGGCATGCACTGGCGTGCTTAAGCGTGCACTGGAGTGCTCTGGCGTGCACTGGCGTGCTCTGGCGTGCATTGACGTGCTCTTGCGTGCTCTTGCGTGCACTGGCGTGCTCTGGCGTGCACTGGCGTGCTCTGGTGTGAATTGGCGTGCTCTGGCGTGCACAGGCGTGCTCTGGTGTAAATTGGCGTGCTCTGGCGTGCATTGAATTGCTCTGGCGTGCACTGGCGTGCTCTGACGTGCACTGGCGTGCACTGGCGTGCTCTGGCGTGCACTGGCGTGCTCTGGCTTGCACTGGCGTGCTATGGCGTGCATTGACGTGCTCTGGCGTGCACTGGCGTGCTCTGGCGTGTTCTGGTGTGAATTGGCGTGCTCTGGCGTGCACTGGCGTGCTCTGGCGTGCATTGACGTGCTCTGGTGTGAATTGGCGTGCTCTGGGGTGCACTGGCGTGCACTGGCGTGCTTTGGCGTGCTCTGGCGTCCACTGGCGTGCTCTGGCGTGCACTGGCGTGCTCTGGCGTGCACTGGCGTGCTCTGGCGTGCACTGGCGTGCTCTGGCGTGCACTTGCGTGCTCTGGCGTGCATTGACGTGCTCGTGAGTGCACTGGCGTGCTCTGGCGTGCACTGGCGTTCTCTGGCGTGCACTGGCGTGCACTGGCGTGCTCTGGCATGCATTGACGTGCTCTTGCGTGCACTGGCGTGCTCTGTTATGCAGAACTCAAGTGCTTGACAATAGAAATCCACTACCCGACAATAGAACTCAAATAACTTGAATAATTTTTAAAAATTCAAGTGCTGTGATGTGCGTTTTTCTCAAACTTTTTGTTCATGATTTGCTCTATAAATTTATTGATTAAATAGACTTCAAATGGTGTATTGGGCATTGATTTACACATCCTGTAATTAAAAAATGATTTTTACAAGTGAAAAAAATATTATAGCAACTTCAAGTGCTGAGCTGTTCTCTGCTGTGCTCTACCGTGCTCTGACGTGCACCGGCGTGCTCTGGCGTGCTCTGGCGTGCTCTGGCGTGCTCTGGCTTGCTCTGACGTGCATTTACGTGCTCTGGCGTGCACTGGCGTGCACTGGCGTGCACTGGCGTGCACTGGCGTGCACTGGCGTGCACTGGCGTGCACTGGCGTGCACTGGCGTGCACTGGCGTGCACTGGCGTGCACTGGCGTGCTCTGGCGTGCTCTGGCGTGCACTGGCGTGCTCTGGTGTGAATTGGCTTGCACTGGAATGCACTTGCGTGCTCTGGCGTGCACTGGCGTGCTTTGGCGTGCTCTGGCCTGCTCTGGCCTGCTCTGGCGTGCATTGAATTTCTCTGGCGTGCACTAGCGTGCTCTGGCGTGCACTGGCGTGCTCTGGCGTGCTCTGGCGTGCTCTGGCGTGCATTGACTTGCTCTGGCGTGCACTGGCGTGCTCTGGCGTGCACTGGCGTGCTCTGGCGTGCACTGGCGTGCTCTGGTGTGAATTGGCGTACACTGGCGTGCACTGGCGTGCTCTGGCGTGCTCTGGCGTGCTCTGGCGTGCTCAGGCGTGCTTTGGCGTGCACTGGAGTGCTCTGGAGTGCTCTGGCGTGCACTGGCGTGCTCTGGCGTGCATTGACGTGCTCTTGCGTGCACTGGCGTGCAAGGGCGTGCTCTGGTGTGAATTGGCGTGCTCTGGCGTGCATTGAATTGCTCTGGCGTGCACTGGCGTGCTCTGGCGTGCACTGGCGTGCACTGGCGTGCATTGACGTACTCGTGCGTGCTCTGGCGTGCTCTGGCGTGCTCTGGCGTGCTCTGGCGTGCTTTGGCGTGCACTGGCGTGCTCTGGCGTGCATTAACGTGCTCTTGCGTGCTATCGCGTGCTCTGGCGTGCTCTGGTGTGAATTGGCTTGCTCTGGCGTGCACTGGCGTGCTCTGCTGTAAATTGGCGTGCTCTGGCGTGCATTGAATTGTTCTGGCGTGCACTGGCGTGCTCTGGCTTGCACTGGCGTGCTCTGGCGTGTTCTGGTGTGAATTGGCGTGCTCTGGCGTGCACTGGCGTGCTCTGGCGTGCATTGACGTGCTCTGGTGTAAATTGGCGTGCTCAAGCGTGCACTGACGTGCTCTGGCGTGCACTTGCGTGCTCTGGCGTGCATTTACGTGCTCGTGCGTGCACTGGCGTGCTCTGGCGTGCACTGGCGTTCTCTGGCGTGCACTTGCGTGCTCTGGCGTGCACTTGCGTGCTCTGGCGTGCACTGGCGTGCTCTTGCGTGCATTGACGTGCTCTTGCGTGCACTTGCGTGCTCTGGTGTTAATTGACGTGCTCTGGCGTGCACTGGCGTGCTCTGGTGTGAATTGGCGTGCTCTGGCGTGCATTGAATTGCTCTGGCGTGCTCTGGCGTGCTCTGGCGTGCACTGGCGTGAACTGGCGTGCTCTGGCGTGCTCTGGCGTGCTCTGGCGTGCTCTGGCGTGCATTGACGTGCTCTGGCGTGCACTGGCGTGCTCTGGCGTGCTTTGGTGTGAATTGGCGTGCTCTGGCGTTCTCTGGCGTGCTCTGGCGTTCTCTGGCGTGCTCTGTCGTGCTCTGGCGTGCTCTGCTATGCAGAACTCAAGTGCTTGACAATAGAAATCCACTACCCGACAATAGAACTCAAATAACTTGGATAATTTTTAAAAATTCAAGTGCTGTGATGTGCGTTTTTCTCAAACTTTTTATTCATGATTTGATCCATAAATTTATTGATTAAATAGACTTGAAATGGTGTATTGGACATTGATTTACACATCCTGTAATTAAAAAATGGTTTTAACAAGTGAAAAAAATATTAGAGCAACTTCAAGTGCTGAGCTGTTCTCTGCTGTGCTCTACCGTGCTCTGGCGTGCACTGGCGTGCTCTGGCTTGCTCTGGCGTGCAATGACGTGCTCTGGCGTGCACTGGCGTGCTGTGGCGTGCACTGGCGTGCTCTGGCGTGCAATGGCGTGTTCTGGTGTGAATTGGCTTGCTCTGGCGTGCACTGGCGTGCTCTGGCGTGCACTGGCGTGCTCTGGCGTGCACTGGCGTGCTCTGGCGTGCATTGAAGTGCTCTGGTGTGAATTGGCGTGCACTGGCGTGCACTGGCGTGCTCTGGTGTGAATTGGCGTGCTCTGGCGTGCATTGAATTGCTCTGGCGTGCACTGGCGTGCTCTGGCGTGCACTGGCGTGCACTGGCGTGCTCTGGCGTGCACTGGCGTGCTCTGGCGTGCACTGGCGTGCTGTGGTGTGGACTTGCGTGCTCTTGCGTGCACTGGCGTGCTCTAGCGTGCATTGACGTGCTCTTGCGTGCTCTTGCGTGACATTGATTTACACATCCTGTAATTAAAAAATGATTTTAACAAGTGAAAAAAAATATTATAGCAACTTCAAGTGCTGAGCTGTTCTCTGCTGTGCTCTACCGTGCTCTGGTGTGCACTGGTGTACTCTGGCGTGCTCTGGCGTGCACTGGCGTGCTCTGGTGTGAATTGGCGTGCTCTGGCGTGCATTGAATTGCACTTTCGTGCACTTTCGTGCACTGGCGTGCTCTGGCGTGCACTGGCGTGCTCTGGTGTGAATTGGCGTACACTGGCGTGCACTGGCGTGCTCTGGCGTGCTCTGGCGTGCTCTGGCGTGCTCAGGCGTGCTTTGGCGTGCACTGGAGTGCTCTGGAGTGCTCTGGCGTGCACTGGCGTGCTCTGGCGTGCATTGACGTGCTCTTGCGTGCACTGGCGTGCAAGGGCGTGCTCTGGTGTGAATTGGCGTGCTCTGGCGTGCATTGAATTGCTCTGGCGTGCACTGGCGTGCTCTGGCGTGCACTGGCGTGCACTGGCGTGCATTGACGTACTCGTGCGTGCTCTGGCGTGCTCTGGCGTGCTCTGGCGTGCTCTGGCGTGCTTTGGCGTGCACTGGCGTGCTCTGGCGTGCATTAACGTGCTCTTGCGTGCTATCGCGTGCTCTGGCGTGCTCTGGTGTGAATTGGCTTGCTCTGGCGTGCACTGGCGTGCTCTGCTGTAAATTGGCGTGCTCTGGCGTGCATTGAATTGTTCTGGCGTGCACTGGCGTGCTCTGGCTTGCACTGGCGTGCTCTGGCGTGTTCTGGTGTGAATTGGCGTGCTCTGGCGTGCACTGGCGTGCTCTGGCGTGCATTGACGTGCTCTGGTGTAAATTGGCGTGCTCAAGCGTGCACTGACGTGCTCTGGCGTGCACTTGCGTGCTCTGGCGTGCATTTACGTGCTCGTGCGTGCACTGGCGTGCTCTGGCGTGCACTGGCGTTCTCTGGCGTGCACTTGCGTGCTCTGGCGTGCACTTGCGTGCTCTGGCGTGCACTGGCGTGCTCTTGCGTGCATTGACGTGCTCTTGCGTGCACTTGCGTGCTCTGGTGTTAATTGACGTGCTCTGGCGTGCACTGGCGTGCTCTGGTGTGAATTGGCGTGCTCTGGCGTGCATTGAATTGCTCTGGCGTGCTCTGGCGTGCTCTGGCGTGCACTGGCGTGAACTGGCGTGCTCTGGCGTGCTCTGGCGTGCTCTGGCGTGCTCTGGCGTGCATTGACGTGCTCTGGCGTGCACTGGCGTGCTCTGGCGTGCTTTGGTGTGAATTGGCGTGCTCTGGCGTTCTCTGGCGTGCTCTGGCGTTCTCTGGCGTGCTCTGTCGTGCTCTGGCGTGCTCTGCTATGCAGAACTCAAGTGCTTGACAATAGAAATCCACTACCCGACAATAGAACTCAAATAACTTGGATAATTTTTAAAAATTCAAGTGCTGTGATGTGCGTTTTTCTCAAACTTTTTATTCATGATTTGATCCATAAATTTATTGATTAAATAGACTTGAAATGGTGTATTGGACATTGATTTACACATCCTGTAATTAAAAAATGGTTTTAACAAGTGAAAAAAATATTAGAGCAACTTCAAGTGCTGAGCTGTTCTCTGCTGTGCTCTACCGTGCTCTGGCGTGCACTGGCGTGCTCTGGCTTGCTCTGGCGTGCAATGACGTGCTCTGGCGTGCACTGGCGTGCTGTGGCGTGCACTGGCGTGCTCTGGCGTGCAATGGCGTGCTCTGGTGTGAATTGGCTTGCTCTGGCGTGCACTGGCGTGCTCTGGCGTGCACTGGCGTGCTCTGGCGTGCACTGGCGTGCTCTGGCGTGCACTGGCGTGCTCTGGCGTGCATTGAAGTGCTCTGGTGTGAATTGGCGTGCACTGGCGTGCACTGGCGTGCTCTGGTGTGAATTGGCGTGCTCTGGCGTGCATTGAATTGCTCTGGCGTGCACTGGCGTGCTCTGGCGTGCACTGGCGTGCACTGGCGTGCTCTGGCGTGCACTGGCGTGCTCTGGCGTGCACTGGCGTGCTGTGGTGTGGACTTGCGTGCTCTTGCGTGCACTGGCGTGCTCTAGCGTGCATTGACGTGCTCTTGCGTGCTCTTGCGTGACATTGATTTACACATCCTGTAATTAAAAAATGATTTTAACAAGTGAAAAAAAATATTATAGCAACTTCAAGTGCTGAGCTGTTCTCTGCTGTGCTCTACCGTGCTCTGGTGTGCACTGGTGTACTCTGGCGTGCTCTGGCGTGCACTGGCGTGCTCTGGTGTGAATTGGCGTGCTCTGGCGTGCATTGAATTGCACTTTCGTGCACTTTCGTGCACTGGCGTGCTCTGGCGTGCACTGGCGTGCTCTGGCGTGCATTGACGTGCTCTTGCTTGCACTGGCGTGTTCTGGCGTGCACTGGCGTGCTCTCGTGTGAATTGACATGCTCTTGCGTGCACTGGCGTGCTCTGGTGTGAATTGGCGAGCTCTGGCGTGCATTGAATTGCTCTGGCGTGCACTAGCGTGCTCTGGCGTGCACTGGCGTGCACTGGCGTGCCCTGGCGGGCACTGGCATGCACTGGCGTTCTCTGGCGTGCACTGGCGTGCTTTGGCGTGCACTTGCGTGCTCTGGCGTGCACTCGCGTGCTCTGGCGTGCATTGACGTGCTCTTGCGTGCACTGGCGTGATCTGTCGTGCTCTGTCGTGCTCTGCTATGCAGAAGTACTTGACAATAGAAATCCACTACCCGACAATAGAACTCAAATAACTTGAATAATTTTTAAAAATTCAAGCGCTCTTGCGTGCATTGAATTGCTCTGGCGTGCACTGGCTTGCTCTGGCGTGCACTGGCGTGCTCTGGCGTGCTCTGGCGTGCTCTGGCGTGCACTGGCGTGCTCTGGTGTGAATTGGCGTGCTCTGGCGTGCACTGGCGTGCTCTGGCGTGCACTGGCGTGCTCTGGCGTGCACTGGCGTGCTCTGGCGTGCACTGGCGTGCTCTGGCGTGCACTGGCGTGCTCTGGCGTGCACTGGCGTGCTTTGGCTTGCACTTGCGTGCTCTGGCGTGCACTGGCGTGCTCTGGCGTGCTCTGGCGTGTACTGGCGTGCTCTGGTGGGAATTGGCGTGCACTGGCGTGCATTGGCGTGCTCTGGCGTGCTCTGGCGTGCTCTGGCGTGCATTGAATTGCTCTGGCGTGCACTAGCATGCTCTGGCGTGCACTGGCGTGCTCTGGCGTGCACTGGCGTGCTCTGGCGTGCATTGACGTGCTCTTGCTTGCACTGGCGTGTTCTGGCGTGCACTGGCGTGCTCTCGTGTGAATTGACATGCTCTTGCGTGCACTGGCGTGCTCTGGTGTGAATTGGCGAGCTCTGGCGTGCATTGAATTGCTCTGGCGTGCACTAGCGTGCTCTGGCGTGCACTGGCGTGCACTGGCGTGCCCTGGCGGGCACTGGCATGCACTGGCGTTCTCTGGCGTGCACTGGCGTGCTTTGGCGTGCACTTGCGTGCTCTGGCGTGCACTCGCGTGCTCTGGCGTGCATTGACGTGCTCTTGCGTGCACTGGCGTGATCTGTCGTGCTCTGTCGTGCTCTGCTATGCAGAAGTACTTGACAATAGAAATCCACTACCCGACAATAGAACTCAAATAACTTGAATAATTTTTAAAAATTCAAGCGCTCTTGCGTGCATTGAATTGCTCTGGCGTGCACTGGCTTGCTCTGGCGTGCACTGGCGTGCTCTGGCGTGCTCTGGCGTGCTCTGGCGTGCACTGGCGTGCTCTGGTGTGAATTGGCGTGCTCTGGCGTGCACTGGCGTGCTCTGGCGTGCACTGGCGTGCTCTGGCGTGCACTGGCGTGCTCTGGCGTGCACTGGCGTGCTCTGGCGTGCACTGGCGTGCTCTGGCGTGCACTGGCGTGCTTTGGCTTGCACTTGCGTGCTCTGGCGTGCACTGGCGTGCTCTGGCGTGCTCTGGCGTGTACTGGCGTGCTCTGGTGGGAATTGGCGTGCACTGGCGTGCATTGGCGTGCTCTGGCGTGCTCTGGCGTGCTCTGGCGTGCATTGAATTGCTCTGGCGTGCACTAGCATGCTTTGGCGTGCACTGGCGTGCTCTGGCGTGCTCTGGCGTGGTCTGGCGTGCACTGGCGTGCTCTGGCGTGCACTGGCGTGCTCTGGTGTGAATTGGCGTACACTGGCGTGCCCTGGCGTGCTCTGGCGTGCACTGGCGTGCTCTGGCGTGGTCTGGCGTGCTCTGGCGTGCACTGGCGTGATCTGGCGTGCTCTGGTGTGAATTGGCGTACACTGGCGTGCACTGGCGTGCTCTGGCGTGCTCTGGCGTGCTCTGGCGTGCACTGGAGTGCTATGGCGTGCACTGGCGTTCTCTGGCGTGCACTGGCGTGCTTTGGCGTGCACTTGCGTGCTCTGGCGTGCACTCGCGTGCTCTGGCGTGCATTGACGTGCTCTTGCGTGCACTGGCGTGATCTGTCGTGCTCTGTCGTGCTCTGCTATGCAGAAGTACTTGACAATAGAAATCCACTACCCGACAATAGAACTCAAATAACTTGAATAATTTTTAAAAATTCAAGCGCTCTTGCGTGCATTGAATTGCTCTGGCGTGCACTGGCGTGCTCTGGCGTGCACTGGCGTGCTCTGGCGTGCTCTGGCGTGCTCTGGCGTGCTCTGGCGTGCACTGGCGTGCACTGGCGTGCTCTGGCGTGCACTGGCGTGCTCTGGCGTGTACTGGCGTGCTCTGGTGGGAATTGGCGTGCACTGGCGTGCATTGGCGTGATCTGGCGTGCTCTGGCGTGCTCTGGCGTGCATTGAATTGCTCTGGCGTGCACTAGCGTGCTCTGGCGTGCACTGGCGTGCTCTGGCGTGCTCTGGCGTGCTCTGGCGTGCACTGGCGTGCTCTGGCGTGCACTGGCGTGCTCTGGTGTGAATTGGCGTACACTGGCGTGCACTGGCGTGCCCTGGCGTGCTCTGGCGTGAACTGGCGTGCTCTGGCGTGGTCTGGCGTGGGGTGGCGTGCACTGGCGTGATCTGGCGTGCACTGGCGTGCTCTGGTGTGAATTGGCGTACACTGGCGTGCACTGGCGTGCTCTGGCGTGCTCTGGCGTGCTTTGGCGTGCACTGGAGTGCTATGGCGTGCACTGGCGTGCTCTGGCGTGCATTGACGTGCTCTTGCGTGCTCTTGCGTGCTCTGGTGTGAATTGGCATGCTCTGGCGTGCACTGGCGTGCTCTGGTGTGAATTGGCGTGCTCTGGCGTGCATTGAATTGCTCTGGCGTGCACTGGCGTTTTCTGGCGTTTTCTGGCGTGCTCTGGCGTGCATTGACGTGCTCTGGTGTGAATTGGCGTGCTCTGGCGTGCACTGGCGTGCTCTGGCGTGCTCTGGCGTGCTCTGGCGTGCACTGGCGTGCATTGACGTACTCGTGCGTGCACTGGCGTGCTCTGGCGTGCTCTGGCGTGCTCTGGCGTGCACTGGTGTGCTCTGGTGTAAATTGGCGTGCTCTGGCGATCACTGGCGTGCTCTGGTGTGAATTGGCGTGCTCTGGCGTGCACTGGCGTGCACTGGCGTGCACTGGCGTGCTCTGGCGTGAACTGGCGTGCTCTGGCGTGCACTTGCGTGCTCTGGCGTGCACTTGCGTGCTCTGGCGTGCATTGACGTGCTCGTGCGTGCACTGGCGTGCTCTGGCGTGCACTGGGATTCTCTGGCGTGCACTTGCGTGCTCTGGCGTGCACTGGCGTGCTCTGGCGTGCATTGACGTGCTCTTGCGTGCACTGGCGTGCTCTGTCGTGCTCTGGCGTGCTCTGCTATGCAGAACTCAAGTGCTTGACAATAGAAACCACTACCCGATAATAGAACTCAAATAACTTGAATAATTTTTAAAAATTCAAGTGCTGTGATGTGCGTTTTTCTCAAACTTTTTGTTCATGATTTGGTTTATAAATTTATTGATTAAATAGACTTGAAATGGTGTATTGGGCATTGATTTACACATCCTGAAATTAAAAAATAATGCAGTGCACTGGCGTGCACTGGCGTGCTCTGGCGTGCTCTGGCGTGCACTGGCGTGCTCTGGTGTGAATTGGCGTGCACTGGCGTGCACTTGCGTGCTCCGGCGTGCACTGGCGTGCTTTGGCGTGCTCTGGCGTGCAGTGGCGTGCTCTGGCGTCCACTGGCGTGCACTGGCGTGCTCTGGCGTGCATTGACTTGCTCTGGCGTGCACTGGCGTGCTCTGGCGTGCATTGACGTACTCTTGCGTGCACTGGCGTGCTCTGGCGTGCTCTGGCGTGCACTGGCGTGCTCTGGTGTGAATTGGCGTGCTCTGGCGTGCACTGGCGTGCTCTGGTGTGAATTGGCGTGCTCTGGCGTGCACTGGCGTGCTCTGTCGTGCTCTGGCGTGCTCTGCTATGCAGAACTCAAGTGCTTGACAATAGAAATCCACTACCCGATAATAGAACTCAAATAACTTGAATAATTTTTAAAAATTCAAGTGCTGTGATGTGCGTTTTTCTCAAACTTTTTGTTCATAATTTGCTCTATAAATTTATTGATAAAATAGACTTGAAATGGTGTATTGGGCATTGATTTACACATCCTGTAATTAAAAAATGATTTTAACAAGTGAAAAAAATATTATAGCAACTTCAAGTGCTGAGCTGTTCTCTGCTGTGCTCTACCGTGCTCTGGCGTGCACTGGCGTGCTCTGGCGTGCTCTGGCGTGCTCTGGCTTGCTCTGGCGTGCATTGACGTGCTCTGACGTGCACTGGCGTGCACTGGCGTGCTCTGGCGTGCACTGGCGTGCACTGGCGTGCTCTGGTGTGAATTGGCGTGCACTGGCGTGCACTTGCGTAATCTAGCGTGCATTGGCGTTCTTTGGCGTGCTCTGGCGTGCACTGGCGTACTCTTGCGTGCATTGAATAGATCTGGCGTGCACTGCCGTGCACTGGAGTGCTCTGGCGTGCACTGGCGTGCTCTGGCGTGCAATGACGTGCTCTGGTGTGAATTGGCGTGCTCTGGCGTGCACTGGCGTGCTCTGGCGTGCTCTGGCGTGCTCTGGCGTGCACTGGCGTGCATTGACGTACTCGTGCGTGCACTGGCGTGTTCTGGTGTGAATTGGCGTGCTCTGGCGTGCACTGGGATTCTCTCGCGTGCACTGGCGTGCTCTGGTGTGAATTGGCGTGCACTGGCGTGCACTTGCGTGCTCTGGCGTGCACTGGCGTGCTTTGGCGTGCTCTGGCGTGCACTGGCGTGCTCTTGCGTGCATTGAATTGCTCTGGCGTGCACTGGCGTGCACTGGCGTGCTCTGGCGTGCATTGACTTGCTCTGGCGTGCACTGGAGTGCTCTGGCGTGCACTAGCGTGCTTTGGCGTGCATTGACGTGCTCTTGCGTGCACTGGCGTGCTCTGGTGTGAATTGGCGTTTTCTGGCGTGCACTTGCGTGCTCTGGCGTGCACTGGCGTGCACTGGCGTGCTCTGGCATGCACTGGCGTGCTCTGGTGTGCACTTGCGTGCTCTGGCGTGCATTGACGTGCACTGGCGTGCACTGGCGTGCTCTGGCGTGCACTTGCGTGCTCTGGCGTGCACTTGCGTGCTCTGGCGTGCACTTGCGTGCTCTGGCGTGCACTTGCGTGCTCTGGCGTGCACTGGCGTGCTCTGGCGTGCATTGACGTGCTCTTGCGTGCACTGGTGTGCTCTGTCGTGCTCTGGCGTGCTCTGCTATGCAGAACTCAAGTGCTTGACAATAGAAATCCACTACCCGACAATAGAACTCAAATAACTTGAATAATTTTTAAAAATTCAAGATATGTGATGTGCGTTTTTCTCAAACTTTTTGTTCCTGATTTTCTCTATAAATTTATTGATTATATAGACTTGAAATTTTGTATTTGACATTGATTTACACATCCTGTAATTAAAAAATGATTTTAACAAGTGAAAAAAATATTACAGCAACTTCAAGTGCTGAGCTGTTCTCTGCTGTGCTCTACCGTGCTCTGGCGTGCACTGGCGTGCACTAGCGTGCTCTGGCGTGCACTGGCGTGCTCTGGCGTGCTCTGGCGTGCTCTGGCGTGCATTGACTTGCTCTGGCGTGCACTGGCGTGCTCAAGCGTGCACTGTCGTGCGCTGGTGTGAATTGGCGTACACTGGCGTGCACTGGCGTAAACTGGCGTGCTTTGGCGTGCTCTGGCGTGCTTTGGCGTGCACTGGAGTGCTCTGGCGTGCATTGACGTGCTCTGGCGTGCATTGACGTGCTCTTGCGTGCACTGGCGTGCTCTTGCGTGCTCTGGCGTGCTCTGGTGTGAATTGGCGTGCTCTGGCGTGCTCTGGCGTGCTCTAGCGTAAACTGGCGTGCTCTGGTGTGAATTGGCGTGCTCTGGCGTGCACTGGCGTGCTCTTGTGTGAATTGGCGTGCTCTGGCATGCACTGGCGTGCACTGGCGTGCTCTGGCGTGCACTGGGATTCTCTGGCGTGCACTTGCGTGCTCTGGCGTGCACTGGCGTGCTCTGGCGTGCATTAACTTGCTCTGGCGTGCACTGGCGTGCTCTGGTGTGAATTGGCGTACACTGGCGTGCACTGTCGTGCTCTGGCGTGCACTGGCGTGCTTTGGCGTGCAGTGGAGTGCTCTGGCGTGCACTGGCGTGCTCTGGCGTGCATTGACGTTTTCTTGCCTGCACTGGCGTGCTCTGGCGTGCTCTGGTGTGAATTGGCGTGCTCTGGCGTGCACTGGCGTGCTCTGGTGTAAATTGGCGTGCTCTGGCGTGCATTGAATTGCTCTGGCGTGCACTGGCGTGCTCTGGCGTGCACTGGCGTGCTCTGGCGTGCACTGGCGTGCTCTGGCGTGCACTGGCGTGCTCTGGCGTGCACTGGCGTGCTCTGGCGTGCACTGGCGTGCACTGGCGTGCTCTGGCGTGCACTGGCGAGCTCTGGCGTAGATTGACGTGCTCTGGCGTGTTCTGGTGTGAATTGGCGTGCTCTGGCGTGCATTGACGTGCTCTTGCGTGCACTGGCGTGCTCTGGTGTGAATTGGCGTGCTCTGGCGTGCACTTGCGTGCTCTGGCGTGCACTGGCGTGCACTTGCGTGCTCTGGCATGCACTGGCGTGCTCTGGTGTGCACTTGCGTGCTCTGGCGTGCATTGACGTGCACTGGCGTGCACTGGCGTGCTCTGGCGTGCACTTGCGTGCTCTGGCGTGCACTTGCGTGCTCTGGCGTGCACTGGCGTGCTCTGGCGTGCATTGACGTGCTCTTGCGTGCACTGGTGTGCTCTGTCGTGCTCTGGCGTGCTCTGCTATGCAGAACTCAAGTGCTTGACAATAGAAATCCACTACCCGACAATAGAACTCAAATAACTTGAATAATTTTTAAAAATTCAAGATATGTGATGTGCGTTTTTCTCAAACTTTTTGTTCCTGATTTTCTCTATAAATTTATTGATTATATAGACTTGAAATTTTGTATTTGACATTGATTTACACATCCTGTAATTAAAAAATGATTTTAACAAGTGAAAAAAATATTACAGCAACTTCAAGTGCTGAGCTGTTCTCTGCTGTGCTCTACCGTGCTCTGGCGTGCACTGGCGTGCACTAGCGTGCTCTGGCGTGCACTGGCGTGCTCTGGCGTGCTCTGGCGTGCTCTGGCGTGCATTGACTTGCTCTGGCGTGCACTGGCGTGCTCAAGCGTGCACTGTCGTGCGCTGGTGTGAATTGGCGTACACTGGCGTGCACTGGCGTAAACTGGCGTGCTTTGGCGTGCTCTGGCGTGCTTTGGCGTGCACTGGAGTGCTCTGGCGTGCATTGACGTGCTCTGGCGTGCATTGACGTGCTCTTGCGTGCACTGGCGTGCTCTTGCGTGCTCTGGCGTGCTCTGGTGTGAATTGGCGTGCTCTGGCGTGCTCTGGCGTGCTCTAGCGTAAACTGGCGTGCTCTGGTGTGAATTGGCGTGCTCTGGCGTGCACTGGCGTGCTCTTGTGTGAATTGGCGTGCTCTGGCGTGCACTGGCGTGCACTGGCGTGCTCTGGCGTGCACTGGGATTCTCTGGCGTGCACTTGCGTGCTCTGGCGTGCACTGGCGTGCTCTGGCGTGCATTAACTTGCTCTGGCGTGCACTGGCGTGCTCTGGTGTGAATTGGCGTACACTGGCGTGCACTGTCGTGCTCTGGCGTGCACTGGCGTGCTTTGGCGTGCAGTGGAGTGCTCTGGCGTGCACTGGCGTGCTCTGGCGTGCATTGACGTTTTCTTGCCTGCACTGGCGTGCTCTGGCGTGCTCTGGTGTGAATTGGCGTGCTCTGGCGTGCACTGGCGTGCTCTGGTGTAAATTGGCGTGCTCTGGCGTGCATTGAATTGCTCTGGCGTGCACTGGCGTGCTCTGGCGTGCACTGGCGTGCACTGGCGTGCACTGGCGTGCTCTGGCGTGCACTGGCGTGCACTGGCGTGCTCTGGCGTGCACTGGCGAGCTCTGGCGTAGATTGACGTGCTCTGGCGTGTTCTGGTGTGAATTGGCGTGCTCTGGCGTGCACTGGCGTGCTCTGGCGTGCATTGACGTGCTCTTGCGTGCACTGGCGTGCTCTGTCGTGCTCTGGCGTGCTTTGCTATGCAGAACTCAAGTGCTTGACAATAGAAATCCACTACCCAACAATAGAACTCAAATAACTTGAATAATTTTTAAAAATTAAAGTGCTGTGATGTGCGTTTTTCTCAAACTTTTTGTTCCTGATTTTCTCTATAAATTTATTGATTAAATAGACTTGAAATGGTGTATTGGACATTGATTTACACATCCTGTAATTAAAAAATGGTTTTAACAAGTGAAAAAAATATTATAGCAACTTCAAGTGCTGATCTGTTCTCTGCTGTGCTCTACCGTGCTCTACCGTGCTCTGGCGTGCACTGGCGTGCTCTGGTGTGAATTGGCGTGCACTGGCGTGCACTGGCGTGCACTGGCGTGCATTGACGTGCTCTTGCGTGCACTGGCGTGCTCTGGCGTGAACTGGCGTTCTCTGGCGTTCACCGGAGTGCTCTGGCGTGCACTGGCGTGCTCTGGCGTGCTCTGGCGTGCTCTGTTGTGATCTGGCGTGCTCTTCTATGCAGAACTCAAGTGCTTGACAATAGAAATCCACTACCCGACAATAGAACTCAAATAACTTGAATAATTTTTAAAAATTCAAGTGCTGTGATGTGCGTTTTTCTCAAACTTTTTGTTCATGATTTGCTCTATAAATTTATTGATAAAATAGACTTGAAATGGTGTATTGGACATTGATTTACACATTCTGTAATAAAAAAATGGTTTTAACAAGTGAAAAAAATATTATAGCAACTTCAAGTGCTGAGCTGTTCTCTGCTGTGCTCTACCGTGCTCTGGCGTGCACTGGCGTGCTGTGGCGTGCGCTGGCGTGCTCTGGCTTGCTCTGGCGTGCATTGACGTGCTCTGGCGTGCACTGTCGTGCTCTGGCGTGCTCTGGCGTGCACTGGCGTTCACTGGCGTGCACTGGCGTGCTCTGGCGTGCTCTGGCGTGCTCTGGTGTGAATTGGCGTGCTCTGGCGTGCTCTGGCGTGCTCTAGCGTAAACTGGCGTGCTCTGGTGTGAATTGGCGTGCTCTGGCGTGCACTGGCGTGCTCTTGTGTGAATTGGCGTGCTCTGGCGTGCACTGGCGTGCACTGGCGTGCTCTGGCGTGCACTGGGATTCTCTGGCGTGCACTTGCGTGCTCTGGCGTGCACTGGCGTGCTCTGGCGTGCACTGGCGTGCTCTGGCGTGCATTAACTTGCTCTGGCGTGCACTGGCGTGCTCTGGTGTGAATTGGCGTACACTGGCGTGCACTGTCGTGCTCTGGCGTGCACTGGCGTGCTTTGGCGTGCAGTGGAGTGCTCTGGCGTGCACTGGCGTGCTCTGGCGTGCATTGACGTTTTCTTGCCTGCACTGGCGTGCTCTGGCGTGCTCTGGTGTGAATTGGCGTGCTCTGGCGTGCACTGGCGTGCTCTGGTGTAAATTGGCGTGCTCTGGCGTGCATTGAATTGCTCTGGCGTGCACTGGCGTGCTCTGGCGTGCACTGGCGTGCTCTGGCGTGCACTGGCGTGCTCTGGCGTGCACTGGCGTGCACTGGCGTGCTCTGGCGTGCACTGGCGAGCTCTGGCGTAGATTGACGTGCTCTGGCGTGTTCTGGTGTGAATTGGCGTGCTCTGGCGTGCACTGGCGTGCTCTGGCGTGCATTGACGTGCTCTTGCGTGCACTGGCGTGCTCTGTCGTGCTGTGGCGTGCTTTGCTATGCAGAACTCAAGTGCTTGACAATAGAAATCCACTACCCAACAATAGAACTCAAATAACTTGAATAATTTTTAAAAATTAAAGTGCTGTGATGTGCGTTTTTCTCAAACTTTTTGTTCCTGATTTTCTCTATAAATTTATTGATTAAATAGACTTGAAATGGTGTATTGGACATTGATTTACACATCCTGTAATTAAAAAATGGTTTTAACAAGTGAAAAAAATATTATAGCAACTTCAAGTGCTGATCTGTTCTCTGCTGTGCTCTACCGTGCTCTACCGTGCTCTGGCGTGCACTGGCGTGCTCTGGTGTGAATTGGCGTGCACTGGCGTGCACTGGCGTGCACTGGCGTGCACTGGCGTGCACTGGCGTGCACTGGCGTGCACTGGCGTGCACTGGCGTGCACTGGCGTGCACTGGCGTGCACTGGCGTGCATTGACGTGCTCTTGCGTGCACTGGCGTGCTCTGGCGTGAACTGGCGTTCTCTGGCGTTCACCGGAGTGCTCTGGCGTGCACTGGCGTGCTCTGGCGTGCTCTGGCGTGCTCTGTTGTGATCTGGCGTGCTCTTCTATGCAGAACTCAAGTGCTTGACAATAGAAATCCACTACCCGACAATAGAGCTCAAATAACTTGAATAATTTTTAAAAATTCAAGTGCTGTGATGTGCGTTTTTCTCAAACTTTTTGTTCATGATTTGCTCTATAAATTTATTGATAAAATAGACTTGAAATGGTGTATTGGACATTGATTTACACATTCTGTAATTAAAAAATGGTTTTAACAAGTGAAAAAAATATTATAGCAACTTCAAGTGCTGAGCTGTTCTCTGCTGTGCTCTACCGTGCTCTGGCGTGCACTGGCGTGCTGTGGCGTGCGCTGGCGTGCTCTTGCTTGCTCTGGCGTGCATTGACGTGCTCTGGCGTGCACTGTCGTGCTCTGGCGTGCTCTGGCGTGCACTGGCGTGCTCTGGTGTGAATTGGCGTGCACTGGCGTGCACTTGCGTGCTCTGGCGTGCACTGGCGTGCTTTGGCGTGCTCTGGCGAACTCTGACGTGCTCTGGCGTGCATTGAATTGCTCTGGCGTGCACTGGCGTGCTCTGGCGTGCTCTGGCGTGCTCTGGCGTGCATTGACTTGCTCTGGCGTGCACTGGCGTGCTCTGGCGTGCACTGGCGTGCTCTGGTGTGAATTGGCGCACACTGGCGTGCACTGGCGTGCTCTGGCGTGCTCTGGCGTGCTTTGGCGTGCACTGGAGTGCTCTGGCGTGTACTGGCGTGCTCTGACGTGCACTGGCGTGCTCTGGCGTGCATTGACGTGCTCTTGCGTGCACTGGCGTGCTCTTGCGTGCTCTGGTGTGAATTGGCGTGCTCTGGCGTGCACTGGCGTGCTCTGGTGTGAATTGACGTGCTCTGGCGTGCACTGGCGTGCTCTGGCGTGCTCTGGCGTGCAATTTCGTGCTCTGGCGTGCATTGACGTGCTCTGGCGTGCACTGGCGTGCTCTGGCGTGCTCTGGTGTGAATGTGCGTGCTCTGGCGTGCACTGGCGTGCTCTGGCGTGCATTGACGTGCTCTGGTGTGAATTGGCGTGCTCTGGCGTGCTCTGGCGTGCTCTGGCGTGCACTGGCGTGCATTGACGTACTCGTGCGTGCACTGGCGTAGTCTGGTGTGATTTGGCGTACACTGGCGTGCACTGTCGTGCTCTGTCGTGCTCTGGCGTGCTTTGGCGTGCACTGGCGTGCTCTGGCGTGCATTGACGTGCTCTTGCGTGCACTCGCGTGCTCTGGCGTGCTCTGGTGTGAATTGGCTTGCTTTGGCGTGCACTGGCGTGCTCTGCTGTAAATTGGCGTGCTCTGGCGTGCATTGAATTGCTCTGGCGTGCACTGGCGTGCTCTGGCTTGCACTGGCGTGCTCTGGCGTGTTCTGGTGTGAATTGGCGTGCTCTGGCGTGCACTGGCGTGCTCTGGCGTGCATTGACGTGCTCTGGTGTAAATTGGGGTGCTCAAGCGTGCACTGGCGTGCTCTGGCGTGCACTGGCGTGCTCTGGCGTGCACTGGCGTTCTCTGGCGTGCACTTGCGTGCTCTGGCGTGCACTTGCGTGCTCTGGCGTGCACTGGCGTGCTCTTGCGTGCATTGACGTGCTCTTGCAAGCACTTGCGTGCTCTGGTGTTAATTTACGTGCTCTTGCGTGCACTGGCGTGCTCTGGTGTGAATTGGCGTGCTCTGAAGTGCATTGAATTGCTCTGGCGTGCTCTGGCGTGCTCTGGCGTGCACTGGCGTGAACTGGCGTGCTCTGGCGTGCTCTGGCGTGCTCTGGCGTGCATTGACGTGCTCTGGCGTGCACTGGCGTGCTCTGGCGTGCTCTGGTGTGAATTGGCGTGCTCTGGCATTCTCTGGCGTGCTCTGGCGTTCTCTGGCGTGCTCTGTCGTGCTCTGGCATGCTCTGCTATGCAGAACTCAAGTGCTTGACAATAGAAATCCACTACCCGACAATAGAACTCAAATAACTTGGATAATTTTTAAATATTCAAGTGCTGTGATGTGCGTTTTTCTCAAACTTTTTATTCATGATTTGATCCATAAATTTATTGATTAAATAGACTTGAAATGGTGTATTGGACATTGATTTACACATCCTGTAATTAAAAAATGGTTTTAACAAGTGAAAAAAATATTATAGCAACTTCAAGTGCTGAGCTGTTCTCTGCTGTGCTCTACCGTGCTCTGGCGTGCACTGGCGTGCTCTGGCTTGCTCTGGCGTGCAATGACGTGCTCTGGCGTGCACTGGGGTGCTTTGGCGTGCACTGGCGTGCTCTGGCGTGCAATGGCGTGCTCTGGTGTGAATTGGCGTGCTCTGGCGTGCACTGGCGTGCTCTGGCGTGCACTGGCGTGCTCTGGCGTGCATTGACGTGCTCTGGTGTGAATTGGCGTGCTCTGGCGTGCACTGGCGTGCTCTGGTGTGAATTGGCGTGCTCTGGCGTGCATTGAATTGCTCTGGCGTGCACTGGCGTGCTCTGGCGTGCACTGGCTTGCACTGGCGTGCACTGGCGTGCACTGGCGTGCTCTGGCGTGCTCTTGCGTGACATTGATTTACACATCCTGTAATTAAAAAATGATTTTAACAAGTGAAAAAAAATATTATAGCAACTTCAAGTGCTGAGCTGTTCTCTGCTGTGCTCTACCGTGCTCTGGTGTGCACTGGTGTACTCTGGCGTGCTCTGGCGTGCACTGGCGTGCTCTGGTGTGAATTGGCGTGCTCTGGCGTGCATTGAATTGCACTTTCGTGCACTGGCGTGCTCTGGCGTGCACTGGCGTGCTCTGGCGTGCATTGACGTGCTCTTGCTTGCACTGGCGTGCTCTGGCGTGCACTGGCGTGCTCTCGTGTGAATTGACATTCTTTGGCGTGCACTGGCGTGCTCTGGTGTGAATTGGCGAGCTCTGGCGTGCATTGAATTGCTCTGGCGTGCACTGGCGTGCTCTGGCGTGCACTGGCGTGCACTGGCGTGCTCTGGTGTGAATTGGCGAGCTCTGGCGTGCTCTGGCGTGCACTGGCGTGCACTGGCGTGCTCTGAAGGGCACTGGCGTGCTCTGACGTGCACTGGCGTGCACTGGCGTTCTCTGGCGTGCACTGGCGTTCTCTGGCGTGCACTGGCGTGCTTTGGCGTGCACCTGCGTGCTCTGGCGTGCACTGGCGTGCTCTGGCGTGCATTGACTTTCTCTGGCGTGCACTGGCGTTCTCTGGCGTGCACTGGCGTGCTCTGGTGTGAATTGGGGTGCACTGGCGTGCACTGGCGTGATCTTTCGTGCTCTGTCGTGCTCTGCTATGCAGAAGTGCTTGACAATAGAAATCCACTACCCGACAATAGAACTCAAATAACTTGAATTATTTTTAAAAATTCAAGTGCTGTGATGTGCGTTTTTTTAATCTTTTTGTTCATGATTTGCTCTATAAATTTATTGATTAAATAGACTTGAAATGGTGTATTGGACATTGATTTACACATCCTGTAATTAAAAAAAAAAAATTAACAAATGAAAAAAATATTATAGCAACTTCAAGTGCTGAGCTGTTCTCTGCTGTGCTCTACCGTGCTCTGGCGTGCACTGGCGTGCTCTGGCGTGCTCTGGCGTGCATTGACGTGCTCTGGCGTGCACTGGCATGCACTGGCGTGCACTGGCGTGCACTGGCGTGCACTGGCGTGCTCTGGCGTGCACTGGCAGGCACTGGCGTGCTCTGGCGTGCACTGGCGTGCTCTAGTGTGAATTGACGTGCACTGGCGTGCACTGGCGTGCATTGACGTGCTCTTGCGTGCACTGGCGTGCTCTGGTGTAAATTGGCGTGCTCTGGCGTGCACTGGCGTTCTCTGGTGTTAATTGGCATGCTCTGGCGTGCATTGAATTGCTCTGGCGTGCACTGGCGTAATCTGGCGTGCACTGGCTTGCACTGGCGTGCTCTGGCGTGCATTGACGTGCTCTGGCGTGCACTGGCGTGCTCTGGTGTGCTCTGGTGTGAATTGGTTTAAACTGGCGTGCACTGGCGTGCTCTGGCGTGCTCTGGCGTGCTCTGGCGTGCACTGTCGTGCTCTGGCGTGCATTGACGTGCTTGTGCGTGCACTGGCGTGCTCTGTCGTGCTCTGGCGTGCTCTGCTATGCAGAACTCAAGTGCTTGACAATAGAAATCTACTACCCGACAATAGAACTCAAATAACTTGGATAATTTTTAAAAATTCAAGTGCTGTGATGTGCGTTTTTCTCAATCTTTTTGTTCATGATTTGCTCTATAAATTTATTGATTAAATAGACTTGAAATGGTGTATTGGACATTGATTTACACATCCTGTAATTAAAAAATGATTTTAACTAGTGAAAAATTTTTTATAGCAACTTCAAGTGCTGAGCTGTTCTCTGCTGTGCTCTACCGTACTCTGGCGTGCACTGGGGTGCTCTGGCGTGCTCTGGCGTGCTCTGGCGTAATCTGGCTAGCTCTGGCGTGCATTGACGTGCTCTGGCGTGCACTGGCGTGCTCTGGCGTGCTCTGGCGTGCACTAGCGTGCTCTGGTGTGAATTGGCGTGCACTGGCGTGCACTGGCGTGCACTGGCGTGCTCTGGCGTGCATTGACGTGCTCTTGTGTGCACTGGCGTGCACTGGCGTGCTCTGGCGTGCTCTGGTGTGAATTGACGTGCATTGGCGTGCACTGGCGTGCTCTGGCGTGCACTGGCGTGCTTTGGCGTGCAATTGCGTGCTCTGGCGTGCACTGGCGTGCTCTGGCATGCATTGAATTGCTCTGGCGTGCACTGGCGTGCACTGGCGTGCACTGGCGTGCACTGGCGTGCACTGGCGTGCACTGGCGTGCACTGGCGTGCACTGGCGTGCACTGGCGTGCACTGGCGTGCACTGGCGTGCACTGGCGTGCACTGGCGTGCTCTGGCGTGCACTGGCGTGCTCTGGTGTGAATTGGCGAGCTCTGGCGTGCTCTGGCGTGCTCTGGCGTGCACTGGCGTGCACCTGCGTGCTCTGAAGGGCACTGGCGTGCTCTGACGTGCACTGCCGTGCACTGGCGTTCTCTGGCGTGCACTGGCGTGCTTTGGCGTGCATTTGCGTGCTCTGGCGTGCACTGGCGTGCTCTGGCGTGCATTGACGTGCTCTTGCGTGCACTGGCGTGATCTGTCGTGCTCTGTCGTGCTCTGCTATGCAGAAGTGCTTGACAATAGAAATCCACTACCCGACAATAGAACTCAAATAACTTGAATAATTTTTAAAAATTCAAGTGCTGTGATGTACGTTTTTCTCAAACTTTTTGTTCATGATTTGCTATATGAATTTATTGATTAAATAGACTTGAAATGGTGTATTGGACATTGATTTACACATCCTGTAATTAAAAAATGGTTTTAACAAGTGAAAAAAATATTATAGCAACTTCAAGTGCTGAGCTGTTGTCTGCTGTGCTCTTCCGTGCTCTGGCGTGCACTGGCGTGCTCTGGCGTGCTCTGGCGTGCTCTGGCGTACTCTGGCTTGCTCTGGCGTGCAGTGACGTGCTCTGGCGTGCACTGGCGTGCTCTGGCGTTCTCTGGCGTGCACTGGCGTGCTCTGGTGTGAATTGGCGTGCACTGGCGTGCACTGGCGTGCTCTGGCTTGCACTGGCGTGCTCTGGCGTGCATTAACGTGCTCTGGCGTGCATTGACGTGCTCTTGCGTGCACTGGCGTGCTCTGGCGTGCATTGACGTGCTCTTGCGTGCACTGGCGTGCTCTGTTGTGCTCTGGCGTGCTCTGCTATGCAGAACTCAAGTGCTTGACAATAGAAATCCACTACCCGACAATAGAACTCAAATAACTTGAATAATTTTTAAAAATTCAAGTGCTGTGATATGCTTTTTTCTCAAACTTTTTGTTCATGATTTGCTCTATAAATTTATTGATTAAATAGACTTGAAATGGTGTATTGGACATTGATTTACACATCCTGTAATTACAAAATGATTTTAACAAGTGAAAAAAATATTATAGCAACTTCAAGTACTGAGCTGTTCTCTGCTGTGCTCTACCGTACTCTGGCGTGCACTGGGGTGCTCTGGCGTGCTCTGGCGTGCTCTGTCGTGCTCTGGCTAGCTCTGGCGTGCATTGACGTGCTCTGGCGTGCACTGGCGTGCTCTGGCGTGCTCTGGCGTGCACGATTTGTTCATCAATTTATTGATTAAATAGACTTGAAATGGTGTATTGGACATTGATTTACACATCCTGTAATTAAAAAATGGTTTTCACAAGTGAAAAAAATATTATAGCAACTTCAAGTGCTGAGCTGTTCTCTGCTGTGCTCTACCGTGCTCTGGCGTGCACTGGCGTGCTCTGGCTTGCTCTGGCGTGAAATGACGTGCTCTGGCGTGCACTGGCGTGCTGTGGCGTGCACTGGCGTGCTCTGGCGTGCAATGGCGTGCTCTGGTGTGCTCTGGTGTGAATGGCGTGCTCTGGTGTGAATTGGCGTGCACTGGCGTAAACTGGCGTGCTCTGGCGTGCACTGGCGTGCTCTGGCGTGCACTGGCATGCTCTGGCGTGCATTGACGTGCTCGTGCGTGCACTGGCATGCTCTGGCGTGCATTGACGTGCTCGTGCGTGCACTGGCATGCTCTGGCGTGCACTGGCGTGCTCTGGCGTGCATTGACGTGCTCTGGTGTGAATTGGCGTGCTCTGGCGTGCACTGGCATGCTCTGGCGTGCACTGGCGTGCTCTGGTGTGAATTGGTGTCCTCTGGCGTGCACTGGCGTGCTCTGATGTGAATTGGCGTTCTCTGGCGTGCACTGGAGTGCTCTGGCGTGCACTGGCGTGCTCTGGTGTGCTCTGGCGTGCACTGGCTTGCTCTGGCATGCATTGACGTGCTCTGGCGTGCACTGGCGTGCACTGGCATGCTCTGGCGTGCTCTGGCGTGCTCTGGCGTGCACTGGGGTGCTCTGGTGTGAATTGGCATGCACTGGCGTGCACTTGCGTGCTCTGGCGTGCACTGGCGTGCTCTGGCGTGCTCTGGCGTGCATTGAATTGCTCTGGCGTGCACTGCCGTGCTCTGGCGTGCATTGACTTGCTCTGGCGTGCACTGGCGTGCTCTGGTGTGAATTGGCGTACACTGGCGTGCACTGGCGTGCACTGGCGTGCACTGGCGTGCTCTGGCATGCTCTGGCGTGCTTTGCAGTGCACTGGAGTGCTATGGCGTGCACTGGCGTGCTCTGGCGTGCATTGACGTGCTCTTGCGTGCACTGGCGTGCTCTGGCGTGCACTGGCGTGCTCTGGTTTGAATTGGCGTGCTCTGCCGTGCACTGGAGTGCTCTGGTGTGAATTGGCGTGCTCTGGTGTACATTGAATTGCTCTGGCGTGCACTGGCGTGCTCTGGCGTGCACTGGCGTGCACTGGCGTGCACTGGCGTGCTCTGGCGTGCACTGGCGTGCTCTGGCGTGATCTGGCTTGCTCTGGCGTGCATTGACGTGCTCTGGCGTGCACTGGCGTGCACTGGCGTGCTCTGGCGTGCTCTGGTGTGAATTGGCGTGCACTGGCGTGCTCTGGCGTGCACTGGCGTGCTCTGGCGTGCACTGGCGTGCTTTGGCGTGATCTGGCGTGCAATGGCGTGCTCTGGCGTGCTCTGGCGTGCATTGAATTAATCTGGCGTGCTCTGGCCTGCTCTGGCGTGCACTGGCGTGCTTTGGTGTGAATTGGCGTGCACTGGCGTGCACTGGCGTGCTCTGGCGTGCACTGGCGTGCTTTGGCGTGCACTTGCGTGCACTGGCGTACTCTGGCGTGCATTTACGTGCTCTTGCGTACACTGGCGTGCTCTGGCGTGCACTGGCGTGCTCTGGTGTGAATTGGCGTACTCTGGCGTGCACTGGCGTGCTCTGGAGTGAATTGGCGTGCTCTGGCGTGCATTGACTTGCTCTGGCGTGCACTGGCGTGCTCTGGCGTGCACTGGCGTGCTCTGGCGTGCACTGGCGTGCTCTGGCGTGCACTGGCGTGCTCTGGCGTGCACTGGGGTGCTCTGGTGTGAATTGGCGTGCACTGGCGTGCTCTGGCGTGCACTGAAGTGCTCTGGCGTGCATTGACGTGCTCTGGTGTGAATTGGCGTGCACTGGCGTGCACTGGCGTGCTCTGGCGTGCACTGGCATGCTCTGGCGTGCATTGACGTGCTCGTGCGTGCACTGGCATGCTCTGGCGTGCATTGACGTGCTCGTGCGTGCACTGGCATGCTCTGGCGTGCACTGGCGTGCTCTGGCGTGCATTGACGTGCTCTGGTGTGAATTGGCGTGCTCTGGCGTGCACTGGCAGGCTCTGGCGTGCACTGGCGTGCTCTGGTGTGAATTGTTGTCCTCTGGCGTGCACTGGCGTGCTCTGGTGTGAATTGGCGTTCTCTGGCGTGCACTGGAGTGCTCTGGCGTGCACTGGCGTGCTCTGGCGTGCTCTGTCGTGGTCTGGCGTGCTCTGCTATGCAGAACTCAAGTGCTTGACAATAAAAATCCACTACCCGACAATAGAACTCAAATAACTTGAATAATTTTAAAAAATTCAAGTGCTGTGATGTGCGTTTTTCTCAAACTTTTTGTTCATGATTTGCTCTATAAATTTATTGATTAAATAGACTTGAAATGGTATATTGGACATTGATTTACATATCCTGTAATTAAAAAATGATTTTAACAAGTGAAAAAAGTATTATAGCAACTTCAAATGCTTAGCTGTTCTCTGCTGTGCTCTACCATGCTCTGGCGTGCACTGGCGTGCTCTGGCGTGCACTGGCGTGCTCTGGCGTGCACTTGCGTGCTCTGGCGTGCACTGGCGTGCTCTGGCGTGCATTGAATTGCTCTAGCGTGCATCGACGTGCTCTTGCGTGCACTGGCGTGCTCGGTCGTGCTCTTGCGTGCTCTACTATGCAGAACTCAAGTGCTTGACAATAGAAATCCACTACCCGACAATAGAACTCAAATAACTTGAATAATTTTTAAAAATTCAAGTGCTGTGATGTGCGTTTTTCTCAAACTTTTTGTTCATGATTTGCTCTATAAATTTATTGATTAAATAGACTTGAAACGGTGTATTGGACATTGATTTACACATCCGGTAATTAAAAAATGATTTTAGCAAGTGAAAAAAGTATTATAGCAACTTCAAGTGCTGAGCTGTTCTCTGCGGTGCTCTACCGTGCTCTGGCGTGCACTGGCGTGCACTGGCGTGCTCTGGCGTGCTCTGGCGTGCACTGGCGTGCTCTGGTGTTAATTGGCGTGCACTGGCGTGCACTGGGGTGCTCTGGCGTGCACTGGCGTGCTGTGGCGTGCACTGGCGTGCTCAGGCGTGCACTGGCGTGCTCTGGCGTGCATTGAATTCCTCTGGCGTGCACTGGCGTGCTCTGGCGTGCACTGGCGTGCTCTGGCGTGCACTGGCGTGCTCTGGCGTGCATTGAGTTGCTCTAGCGTGCACTGGCGTGCTTTGGCGTGCACTGGCGTGCTCTGGTGTGAATTGGCGTGCTCTGGCGTGCACTGGCGTGCTCTGGCGTGCACTGGCGTGCTCTGGCGTTCTCTGGAGTGACTTGGCGTGCTCTGGCGTGCACTGGCGTGCTCTGGTGTGAATTGGCGTGCTCTGGCGTGCACTGGCATGCTCTGGCGTGCATTGACGCGCTCATGCGTGCACTGGCGTTCTCTGGCGTGCACTGGCGTGCTCTGGCGTGCACTGGCGTGCACTGGCGTGCTCTGGCGTGCACTGGCGTGCTCTGGCGTGCACTGGCGTGCTTTGGCGTGCACTGGCGTGCTCTGGCGTGCTCTGGTGTGAATGTGCGTGCTCTGGCGTGCACTGGCGTGCTCTGGCGTGCATTGACGTGCTCTGGTGTGAATTGGCGTGCTCTGGCGTGCTCTGGCGTGCTCTGGCGTGCACTGGCGTGCATTGACGTACTCGTGCGTGCACTGGCGTAGTCTGGTGTGATTTGGCGTACACTGGCGTGCACTGTCGTGCTCTGTCGTGCTCTGTCGTGCTTTGGCGTGCACTGGCGTGCTCTGGCGTGCATTGACGTGCTCTTGCGTGCACTCGCGTGCTCTGGCGTGTTCTGGTGTGAATTGGCGTGCTCTGGCGTGCACTGGCGTGCTCTGGCGTGCATTGACGTGCTCTGGTGTAAATTGGGGTGCTCAAGCGTGCACTGGCGTGCTCTGGCGTGCACTGGCGTTCTCTGGCGTGCACTTGCGTGCTCTGGCGTGCACTTGCGTGCTCTGGCGTGCACTGGCGTGCTCTTGCGTGCATTGACGTGCTCTTGCAAGCACTTGCGTGCTCTGGTGTTAATTGACGTGCTCTTGCGTGCACTGGCGTGCTCTGGTGTGAATTGGCGTGCTCTGGCGTGCATTGAATTGCTCTGGCGTGCTCTGGCGTGCTCTGGCGTGCACTGGCGTGAACTGGCGTGCTCTGGCGTGCTCTGGCGTGCTCTGGCGTGCATTGACGTGCTCTGGCGTGCACTGGCGTGCTCTGGCGTGCTCTGGTGTGAATTGGCGTGCTCTGGCATTCTCTGGCGTGCTCTGGCGTTCTCTGGCGTGCTCTGTCGTGCTCTGGCATGCTCTGCTATGCAGAACTCAAGTGCTTGACAATAGAAATCCACTACCCGACAATAGAACTCAAATAACTTGGATAATTTTTAAATATTCAAGTGCTGTGATGTGCGTTTTTCTCAAACTTTTTATTCATGATTTGATCCATAAATTTATTGATTAAATAGACTTGAAATGGTGTATTGGACATTGATTTACACATCCTGTAATTAAAAAATGGTTTTAACAAGTGAAAAAAATATTATAGCAACTTCAAGTGCTGAGCTGTTCTCTGCTGTGCTCTACCGTGCTCTGGCGTGCACTGGCGTGCTCTGGCTTGCTCTGGCGTGCAATGACGTGCTCTGGCGTGCACTGGGGTGCTTTGGCGTGCACTGGCGTGCTCTGGCGTGCAATGGCGTGCTCTGGTGTGAATTGGCGTGCTCTGGCGTGCATTGAATTGCTCTGGCGTGCACTGGCGTGCTCTGGCGTGCACTGGCTTGCACTGGCGTGCTCTGGCGTGCACTGGCGTGCTCTGGCGTGCTCTTGCGTGACATTGATTTACACATCCTGTAATTAAAAAATGATTTTAACAAGTGAAAAAAAATATTATAGCAACTTCAAGTGCTGAGCTGTTCTCTGCTGTGCTCTACCGTGCTCTGGTGTGCACTGGTGTACTCTGGCGTGCTCTGGCGTGCACTGGCGTGCTCTGGTGTGAATTGGCGTGCTCTGGCGTGCATTGAATTGCACTTTCGTGCACTGGCGTGCTCTGGCGTGCACTGGCGTGCTCTGGCGTGCATTGACGTGCTCTTGCTTGCACTGGCGTGCTCTGGCGTGCACTGGCGTGCTTTCGTGTGAATTGACATTCTCTGGCGTGCACTGGCGTGCTCTGGTGTGAATTGGCGAGCTCTGGCGTGCATTGAATTGCTCTGGCGTGCACTGGCGTGCTCTGGCGTGCACTGGCGTGCACTGGCGTGCTCTGGTGTGAATTGGCGAGCTCTGGCGTGCTCTGGCGTGCACTGGCGTGCACTGGCGTGCTCTGAAGGGCACTGGCGTGCTCTGACGTGCACTGGCGTGCACTGGCGTTCTCTGGCGTGCACTGGCGTGCTTTGGCGTGCACCTGCGTGCTCTGGCGTGCACTGGCGTGCTCTGGCGTGCATTGACTTTCTCTGGCGTGCACTGGCGTTCTCTGGCGTGCACTGGCGTGCTCTGGTGTGAATTGGGGTGCACTGGCGTGCACTGGCGTGATCTTTCGTGCTCTGTCGTGCTCTGCTATGCAGAAGTGCTTGACAATAGAAATCCACTACCCGACAATAGAACTCAAATAACTTGAATTATTTTTAAAAATTCAAGTGCTGTGATGTGCGTTTTTTTAATCTTTTTGTTCATGATTTGCTCTATAAATTTATTGATTAAATAGACTTGAAATGGTGTATTGGACATTGATTTACACATCCTGTAATTAAAAAAAAAAATTAACAAGTGAAAAAAATATTATAGCAACTTCAAGTACTGAGCTGTTCTCTGCTGTGCTCTACCGTGCTCTGGCGTGCACTGGCGTGCTCTGGCGTGCTCTGGCGTGCATTGACGTGCTCTGGCGTGCACTGGCATGCACTGGCGTGCACTGGCGTGCACTGGCGTGCACTGGCGTGCTCTGGCGTGCACTGGCAGGCACTGGCGTGCTCTGGCGTGCACTGGCGTGCTCTGGTGTGAATTGGCGTGCACTGGCGTGCACTGGCGTGCACTGGCGTGCATTGACGTGCTCTTGCGTGCACTGGCGTGCTCTGGTGTAAATTGGCGTGCTCTGGCGTGCACTGGCGTTCTCTGGTGTTAATTGGCATGCTCTGGCGTGCATTGAATTGCTCTGGCGTGCACTGGCGTAATCTGGCGTGCACTGGCTTGCACTGGCGTGCTCTGGCGTGCATTGACGTGCTCTGGCGTGCACTGGCGTGCTCTGGTGTGCTCTGGTGTGAATTGGTTTAAACTGGCGTGCACTGGCGTGCTCTGGCGTGCTCTGGCGTGCTCTGGCGTGCACTGGCGTGCTCTGGCGTGCATTGACGTGCTTGTGCGTGCACTGGCGTGCTCTGTCGTGCTCTGGCGTGCTCTGCTATGCAGAACTCAAGTGCTTGACAATAGAAATCCACTACCCGACAATAGAACTCAAATAACTTGGATAATTTTTAAAAATTCAAGTGCTGTGATGTGCGTTTTTCTCAATCTTTTTGTTCATGATTTGCTCTATAAATTTATTGATTAAATAGACTTGAAATGGTGTATTGGACATTGATTTACACATCCTGTAATTAAAAAATGATTTTAACTAGTGAAAAATTTTTTATAGCAACTTCAAGTGCTGAGCTGTTCTCTGCTGTGCTCTACCGTACTCTGGCGTGCACTGGGGTGCTCTGGCGTGCTCTGGCGTGCTCTGGCGTAATCTGGCTAGCTCTGGCGTGCATTGACGTGCTCTGGCGTGCACTGGCGTGCTCTGGCGTGCTCTGGCGTGCACTAGCGTGCTCTGGTGTGAATTGGCGTGCACTGGCGTGCACTGGCGTGCTCTGGCGTGCATTGACGTGCTCTTGCGTGCACTGGCGTGCACTGGCGTGCTCTGGCGTGCTCTGGTGTGAATTGACGTGCATTGGCGTGCACTGGCGTGCTCTGGCGTGCACTGGCGTGCTTTGGCGTGCAATTGCGTGCTCTGGCGTGCACTGGCGTGCTCTGGCATGCATTGAATTGCTCTGGCGTGCACTGGCGTGCACTGGCGTGCACTGGCGTGCACTGGCGTGCACTGGCGTGCACTGGCGTGCACTGGCGTGCACTGGCGTGCACTGGCGTGCTCTGGCGTGCACTGGCGTGCTCTGGTGTGAATTGGCGAGCTCTGGCGTGCTCTGGCGTGCACTGGCGTGCACTGGCGTGCACCTGCGTGCTCTGAAGGGCACTGGCGTGCTCTGACGTGCACTGCCGTGCACTGGCGTTCTCTGGCGTGCACTGGCGTGCTTTGGCGTGCACTTGCGTGCTCTGGCGTGCACTGGCGTGCTCTGGCGTGCATTGACGTGCTCTTGCGTGCACTGGCGTGATCTGTCGTGCTCTGTCGTGCTCTGCTATGCAGAAGTGCTTGACAATAGAAATCCACTACCCGACAATAGAACTCAAATAACTTGAATAATTTTTAAAAATTCAAGTGCTGTGATGTACGTTTTTCTCAAACTTTTTGTTCATGATTTGCTATATGAATTTA
The DNA here is from genome assembly GCF_021234035.1 of Daphnia pulicaria. NCBI lineage: Eukaryota > Metazoa > Arthropoda > Branchiopoda > Diplostraca > Daphniidae > Daphnia > Daphnia pulicaria. Next base: position 18,556,389 of record NC_060913.1, read on the forward strand.
TTGATTAAATAGACTTGAAATGGTGTATTGGACATTGATTTACACATCCTGTAATTAAAAAATGGTTTTAACAAGTGAAAAAAATATTATAGCAACTTCAAGTGCTGAGCTGTTGTCTGCTGTGCTCTTCCGTGCTCTGGCGTGCACTGGCGTGCTCTGGCGTGCTCTGGCGTGCTCTGGCGTACTCTGGCTTGCTCTGGCGTGCAGTGACGTGCTCTGGCGTGCACTGGCGTGCTCTGGCGTTCTCTGGCGTGCATTGACGTGCTCTGGCTTGCACTGGCGTGCACTGGCGTGCACTGGCGTGCTCTGGCGTGCATTGACGTGCTTTGGCGTGCATTGACGTGCTCTTGCGTGCACTGGCGTGCTCTGGCGTGCATTGACGTGCTCTTGCGTGCACTGGCGTGCTCTGTTGTGCTCTGGCGTGCTCTGCTATGCAGAACTCAAGTGCTTGACAATAGAAATCCACTACCCGACAATAGAACTCAAATAACTTGAATAATTTTTAAAAATTCAAGTGCTGTGATATGCTTTTTTCTCAAACTTTTTGTTCATGATTTGCTCTATAAATTTATTGATTAAATAGACTTGAAATGGTGTATTGGACATTGATTTACACATCCTGTAATTACAAAATGATTTTAACAAGTGAAAAAAAATATTATAGCAACTTCAAGTACTGAGCTGTTCTCTGCTGTGCTCTACCGTACTCTGGCGTGCACTGGGGTGCTCTGGCGTGCTCTGGCGTGCTCTGTCGTGCTCTGGCTAGCTCTGGCGTGCATTGACGTGCTCTGGCGTGCACTGGCGTGCTCTGGCGTGCTCTGGCGTGCACGATTTGTTCATCAATTTATTGATTAAATAGACTTGAAATGGTGTATTGGACATTGATTTACACATCCTGTAATTAAAAAATGGTTTTCACAAGTGAAAAAAATATTATAGCAACTTCAAGTGCTGAGCTGTTCTCTGCTGTGCTCTACCGTGCTCTGGCGTGCACTGGCGTGCTCTGGCTTGCTCTGGCGTGAAATGACGTGCTCTGGCGTGCACTGGCGTGCTGTGGCGTGCACTGGCGTGCTCTGGCGTGCAATGGCGTGCTCTGGTGTGCTCTGGTGTGAATGGCGTGCTCTGGTGTGAATTGGCGTGCACTGGCGTGCACTGGCGTGCTCTGGCGTGCACTGGCGTGCTCTGGCGTGCACTGGCGTGCTCTGGCGTGCACTGGCATGCTCTGGCGTGCATTGACGTGCTCGTGCGTGCACTGGCATGCTCTGGCGTGCATTGACGTGCTCGTGCGTGCACTGGCATGCTCTGGCGTGCACTGGCGTGCTCTGGCGTGCATTGACGTGCTCTGGTGTGAATTGGCGTGCTCTGGCGTGCACTGGCATGCTCTGGCGTGCACTGGCGTGCTCTGGTGTGAATTGGTGTCCTCTGGCGTGCACTGGTGTGCTCTGATGTGAATTGGCGTTCTCTGGCGTGCACTGGAGTGCTCTGGCGTGCACTGGCGTGCTCTGGTGTGCTCTGGCGTGCACTGGCTTGCTCTGGCATGCATTGACGTGCTCTGGCGTGCACTGGCGTGCACTGGCATGCTCTGGCGTGCTCTGGTGTGCTCTGGCGTGCACTGGGGTGCTCTGGTGTGAATTGGCATGCACTGGCGTGCACTTGCGTGCTCTGGCGTGCACTGGCGTGCACTGGCGTGCTCTGGCGTGCTCTGGCGTGCATTGAATTGCTCTGGCGTGCACTGCCGTGCTCTGGCGTGCTCTGGCGTGCATTGACTTGCTCTGGCGTGCACTGGCGTGCTCTGGTGTGAATTGGCGTACACTGGCGTGCACTGGCGTGCACTGGCGTGCACTGGCGTGCTCTGGCATGCTCTGGCGTGCTTTGCAGTGCACTGGAGTGCTATGGCGTGCACTGGCGTGCTCTGGCGTGCATTGACGTGCTCTTGCGTGCACTGGCGTGCTCTGGCGTGCACTGGCGTGCTCTGGTTTGAATTGGCGTGCTCTGCCGTGCACTGGAGTGCTCTGGTGTGAATTGGCGTGCTCTGGTGTACATTGAATTGCTCTGGCGTGCACTGGCGTGCTCTGGCGTGCACTGGCGTGCTCTGGCGTGCACTGGCGTGCTCTGGCGTGCACTGGCGTGCTCTGGCGTGATCTGGCTTGCTCTGGCGTGCATTGACGTGCTCTGGCGTGCACTGGCGTGCACTGGCGTGCTCTGGCGTGCTCTGGCGTGCACTGGCGTGCTCTGGTGTGAATTGGCGTGCACTGGCGTGCTCTGGCGTGCACTGGCGTGCTCTGGCGTGCACTGGCGTGCTTTGGCGTGATCTGGCGTGCAATGGCGTGCTCTGGCGTGCTCTGGCGTGCATTGAATTAATCTGGCGTGCTCTGGCCTGCTCTGGCGTGCACTGGCGTGCTTTGGTGTGAATTGGCGTGCACTGGCGTGCACTGGCGTGCTCTGGCGTGCACTGGCGTGCTTTGGCGTGCACTTGCGTGCACTGGCGTACTCTGGCGTGCATTTACGTGCTCTTGCGTACACTGGCGTGCTCTGGCGTGCACTGGCGTGCTCTGGTGTGAATTGGCGTGCTCTGGCGTGCACTGGCGTGCTCTGGAGTGAATTGGCGTGCTCTGACGTGCATTGACTTGCTCTGGCGTGCACTGGCGTGCTCTGGCGTGCACTGGCGTGCTCTGGCGTGCACTGGCGTGCTCTGGTGTGAATTGGCGTGCACTGGCGTGCTCTGGCGTGCACTGAAGTGCTCTGGCGTGCATTGACGTGCTCTGGTGTGAATTGGCGGGCACTGGCGTGCACTGGCGTGCTCTGGCGTGCACTGGCATGCTCTGGCGTGCATTGACGTGCTCGTGCGTGCACTGGCATGCTCTGGCGTGCATTGACGTGCTCGTGCGTGCACTGGCATGCTCTGGCGTGCACTGGCGTGCTCTGGCGTGCATTGACGTGCTCTGGTGTGAATTGGCGTGCTCTGGCGTGCACTGGCAGGCTCTGGCGTGCACTGGCGTGCTCTGGTGTGAATTGTTGTCCTCTGGCGTGCACTGGCGTGCTCTGGTGTGAATTGGCGTTCTCTGGCGTGCACTGGAGTGCTCTGGCGTGCACTGGCGTGCTCTGGCGTGCTCTGTCGTGGTCTGGCGTGCTCTGCTATGCAGAACTCAAGTGCTTGACAATAAAAATCCACTACCCGACAATAGAACTCAAATAACTTGAATAATTTTAAAAAATTCAAGTGCTGTTATGTGCGTTTTTCTCAAACTTTTTGTTCATGATTTGCTCTATAAATTTATTGATTAAATAGACTTGAAATGGTATATTGGACATTGATTTACATATCCTGTAATTAAAAAATGATTTTAACAAGTGAAAAAAGTATTATAGCAACTTCAAATGCTGAGCTGTTCTCTGCTGTGCTCTACCATGCTCTGGCGTGCACTGGCGTGCTCTGGCGTGCACTGGCGTGCTCTGGCGTGCACTTGCGTGCTCTGGCGTGCACTGGCGTGCTCTGTCGTGCATTGAATTGCTCTAGCGTGCATCGACGTGCTCTTGCGTGCACTGGCGTGCTCGGTCGTGCTCTTGCGTGCTCTACTATGCAGAACTCAAGTGCTTGACAATAGAAATCCACTACCCGACAATAGAACTCAAATAACTTGAATAATTTTTAAAAATTCAAGTGCTGTGATGTGCGTTTTTCTCAAACTTTTTCTTCATGATTTGCTCTATAAATTTATTGATTAAATAGACTTGAAACGGTGTATTGGACATTGATTTACACATCCGGTAATTAAAAAATGATTTTAGCAAGTGAAAAAAGTATTATAGCAACTTCAAGTGCTGAGCTGTTCTCTGCGGTGCTCTACCGTGCTCTGGCGTGCACTGGCGTGCACTGGCGTGCTCTGGCGTGCTCTGGCGTGCACTGGCGTGCTCTGGTGTTAATTGGCGTGCACTGGCGTGCACTGGCATGCTCTGGCGTGCATTGACGCGCTCATGCGTGCACTGGCGTTCTCTGGCGTGCACTGGCGTGCTCTGGCGTGCACTGGCGTGCACTGGCGTGCTCTGGCGTGCACTGGCGTGCTCTGGCGTGCACTGGCGTGCTTTGGCGTGCACTGGCGTGCTCTGGCGTGCATTGAGTTGCTCTAGCGTGCACTGGCGTGCTTTGGCGTGCACTGGCGTGCTCTGGTGTGAATTGGCGTGCTCTGGCGTGCACTGGCGTGCTCTGGCGTGCACTGGCGTGCTCTGGCGTTCTCTGGAGTGAATTGGCGTGCTCTGGCGTGCACTGGCGTGCTCTGGTGTGAATTGGCGTGCTCTGGCGTGCACTGGCATGCTCTGGCGTGCATTGACGCGCTCATGCGTGCACTGGCGTTCTCTGGCGTGCTCTGGCTTGCTCTGGCTTGCTCTGAAGCGCATTGACGTGCTCTGGCATGCACTGGCGTGCACTGGCGTACTCTGGCGTGCTCTGGCGTGCACCGGCGTGCTCTGGTGTTAATTGGCGTGCACTGGCGTGCTCTGGCGTGCACTGGCGTGCTTTGGCGTGCACTGGCGTGCTCTGGCGTGCAGTGGCGTGCTCTGGCGTGCACTGGCGTGCTCTGGCGTGCATTGAATTGCTCTGGCGTGCACTGGCGTGCTCTGGCGTGCACTGGCGTGCTTTGGCGTGCACTGGCTTGCTTTGGTGTGAATTGGCGTGCTCTGGCGTGCACTGGTTTGCTTTTGCGTGCACTTGCGTGCTCTGGCGTGCACTGGCGTGCTCTGGCGTGCATTGACGTGCTCTTACGTGCACTGGCGTGCTCTGGCGTGCACTGGCGTGCTCTGGCGTGCACTGGCGTGCTCTGGTGTGAATTGGCGTGCTCTGGCGTGCACTGGCGTGCTCTGGTGTGAATTGGCGTGCTCTGGCGTGCATTGAATTGCTCTGGCGTGCACTGGCGTGCTCTGGCGTGCACTGGCGTGCACTGGCGTGCACTGGCGTGCTCTGGCGTGCTCTGGCGTGCACTGGCGTGCTCTTGTGTTAATTGGCGTGCACTGGCGTGCACTGGCGTGCTCTGGCGTGCACTGGCGTGCTTTTGCGTGCACTTGCGTGCTCTGGCGTGCTCTGGCGTGCATTGAAGTGCTCTGGCGTGCACTGGCGTGCTCTGGCGTGCATTGAGTTGCTCTAGCGTGCTCTGGTGTGGATTGGCGTGCACTGGCGTGCACTGGCGTGCTCTGGCGTGCACTGGTTTGCTTTGGCGTGCACTTGCGTGCTCTAGCGTGCACTGGCGTGCTCTGGCGTGCATTGACGTGCTCTTGCGTGCACTGGCGTGCTCTGGCGTGCACTGGCGTGCTCTGGTGTGAATTGGCGTGCTCTGGCGTGCACTGGCGTGCTCTGGTGTGAATTGGCGTGCTCTGGCGAGCATTGAATTGCTCTGGCGTGCTCGTGCGTGCACTGGCGTGCTCTGGCGGGCACTGGCTTGCACTGGCGTGCTCTGGCGTGCACTGGCTTGCACTGGCGTGCACTGGCGTGCAATGGCGTGCAATGGCGTGCTTTGGCGTTCACTGGCGTGCTCTGGTGTGAATTGGCGTGCTCTGGCGTGCACTGGCGTGCACTGGCGTGCTCTGGCGTGCATTGACGTGCACTGGCGTGCACTGGCGTGCACTGGCGTGCTCTGGTGTGAATTGGCGTGCTCTGGCGTGCACTGGCGTGCTCTGGCGTGCATTGACGTGCTCTGGTGTGAATTGGCGTGCTCTGGCGTGCACTGGCGTGCTCTGGCGTGCACTGGCATGCTCTGGCGAACATTTACGTGCTCGTGCGTGCACTGGCGTGCTCTGGCGTGCACTGGCGTGCTCTGGCGTGCACTGGCATGCTCTGGCGTGCACTGGCGTGCTCTGGCGTGAACTGGCGTGCTCTGGTGTGAATTGGCGTGCTCTGGCGTGCACTGGCGTGCTCTGGTGTGAATTGGCGTGCTCGTGCGTGCACTGGCGTGCTCTGGCGTGCACTGGCTTGCACTGGCGTGCACTGGCGTGCTCTGGCGTGCAATGGCGTGCTTTGGCGTTCACTGGCGTGCTCTGGTGTGAATTGGCGTGCTCTGGCGTGCACTGGCGTGCACTGGCGTGCACTGGCGTGCTCTGGCGTGCATTGACGTGCACTGGCGTGCACTGGCGTGCTCTGGCGTGCTCTGGTGTGAATTGGCGTGCTCTGGCGTGCACTGGCGTGCTCTGGCGGGCATTGACGTGCTCTGGTGTGAATTGGCGTGCTCTGGCGTGCACTGGCGTGCTCTGGCGTGCACTGGCGTGCTCTGGCGTGCACTGGCATGCTCTGGCGAACATTTACGTGCTCGTGCGTGCACTGGCGTGCTCTGGCGTGCACTGGCGTGCTCTGGCGTGCACTGGCATGCTCTGGCGTGCACTGGCGTGCTCTGGCGTGAACTGGCGTGCTCTGGTGTGAATTGGCGTGCTCTGGCGTGCACTGGCGTGCTCTGGTGTGAATTGGCGTGCTCTGGCGTGCACTGGCGTGCTCTGGCGTGCACTGGCGTGCTCTGGCGTGCACGGGCGTGCTCTGGCGTGCACTGGCGTGCTCTGGTGTGAATTGGCGTGCTCTGGCGTGCTCTGGTGTGCACTGGCGTGCACTGGCGTGCTTTGGCGTGCACCTGCGTGCTCTGGCGTGCACTGGCGTGCTCTGGCGTGCATTGACGTGCTCTGGCGTTCACTGGCGCCACTAAATTAATGAAATACTTTTGTCAAAAGTTAAATATTGAACAACGTTTTACTACATCTTATAACCCAGCTAGTAATGGGGAAACCGAGCGTTTTAATCGTACTATGACGACAATGATACGAAAAGAATTAGCTGACGGGCAGCATGAAAATTGGGAGGATGTGTTGGGTGAAGTATGCTTTGCATACCGTTCATCAATACATTCTTCTACAAATGAGAACCCGTATTACATGTGTTTTGGTCGCGATGTCAACTTTCCCATTAATAAAATTTTATGGGTGGTCCCAGAACCAGTCCCCTCCTCTAATTACGTCGATTCCCTTTTGGAAAGACTCCGCTATAGTTTTCAAAGGGCGCATGAATATAATGTAAAAGCGCGGGAACGACAAAGAGAGCAGTACAATAAGCGGGCTTTACTTCATAATTACAAACCGGGCGATAGAGTTTTACTAGATATAAGGGAAGTAAAAAAAGTCGATAATAAAAAATTGAAAGTATTGAGGAAAATAACTCTGTTGATCCAGTAGAGACTGAACCTGCTCTTGATTTCAATCCCCCTGTAATTAATATACCTAGTAATGATATTTCAGTCGAGCTAAACGACGACGTAGATATTCCTCTTTTCAATCAGGACGAAATAGAATTTGATAACCCACCCGTAAACATACCTCACCCCCGTCCCTTATCTCCCGTCGTCACAATTATTAACAATAACGAAAATATTCCAAACCCTATTGAACGTCCGCGTTTACGACCGAGGTCGGCTATCAAGCCGAAATCGCGTTTAATTGCGGAAGTTTAGAAAAAAAAATGTATTACAAAGATATGTTCAGTATAGTTCTTCACAAAAAAAAAAATAGAATCAATATGCATACTTTTGAAAGTATGAAGTGAAAAAAAAATTCTCTTTTCCTGTAGTCGGGTATTCACGGCCCATATATAAGAAAAAATATCATTTCATTTCAACAAAAAAAAAATAACTTCTAAAAAACAGAAAAACTAGAACTAACAAATACCAGAACTAACAGAATTTCAAAAAAAAAATCAAAAAGAAACAATCCATTACTGGGTTTTGCACTTTTTTGCTATGTGCTAAGCCAGTAAATTATAACTCAGTTGCTAAGTGCTTCAAAATTTGAATTTGTAAAAAATTATTCAATTTGGTGTAGATTTAACTTGTAGCTTATCAGGGTATTATTTTATCATAAAAAAAAGAAAACAAAAAAAAAGAAACAGTAGAAAAAAAATGATTAAAGTAAAAAGAATAATCAAAATATATTTTAAAAAAATAGCAAACAACAACAAAAAATGTATGCATACTTGCCATTTACAATCAAATGCATAGCGATACCTGACCAAACGAAACAAATCAAAACAAAAAAAAAAACAATAAGAAAAACACCCTACTATCCATGCAATCTCATATATTCACATATCACTTTCACACAAATCACGTCAATGAACTTGGAAACATTTTTCTCTTTGTAATCTTTTGGGTGGATATATATTTATATGCACCTTTTTCCACATCTCTCAACACACTCCTCCACTCGTCGAAAGCCGAAAAGATACTAAAATCCATGTGTCCCATCGGTATATTGTTTACTTCCTTCACCCTCCCATCATCCACCGATAAGTTCGCGGAAAAAATTTCCAACTCCCCAGACAATTGCCTTTTTACCTTCTCTATTTTTCTCTTCCGTATTTTGGTAAAACATTTTTGGGGGAAAGGAAACAGCCAGGTGTCCTCAATATAGTGTTAATTATACCTTTCACTTTTTTTTCTATGATAAAAATATGTCCTTTTTTTTCGCCTTGTTCTTTTCACGGCTCTCTTCCCCGCCCCCTTCCTCTTACTATTTTTAACTTACTTATTTATTATAACTTATTCCTATACTTAAAATTCCTTTACTTACAACTACGCTGCATATGTTAAACGCGTATTCCATTAATCCCAAATCATGTTGCTCCTCATCATTATTAACTGTTCATCAAAGAAAACGTTTTAATTCGCATCATCCGAAGAACAACATCACATCAAACATGCGCAAGTAGTGCTAACAGCACCGGATGTGTCAGCTATTCAGTGCACACCCATTCCTGTCAAATTTACTACTGAAATCACTATTTGTGGCGCACAGCCTCGCTTCAAAAAATTTCACTGTCAGCCGGACCGGATGGGAACTGACAAATTTCACTTCTTGTTATTGAACTAGCGGGACAGTGAATTTTAATGATCGTCTCCACGCCTTCCGCAATAATACTTGGGAGCCTGTTGATACTTCTCTCGTCGTTCCTCGACGTGATTTGGCAGACGCTTTTCGCTACACTGATGTTACTTTCTTCGAATATCATCAACGTTCAAATCCTGCGTATACTGACTCACAGACCAGCCCAATGGATATCATAGCCGACCTGACGGCCTCAATCAACGAACATTCTGCAAAAGGACCCTCACAAGATACTACCATTGGTGCATCCAACATCATTGTTACGGCGATTGAAAAAACCAACACAGCTTTTGGGAATTTCCGTCTCTTCCTTCTTATCGTCACTCTAATTTGTGCCCTTATTTTCGGCGTGGCCATTGGCATCGCTACAAATTGTTGCGGAGCTTTGAGACTGCTGCAATATTTAAGAGAAAAATTTGACCACTTCAAAGGATCTTACTATTTGGATGATGATCAGAATCATTCCGAATACGATCCGTCTGATGTTTAGATTCCGTGACGTAATCTCATAGGGCCGGGAGAGATGTAACAGAACGCTCGGTCGACTCCCGTTTTTCTGTTACTTTCCCTTTCTACATGACAATCTCTAACGTCGACTACTAGATGTCGCTTCCGCTATACTCCATCTCATACCAGAGGAGGCTGCTACCATTTGAATCTGCCGCCAACTCGCCCCATCTCTGCCGCCAACGTGCCCCATCTGCCGCCAACTCTCCCCATCTCTGCCGCCAACTCGCACCATCCCTTTCCCTTTTTACTATCCCCTTTCCCTTTTTGCTATATTAACTTTAGGCGTACTTTTATCTTTTATGACACTATATAAATATATTTTCCTTTTTCCTTCAACGCTTTTCAATAACAAACTCCCTTTTCGTCCGTCTCCGCTCTGACCATGTTTTAACGTGTCTGCTCACGTTTCCCTATACTATCCTCTCTAGGCCTAAACATGTCTGCTCCCTATACTTCCTCTCTAGGCCTATGCTAACCGTGCAGCCAGAATTAGTATAAAAACTGTATGTAAATGTTATTCTGCACTGCATTCTCCCACGGCATTCACACTACCATTGTGTTCCAGTCGCACTCTCCTTTTTGGTATTGTATTAGTTATATTTTCCCTTGTGCTCAGTGCCTGTTATTTAAGCTAAGTGCCATTTTCCAACTGTACCTCGAAACTTGCCGTTTCTCGACAAGCCTAACCGCTCAGCCCGCTACCACATTTTCTCCATACAAGTAGTATTGTCTCACTTATTTATCGTCTCATTTTTTAATATTATTAGTTCACCTTATTGTATGATCTGTCCGTTATCAATACATTGTTTAGCCTTAATTATTCCCGTCGGTCTTAGACACTTCACTATTTTTTTCACTTGTTAAAACCATTTTTTAATTACAGGATGTGTAAATCAATGTCCAATACACCATTTCAAGTCTATTTAATCAATAAATTTATAGAGCAAATCATGAACAAAAAGTTTTAGAAAAACGCACATCACAGCACTTGAATTTTTAAAAATTATTCAAGTTATTTGAGTTCTATTGTCGGGTAGTGGATTTCTATTGTCAAGCACTTGAGTTCTGCATAGAAGAGCACGCCAGAGCATGACAGAGCACGCCAAAGCACGCCAGTGCACGCCAGAGCACGCCAATTCACACCAGAGCACGCCAGTGCACGCAAGAGCTGGCCAGTGCACGCCAGAGCACGCCAGAGCACGCCAGAGCACGCCAGTGCACGCAAGGGCACGTCAATGCACGCCAGAGCACGCCAGTGCACCCCAGAGCACGCAACTGCACGCCAAAGCACGCCAGTGCACGCCAGAGCACGCCAGTGCACGCCAGTGCACGCCAGATTATGTCAATGCACGCCAGAGCAAGCCAGAGCACGCCATTGTACGCCAGAGCAAGGTAGAACACATTAGAGAACAGCACTTGAAGTTTTAAAAATTATTCAAGTTATTTGAGTTCTATAGTCGGGTAGTGGATTTCTATTGTCAAGCACTTGAGTTCTGCATAGCAGAGCACGCCAGAGCACGACAGAGCACGCCAGAGCACGTTAGTGCACGCCAGAGCACGCCAATTCACACCAGAGCACGTCCATGCACGCCAGAGCACGCCAGTGCACGTCAGAGCACGCCAGTGCCCGCCAGAGCACGCCAGTGCACGCCAGAGCAATTCAATGCACCCAAGAGCACGCCAATTCACACCAGAGCACGCCAGTGCACGCCAGAGAACGCCAATTCACACCAGAGCACGCCAGAGCACGCCAGTGCACGCAAGAGCACGTCAATGCACGCCAGAGCACGCCAGTGCACGCAAAAGCACGCCAGTGCACGCCAGAGCACGCCAGTGCACGCACGCCAATTCACACCAGAGCACACCAGTACACGCCAGAGCACGCCAGAGCACGTCAATGCACGCCAGAGCAAGCCAGAGCTGGCCAGAGCACGCCAGAGCACGCCAGAGCACGGTAGAGCATGCCAGTGCACGCCAGAGCACGGCAATCCACGCCAGAGCACGCCAATTCACACCAGTGCACGTCAATGCTCGCCAGAGTATGCCAGTGCACGCCAGAGCACACTAATTCACACAAGAAAACGCCAGTGCACGCCAGAGCACGTCAATGCACGCCAGAGCAAGCCAGTGCACGCTAGAGCACGCCAGTGCACGCCAGTGCACGCCAATTCACACCAGAGCACGCCAGTCTACGCCAGAGCACGCCAGAGCACGTCAATGCACGCCAGAGCATGCCAGAGCTGGCCAGTGCACGCCAGTGCACGCCGGAGCACGCCAGTGCACGCAAGCGCACGCCAGTGCACGCCAGAGCACGCCAGTGCACGCCAGAGCACGCCAGTGCACGTTAGAGCACGCCAGAGCACGCCAGTGCACGCCAGTGCCCGCCAGAGCACGCCAGTGCACGCCAGAGCACGCCAGTGCACGCCAGTGCAAGCCAGAGCACTTCAATGCACGCCAGAGCAAGCCAGAGCACGCCAGAGCACGCCAGTGCACGCCAAAGCACGCCAGTGCACGCCAGTTCACGCCAGAGCAATTCAATGCACGCCAGAGCACGCCAATTCACACCAGTGCACGCCAGTGCATGCAAGAGCACGCCAATTCACACCAGAGCACGCCAGTGCACGCAAGAGCACGTCAATGCACGCCAGAGCACGCAAGTGCACGCCAGAGCACGCAAGTGCACGCCAAAGCACGCCAGTGCACGCCAATTCACACCAGAGCACGCCAGTATACGCCAGAGCACGCCAGAGCACGTCAATGCACGCCAGAGCAAGCCAGTGCACGCCAGAGCACGCCAGTGCCCGCCAGAGCACGCCAGTGCACGCCAGAGCAATTCAATGAACGCCAGAGCACGCCAATTTACACCAGAGCACGCCAGTGCACGCCAGAGCACGCCAATTCACACCAGAGCACGCCAGAGCACGCCAGTGCACGCAAGAGCACGTCAATGCACGCCAGAGCACGCCAGTGCACGCCAGAGCACGCAAGTGCACGCCAAAGCACGCCAGTGCACGCCAGAGCACGCCAGTGCACGCCAGTGCACGCCAATTTACACCAGAGCACGCCAGTGCACGCCAGAGCACTCTAGAGCACGTCAATGCACGCCAGAGCAAGCCAGAGCACGCCAGAGCACGCCAGTGCACGCCAGAATACGGTAGAGCACAGCAGAGAACAGCTCAGCACTTGAAGTTGCTATAATATTTTTTTTCAATTGTTAAAACCATTTTTTAATTACAGGATGTGTAAATCAATGTCCAATACACCATTTCAAGTCTATTGAATCAATAAATTTATAGAGCTAATCATGAACAAAAAGTTTTAGAAAAACGCACATCACAGCACTTGAATTTTTAAAAATTATTCAAGTTATTTGAGTTCTATTGTCGGGTAGTGGATTTCTATTGTCAAGCACTTGAGTTCTGCATAGCAGAGCACGCCAGAGCACGACAGAGCACGCCAGAACACGTTAGTGCACGCCAGAGAACGCCAGTGCACGCCAGAGCACGCCAATTCACACCAGAGCACGTCCATTCACGCCAGAGCACGCCAGTGCACGCCAGAGCACGCCAGTGCACGCCAGAGCACGCCAGTGCACGCCAGTGCACGACAGAGCACGTCAATGCACGCCAGAGCACGCCAGTGCACGACAGAGCTCGCCAGTGCACGCCAGAGCACGCCAATTCACACCAGTGCACGCCATTCACGCCAGTGCACGCCAGAGCAAGCCAGTGCACGCCAGAGCACGCCAGTGCCCGTCAGAAAACGCCAGTGCCTGCCAGAGCACGCCAGTGCACGCCAGAGAAATTCAATGAACGCCAGAGCACGCCAATTTACACCAGAGCACGCCAGTGCACGCCTGAGCACGCCAATTCACACCAGATTACGCCATAGCACGCCAGTGCACGCAAGAGCACGTCAATGCACGCCAGAGCACGCCAGTGCACGACAAAGCACGCAAGTGCACGCCAAAGCACGCCAGTGCACGCCAGAGCACGCCAGTGCACGCCAGTGCACGCCAATTTACACCAGAGCACGCCAGTGCACGCCAGTGCACGCCAGTGCACGCCAGAATACGGTAGAGCACAGCAGAGAACAGCTCAGCACTTGAAGTTGCTATAATATTTTTTTCAATTGTTAAAACCATTTGTTAATTACAGGATGTGTAAATCAATGTCCAATACACCATTTCAAGTCTATTGAATCAATAAATTTATAGAGCTAATCATGAACAAAAAGTTTTAGAAAAACGCACATCACATTACTTTAATTTTTAAAAATTATTCAAGTTATTTGAGTTCTATTGTCGGGTAGTGGATTTCTATTGTCAAGCACTTGAGTTCTGCATAGCAGAGCACGCCAGAGCACGACAGAGCACGCCAGAACACGTTAGTGCACGCCAGAGAACGCCAGTGCACGCCAGAGCACGCCAATTCACACCAGAGCACGTCCATTCACGCCAGAGCACGCCAGTGCACGCCAGAGCACGCCAGTGCACGCCAGAGCACGCCAGTGCACGCCAGTGCACGACAGAGCACGTCAATGCACGCCAGAGCACGCCAGTGCACGACAGAGCTCGCCAGTGCACGCCAGAGCACGCCAATTCACACCAGTGCACGCCATTCACGCCAGTGCACGCCAGAGCAAGCCAGTGCACGCCAGAGCACGCCAGTGCCCGTCAGAAAACGCCAGTGCCTGCCAGAGCACGCCAGTGCACGCCAGAGAAATTCAATGAACGCCAGAGCACGCCAATTTACACCAGAGCACGCCAGTGCACGCCTGAGCACGCCAATTCACACCAGATTACGCCATAGCACGCCAGTGCACGCAAGAGCACGTCAATGCACGCCAGAGCACGCCAGTGCACGACAAAGCACGCAAGTGCACGCCAAAGCACGCCAGTGCACGCCAGAGCACGCCAGTGCACGCCAGTGCACGCCAATTTACACCAGAGCACGCCAGTGCACGCCAGAGCACGCCAGTGCACGCCAGAATACGGTAGAGCACAGCAGAGAACAGCTCAGCACTTGAAGTTGCTATAATATTTTTTTCAATTGTTAAAACCATTTGTTAATTACAGGATGTGTAAATCAATGTCCAATACACCATTTCAAGTCTATTGAATCAATAAATTTATAGAGCTAATCATGAACAAAAAGTTTTAGAAAAACGCACATCACATTACTTTAATTTTTAAAAATTATTCAAGTTATTTGAGTTCTATTGTCGGGTAGTGGATTTCTATTGTCAAGCACTTGAGTTCTGCATAGCAGAGCACGTCCATACACGCCAGAGCACGCCAGTGCACGCCAGAGCACGCAAGTGCACGCCAGTGCACGCAAATTCACACCGAGCACGCCAGTATACGCCAGAGAACGCCAGTGCACGCCAATTCACACCAGAGAACGCCAGTACACGCCAGAGCACGTCAATGCACGCCAGAGCACGCCAGTGCACGCCAGAGCACGCAAGTGCACGCCAAAGCACGCCAGTGCACGCCAGAGCACGCCAGTGCACGCCAGTGCACGCTAATTCACACCAGAGCACGCCAGTGCACACCAGAGCACGCCAGATCACGTCAATGCACGCCAGAGCAAGCCAGAGCAAGCCAGAGCACGCCAGTGTACGCCAGAATATGGTAGAGCACAGCAGAGAACAGCTCAGCACTTGCAAATATTTTTTTCAATTGTTAAAACCATTTTTTAATTACAGGATCTGTAAATCAATGTCCAATACACCATTTCAAGTCTATTGAATCAATAAATTTATAGAGCTAATCATGAACAAAAAGTTTTAGAAAAACGCACATCACAGCACTTGAATTTTTAAAAATTTCTCAAGTTATTTGAGTTCTATTGTCGGGTAGTGGATTTCTATTGTCAAGCACTTGAGTTCTGCATAGCAGAGCACGCCAGAGCACGCCAGAGCACGCCAGAGCACGCCAGTGCACGCCAGAGCACGCCAGAGCACGCCAATTCACACCAGAGCACGCCAGTGCACGCCAGAGCACGCCAGTTTACGCCAGAGAAATCCAGTGCACGCCAGAGCACGCCAGTGCACGCCAGAGAACGCCAGTGCACGCCAGAGCACGCAAATTCACACCAGAGCACGCCAGTGCACGCTAGAGCACGCCAGTGCACGCCAGAGCACGCCAATTCACACCAGAGCACGCCAGAGAACGCCAGTGCACGCCAGAGAACGCCAGAGCACGCCAGTGCACGCCAGAGCACGCCAGTGCACGCCAGAGCAATTCAATGCACCCCAGAGCACGCCAATTAACACCAGAGCACGCCAGTGCACGCCAGAGCACGCAAGTGCATGCCAAAGCACGCCAGTACACGCCAGAGCACGCCAGTGCACGCCAGAGCAATTCAATGCACCCCAGAGCACGCCAATTCACACCAGAGCACGCCAGTGCACGCCAGAGCACGCCAATTCACACCAGAGCACGCCAGAGCACGCCAGTGCACGCCAGAGCACGTCAATGCACGCCAGAGCACGCTAGTGCACACCAGAGCACGCACGTGCACGCCAAAGCACGCCAGTGCACGCCAGAGCACGCCAGTGCACGCCAGTGCACGCCAATTCACACCAGAGCACGCCAGTATACGCCAGAGCACGCCAGAGCACGTCAATGCACGCCAGAGCACGCCAGAGCACGCCAGAGCACGCCAGAGCACGCCAGAGCACGCCAGAGCACGCCAGTGCACGCCAGAGCACGCCAGTGCACGCCAGAGCACGCCAGTGCACGCCAGTGCACGCCAATTCACACCAGAGCACGCCAGTGCACGCCAGAGCACGCCAGAGCACGTCAATGCACGCCAGAGTAAGCCAGAGCACGCCAGAGCACGCCAGTGTACGCCAGAATATGGTAGAGCACAGCAGAGAACAGCTCTGCACTTGAAGTTGCTATAATATATTTTTCAATTGTTAAAACCATTTTTTAATTACAGGATGTGTAAATCAATGTCCAATCCACCATTTCAAGTCTATTGAATCAATAAATTTATAGAGCTAATCACGAACAAAAAGTTTTAGAAAAACGCACATCACAGCACTTGAATTTTTAAAAATTATTCAAGTTATTTGAGTTCTATTGTCGGGTAGTGGATTTTGTGATGAAGTCGAATAAAGAGAGAGAGTAGAATGCGGCTCGGATCAGTATATTGGGACGACCAATGCTCTGTGAAGAGCAGACAGAGACTGAGTGGGAGTAAGAGTGACGGAGCCATAGGGAGGGGGTCCTCTCCTATATATAGAGCCGATGGGTGCCGTGTTGCCAGATGGCATATCATCACACGCCCCTTTCAATGAGCAAAGATAACACAGCATAGTTAACTTTGCTCTTTAAGATTTTAAAGAAACATGCACCAACTGGTAACACACGATACACACATGACCATGAATAAGTAAACATGCGAATGAAATGGGTGTCAATGTGTCTTCTCGGCTGGAAAAAAATGATGTTCCGGTTGGCGGAGGTGGTTGACCGACGTGGGATGGTTGGAGCTGCAATACCAGCGGCCAGTTTTGGCGTCGATGGGCGGCGTCGTCGTTGTGTCGGTTGCTACCGCGTCCACGGAGAAGGATGATGATGGTGTTGTTGTCATCAAGGTCGGGAAGGTCCTTGGTGAGAAAACAGCCAGGCGATGTTAGGATCGTCGTTTGGTTCCAACTTCAAAATTCGACGCGAGGTGGCGCCAAGTGCTGGATGAAATATGGAAGCGTCGGGAGGCTGCTCACGAAAAATAAACTTCCGCCACGTAAACTGCAACGTGGTGGGGGTGCTGTACGCACAAACGGACCAAATAAAAATAACTGTGATGGGGTGGGTGTGTCGATGAAAACACGAGTCACACTGTTGTGCTGTACGCACGAACATAAAACAAAAACAAACTGTTTGTCACGTGGGAGATGTGTCGAAAAAAACGAGTCACATCAATCATGCTGTATGCATAATTAAATGTACGCCATGTGATGAGGGTGTGGGTGCGTCGAAGAGAACGAGTCGCACCGTTCGTGCTGTATGTACAATGAGAACCAAATCCGTCCGTCACGTGGGGGATGCGTCGCAGAAACGAGTCACATCGATAGCGCTGTATGCACTATTAACTGTTCAACACGCGTTCGGGGATGTTCCGGGGTAGTAGATTTTTAAGTACGGCACAATTGAGCGTAGTGATTGGGCTTACCACATCGTTTACACTTTCTACCTTGGGCCGGGCAGGCCGTCAAGGGTTTACACCGCGATTTTGGGCCACAGTTCCAGCAGCCCGTAAACTTGTCGAAGTCCAATTCACTGTCACCTTCGGGCGGTTTGTCCGTTTCACGAGGTGGTGGTCGGTCCGACATCTGCTTAGATCGCCTGTAGTTTGAAGTAGTGCCTTGGATCGCTGCTGCGTCTCCGGTCTTCAAGTTTTTTTATTGCTTGTTGGAGGCTTCAGCTGTCCGAATAATAGTCAGCGCTTGATCCAGCGATAAAGCCGCACCTTGTTCAAGGAGTTTCACTCGCACTTCATCACTTTCAACGCCGAATATAAGTTGGCCTAAAATACGAGTTTTTTCACAATTCGCACAACAATCCGTCGCGAATTCACATTTCCGAGCTAAGTCCCGCAACTCACACAACCAATCGTCTGCTGATTGTTGCACGCCTTGTGTCTTTGCCGCGAACTGTTGGCGCCACACGTGGCGGTTGCGGCCGGCATTGCAACGAGTACGGAGGTGGTCGATGATGACCGTGTGGTTGTCAAGCTGCGTGTCGGTTAAGCCCATGGAGAGAACCGCTTGGAGTGTGTCGGTTGACAGGCACGATAGCAGCGTGTGAGTCTTGTATACGGCCCGCTGACCTGCGTCCAGCGCCGAATCAATCGTCGACAGGCTGAGAAAAATCGTCCATTTCTTGTGCCATAATTCAAACGAGTCCTTGTATTCATCTAAGTCAAAAGGTGGAGGTTTACCATACGGCTTAAAAGCCGGATTCGCCATGTTGTGGTAATTGCTCCAAAGCCAGCCAATGTCAAGCCCACTATTCTCGTTCTCCAGCTTGAAGAGAGAAACATGAAACACAAATTGGATGCTTGTTGCTGGCCACTAACACTGTAACGTGGGAACAAAACTCAAACTGCACTGCTCAGTGGCCCATCAATCACGATAGCTACCATGACAAGAACCAACGAGAGCATGGCGAAAAAATGTTCAAAAAACTGCCCAACGGCCAATAAATCACGATCGCTATCATGAAACAGACCAACGTGAGTGAGAAATTCGACTCAAATTAACAGTTAAATGTCAGATGCTTTAGATGAACACGGATGCAAGAACTTTCTTCATCCAGTCGAGAGAAAAAATGGCGGGCAAAAATGTTAGGCCACACAATAGTCACTAGTCACCTGGGTAGTGCCGTGCGCAGCCATGCGGTTGAGACGGAACTGTCGCGACAACACATAAACTGCAGTTCACACACACTCTGGTCGGGAAATTAACTGCAATGAATTGTCACAATAATTGCACGATAAATGTACCTTTAACTGAAACGACCACCAACTGCGCCATGTGATGAAGTCGAATAAAGAGAGAGAGTAGAATGCGGCTCGGATCAGTATATTGGGACGACCAATGCTCTGTGAAGAGCAGACAGAGACTGAGTGGGAGTCAGAGTGACGGAGCCATAGGGAGGGGGTCCTCTCCTATATATAGAGCCGATGGGTGCCGTGTTGCCAGATGGCATATCATCACAGATTTCTATTGTCAAGCACTTGAGTTCTGCATAGAAGAGCACGCCAGAGCACGCCAGAGCACGCCAATTCAAACCAGAGCACGCCAGTGCACGCCAGAGCACGCCAGTGCGCGCCAGAGAACGCCAGTGCACGCCAGTGCACGCCAGCCTACGCCAGTGCACGCTAGAGCACGCCAATTCACACCAGAGCACGCAAGTGCACGCCAGAGCACGCCAGAGCACGCCAGTGCACGCCAGAGAACGCCAGTGCACGCCAGAGCACTTCAATGCACGCCAGAGCAAAACAGAGCATGCCAGAGCACGCCAGAGCACGCCAGAGCACGCAATTGCACGCCAAAGCACGCCAGTGCACGCCAGAGCACGCCAGTGCACACCAGAGCACGCCAGTGCACGTCAGAGCACGCCAGTGCCCGCCAGAGCACGCCAGAGCACGCCAGAGCACGCCAGTGCACGCCAGAGCACGCCAGTGCACGCAAGAGCAATTCAATGCACCCCAGAGCACGCCAATTCACACCAGAGCACGCCAGAGCACGCCAATTCACACCAGAGCACGCCAGAGCACGCCAGTGCACGCAAGAGCACGTCAATGCACGCCAGAGCACGCCAGTGCACACCAGAGCACGCAAGTGCACGCCAAAGCACGCCAGCGCACGCCAGAGCACGCCAGTGCACGCCAGAGCACGCCAGTGCACGCACGAGCACGTCAATGCACGCCAGAGCATGCCAGTGCACGCCAGAGCACGCCAGTGCACGCCACAGCACGCCAATTAACACCAGAGCACGCCAGTGCACGCCAGTGCACGCCAGAGCACGGTAGAGCATATCAGAGAACAGCTCAGCACTTGAAGTTGCTATCATATTTTTTCACTTGTTAAAACCATTTTTTAATTACAGGATGTGTAAATCAATGTCCAATACACCATTTCAAGTCTATTTAATCAATAAATTTATAGAGCAAATCATGAACAAAAAGTTTGAGAAAAACGCACATCACAGCACTTGAATTTTTGAAAATTATTCAAGTTATTTGAGTTCTATTGTCGGGTAGTGGATTTCTATTGTCAAGCACTTGAGTTCTGCAAAGCAGAGCACGCCAGAGCACGACAGAGCAAGCCAGAGCACGTCAGTGCACGCCAGAGCACGCCGGTGCACGCCAGAGCAAGCCAGTGCACGCACGAGCACGTCAATGCACGCCAGAGAATGCCAGCGCACGCCAGAGCACGCCAGTGCACGCCAGAGCACGCCAATCCACACCAGAGCACGTCCATGCACGCCAGAGCACGCCAGTGCACGACAGAGCACGCCAGTGCACGCCAGAGCACGTCAATGCACGCCAGAGCACCCCAGTGCACGACAGAGCTCGCCAGTGCACGCCAGAGCACGCCAATTCACACCAGAGCACGCCATTGCACGCCAGAGCAAGCCAGTGCACGCCAGAGCACGCCAGTTTCCGTCAGAGCACGCCAGAGCCCGCAAGAGCACGCCAGTGCACGCCAGAGCACGCCAGTGCACGCCAGAGCAATTCAATGCACGCCAGAGCACGCCAATTCACACCAGAGCACGCCAGTGCACGCAAGAGCACGCCAATTCACACCAAAGCATGCCAGAGCACGCCAGTGCACGAAAGAGCACGTCAATGCACGCCAGAGCACGCCAGTGCACGCCAGAGCACGCCAGTGCACGCCAAAGCACTCCAGTGCACGCCAGTGCACGCCAATTCACACCAGAGCACGCCAGTGCAGCCAGAGCACGCCAGAGCACGTCAATGCACGCCAGAGCAAGCCAGACCACGCCAGACCACGCCAGAGCACGCCGGTGCACGCCAGAATACGGTAGAGCACAGCAGAGAACAGCTCAGCACTTGAAGTTGCTATAATATTTTTTTCACTTGTTAAAACCATTTTTTAATTACATGATGTGTAAATCAATGTGCAATACACCATTTCAAGTCTATTTAATCAATAAATTTATAGAGCAAATCATGAACAAAAAGTTTGAGAAAAACGCACATCACAGCACTTGAATTTTTAAAAACTATTCAAGTTATTTGAGTTCTATTGTCGGGTAGTGGATTTCTATTGTTAAGCACTTGAGTTCTTCAAAGCAGAGCACGCCAGAGCACGCCAGAGCACGCCAGTGCACGCCAGAGCACGCCAGTGCACGCACGAGCACGTCAATGCACGCCAGGGCATGCCAGTGCACGCTAAAGCACGCAAGTTCACGCAAGAGCACGCCAGTGCCCGTCAGAGCACGCCAGTGCCCGCCAGAGCACGTCAGTACACGCCAGAGCAATTCAATGCACGCAGGAGCACGCCAATTCACACCAGAACACGCCAGTGCACGCCAGAGCACGCCAATGCACACCAGAGCATGCCAGTGCACGAAAGACCACGTCAATGCACGCCAGAGCACGCCAGTGCACGCCAGAGCACGCAAGTGAACGCCAAAGCACGCCAATGCACGCCAGAGCACGCCAGTGCACGCCAGTGCACGCCAATTCACACCAGAGCACGCCAGTGCACGCCAGAGCTCGCCAGAGCACGCCAGTGCACGCCAGAGCACGTCAATGCACGCCAGAGCAAGGTAGAGCACGCCAGAGCACGCCAGAGCACGCCAAAGCACGCCAGAGCACGTCAATGCACGCCAGACCACGGCAGTGCACGCCAGATTACGCCAGTGCACGCCAGAGCACGCCAATTCACACCAGAGCACGCCAGAGCACGCCAATTAACACCAGAGCACGCCAGTGCACGACAGAGCACGCCAGTGCACGCCAGAGCACGTCAATGCACGCCAGAGCACGCCAGTGCACGACAGAGCTCGCCAGTGCACGCCAGAGCACGCCAATTCACACCAGAGCACGCCATTGCACGCCAGAGCAAGCCAGTGCACGCCAGAGCACGCCAGTTTCCGTCAGAGCACGCCAGAGCCCGCCAGAGCACGCCAGTGCACGCCAGAGCACGCCAGTGCACGCCAGAGCAATTCAATGCACGCCAGAGCACGCCAATTCACACCAGAGCACGCCAGTGCACGCAAGAGCACGCCAATTCACACCAAAGCATGCCAGAGCACGCCAGTGCACGCAAGAGCACGTCAATGCACGCCAGAGCACGCCAGTGCACGCCAGAGCACGCAAGTGCACGCCAAAGCACGCCAGTGCACGCCAGTGCACGCCAATTCACACCAGAGCACGCCAGTGCAGCCAGAGCACGCCAGAGCACGTCAATGCACGCCAGAGCAAGCCAGACCACGCCAGACCACGCCAGAGCACGCCGGTGCACGCCAGAATACGGTAGAGCACAGCACAGAACAGCTCAGCACTTGAAGTTGCTATAATATTTTTTTCACTTGTTAAAACCATTTTTTAATTACATGATGTGTAAATCAATGTGCAATACACCATTTCAAGTCTATTTAATCAATAAATTTATAGAGCAAATCATGAACAAAAAGTTTGAGAAAAACGCACATCACAGCACTTGAATTTTTAAAAACTATTCAATTTATTTGAGTTCTATTGTCGGGTAGTGGATTTCTATTGTCAAAGACTTGAGTTCTTCAAAGCAGAGCACGCCAGAGCACGCCAGAGCACGTCAGTGCACGCCAGAGCACGCCAGTGCACGCACGAGCACGTCAATGCACGCCAGGGCATGCCAGTGCACGCCAAAGCACGCAAGTTCACGCAAGAGCACGCCAGTGCACGACAGAGCACGCCAGTGCCCGTCAGAGCACGCCAGTGCCCGTCAGAGCACGCCAGTGCCCGTCAGAGCACGCCAGTGCCCGCCAGAGCACGTCAGTGCACGCCAGAGCAATTCAATGCACGCAGGAGCACGCCAATTCACACCAGAACACGCCAGTGCACGCCAGAGCACGCCAATGCACACCAGAGCATGCCAGTGCACGAAAGACCACGTCAATGCACGCCAGAGCACAACAGTGCACGCCAGAGCACGCAAGTGAACGCCAAAGCACGCCAATGCACGCCAGAGCACGCCAGTGCACGCCAGTGCACGCCAATTCACACCAGAGCACGCCAGTGCACGCCAGAGCTCGCCAGAGCACGCCAGTGCACGCCAGAGCACGTCAATGCACGCCAGAGCAAGGTAGAGCACGCCAGAGCACGCCAGAGCACGCCAGTGCACGCCAGAGCACGTCAATGCACGCCAGAGCACGCCATTGCACGCCAGAGCATGGTAGAACACATTACAGAACAGCTCAGCACTTGAAGTTGCTATAATATTTTTTTCGCTTGTTAAAACCATTTTTTTATTACAGGATGTGTATATCAATGTCCAAAATACCATTTCAAGTCTACTGAATCAATAAATTTATAGAGCAAATCATGAACAAAAAGTATTAGAAAAACGCACATCACAGCACTTGAATTTTTAAAAATTATTCAAGTTATTTGAGTTCTATTGTCGGGTAGTGGATTTCTATTGTCAAGCACTTGAGTTCTGCATAGCAGAGCACGCCAGAGCACGACAGAGCATGACAGAGCTCGCCAGTGCACGCCAGAGCACGCAAGTGAACGCCAGAGCACGCCAGTGCACGCCAGAGCACGCCAGTGCACGCCAGAGCACGCCAGAGCACGCCAGTGCACGCCAGAGCACGCCAATTCACACCAGAGCACGCCAGTGCACGCCAGAGCACGCCAATTCATACCAGAGCACGCCATTGCACGCCAGAGCACGCCAATTCACACCAGAGCACGCCAGTGCACGCCAGTACACGCCAGAGCACGACAGAGCACGCCAGAGCACGCCAGTTCACGCCAGAGCACGCCAATTCACACCAGAGCACGACAGTGCACGCCAAAGCACGCCAGAGCACGCCAGAGCACGCCAGTGCACGCCAGAGCACGCCAGTGCACGCCAGAGCACGCCAGAGCATGCCAGTGCACGCCAATTCACACCAGAGCACGCCAATTCACACCAGAGCACGCCAGTGCACGCCAGTACACGCCAAAGCACGCCAGAGCACGCCAGAGCACGCCAGTGCACGCCAGAGCACGCCAGTGCACGCCAGAGCACGCCAGAGCACGCCAGAGCACGCCAATTCACACCAGAGCACGCCAGTGCACGTCAAAGCACGTCAATGCACGCCAGAGCACGCCAGAGCACGCCAGAGCACGCCAGTGCACGCCAGAGCACGTCAATGCACGCCAGAGCACGTCAGTGCACGCCAATTCACACCAGAGCACGCCAGTGCACGCCAGAGCACGCCAATTCACACCAGAGCACGCCAGTGCCCGCCAGTACACGCCAGAGCACGACAGAGCACGCATGAGCACGCCAATTCACACCAGAGCACGCCAGTGCACGCCAGACCACGGCAATTCACACCAGAGCACGCCAGTGCACGCCAGTACACGCCAGAGCACGACAGAGCACGCCAGAGCACGCCAATTCACACCAGAGCACGCCAGTGCACGCCAGGGCACGCCAATTCACACCAGAGCACGCCAGAGCATGCCAGTGCACGCCAATTCACACCAGAGCACGCCAATTCACACCAGAGCACGCCAGTGCACGCCAGAGCACGCCAGTGCACGCCAGAGCACGCCAATTCACACCAGAGCACGCCAGTGCACGTCAGAGCACGTCAATGCACGCCAGAGCACGCCAGTGCACGCCAGTGCACGCCAGAGCACGCCAGTGCACGCCAGAACACGCCAATTCACACCAGAGCACGCCAGTGCACGTCAGAGCACGTCAATGCACGCCAGAGCACGCCAGTGCACGCCAGTGCACGCCAGAGCACGCCAGTATACGCCAGAGCACGCCAATTCACACCAGAGCAAGCCAGAGCACGCCAGTGCACGCCAGAGCACGCCAATTCACACCAGAGCACGCCAGGGCACGTCAGAGCACGTCAATGCACGCCAGAGCACGCCAGTGCACGCCAGAGCACGCCAGAGCACGCCAGTGCACGCCAGAGCACACCAGTGGACGCCAGAGCACGCAAGTGCACGTCAATGCACGCCAGAGCAAGCCAGAGCACGCCAGAGCACGCCAGTGCACGCCAGAGCACGCCAATTCACACCAGAGCACGCCAGTGCACGTCAGAGCACGTCAATGCACGCCAGAGCACGCCAGTGCACGCCAGTGCACGCCAGAGCACGCCAGTGCACGCCAGAGCACACCAGTTCACGCCAGAGCACGCAAGTGCACGTCAATGCACGCCAGAGCAAGCCAGAGCACGCCAGAGCACGCCAGTGCACGCCAGAGCACGGTAGAGCACAGCAGAGAACAGCTCAGCACTTGAAGTTTCTATAATATTTTTTTCACTTGTTAAAACCATTTTTTAATTACAGGATGTGTAAATCAATGTCTAATACACCATTTCAAGTCTATTGAATCAATAAATTTATAGAGCAAATCATGAACAAAAAGTTTTAGAAAAACGCACATCACAGCACTTGAATTTTTAAAAATTATTCAAGTTATTTGAGTTCTATTGTCGGGTAGTGGATTTCTATTGTCCAGCACTTGAGTTCTGCATAGCAAAGCACGACAGAGCACGACAGAGCACGGCAATTCACACCAGAGCACGCCAGTGCACGCCAGTACACGCCAGAGCACGACAGAGCACGCCAGAGCACGCCAATTCACACCAGAGCACGCCAGTGCACGCCAGGGCACGCCAATTCACACCAGAGCACGCCAGAGCATGCCAGTGCACGCCAATTCACACCAGAGCACGCCAATTCACACCAGAGCACGCCAGTGCACGCCAGAGCACGCCAGTGCACGCCAGAGCACGCCAATTCACACCAGAGCACGCCAGTGCACGTCAGAGCACGTCAATGCACGCCAGAGCACGCCAGTGCACGCCAGTGCACGCCAGAGCACGCCAGTGCACGCCAGAGCACGCCAGTGCACGCCAGAACACGCCAATTCACACCAGAGCACGCCAGTGCACGTCAGAGCACGTCAATGCACGCCAGAGCACGCCGGTGCACGCCAGTGCACGCCAGAGCACGCCAGTATACGCCAGAGCACGCCAATTCACACCAGAGCAAGCCAGAGCACGCCAGTGCACGCCAGAGCACGCCAATTCACACCAGAGCACGCCAGGGCACGTCAGAGCACGTCAATGCACGCCAGAGCACGCCAGTGCACGCCAGAGCACGCCAGAGCACGCCAGAGCACGCCAGTGCACGCCAGAGCACACCAGTGGACGCCAGAGCACGCAAGTGCACGTCAATGCACGCCAGAGCAAGCCAGAGCACGCCAGAGCACGCCAGTGCACGCCAGAGCACGGTAGAGCACAGCAGAGAACAGCTCAGCACTTGAAGTTTCTATAATATTTTTTTCACTTGTTAAAACCATTTTTTAATTACAGGATGTGTAAATCAATGTCTAATACACCATTTCAAGTCTATTGAATCAATAAATTTATAGAGCAAATCATGAACAAAAAGTTTTAGAAAAACGCACATCACAGCACTTGAATTTTTAAAAATTATTCAAGTTATTTGAGTTCTATTGTCGGGTAGTGGATTTCTATTGTCCAGCACTTGAGTTCTGCATAGCAAAGCACGACAGAGCACGACAGAGCACGCCAATTCACACCAGAGCACGCCAGTGCACGCCAGTACACGCCAGAGCACGACAGAGCACGCCAGAGCACGCCAATTCACACCAGAGCACGCCAGTGCACGCCAGAGCACGCCAATTCACACCAGAGCACGCCAGTGCACGCCAGAGCACGCCAGAGCACGCCAGAGCACGCATTCACGCCAGAGCACGCAAGTGCACTTCAATGCACGCCAGAGCACGCCAGTGCACGCCAGAGCACGGTAGAGCACAGCAGAGAACAGCTCAGCACTTGAAGTTGCTATAATATTTTTTTGACTTGTTAAAACCATTTTTTAATTACAGGATGTGTAAATCAATGTCCAATACACCATTTCAAGTCTATTGAATCCATAAATTTATAGAGCAAATCATGAACAAAAAGTTTTAGAAAAACGCACATCACAGCACTTGAATTTTTAAAAATTATTCAAGTTATTTGAGTTCTATTGTCGGGTAGTGGATTTCTATTGTCAAGCACTTGAGTCCTGCATAGAAGAGCACGCCAGAGCACGACAGAGCACGCCAGAGCACACCAGTGCACGCCAGAGCACGCCAGTGCACGCCAGAGCACGCCAATTCATACCAGAGCACGCCAGTGCACGCCAGAGCACGCCAATTCACACCAGAGCACGCCAGTGCACGCCAGTACACGCCAGAGCACGACAGAGCACGCCAGAGCACGCCAGTGCACGCCAGAGCACGCCAATTCACACCAGAGCACGCCAGTGCACGCCAAAGCACGCCAGAGCACGCCAGAGCACGCCAGTGCACGCCAGAGCACGCCAGTGCACGCCAGAGCACGCCAGAGCACGCCAGAGCACGCCAATTCACACCAGAGCACGCCAGTGCACGTCAGAGCACGTCAATGCACGCCAGAGCACGCCAGTGCACGCCAGAGCACGCCAGTGCACGCCAGAGCACGTCAATGCACGCCAGAGCACGCCAGTGCACGCCAATTCACACCAGAGCACACCAGTGCACGCCAGAGCACGCCAATTCACACCAGAGCACGCCAGTGCACGCCAGTACACGCCAGAGCACGACAGAGCACGCCAGAGCACGCCAGAGCACGCCAGTGCACGCCAGAGCATGGTAGAGCACAGCAGAGAATAGCTCAGCACTTGAAGTTGCTATAATATTTTTTTCACTTGTTAAAACCATTTTTTAATTACAGGATATGTAAATCAATGTCCAATACACCATTTCAAGTCTATTGAATCAATAAATTTATAGAGCAAATCATGAACAAAAAGTTTTAGAAAAACGCACATCACAGCACTTGAATTTTTAAAAATTATTCAAGTTATTTGAGTTCTATTGTCGGGTAGTGGATTTCTATTGTCCAGCACTTGAGTTCTGCATAGCAGAGCACGCCAGAGCACGCCAGTGCACGCCAGAGCACGCCAATTCACACCAGAGCACGCCAGTGCACGCCAAAGCACGCCAGAGCACGCCAGAGCACGCCAGTGCACGCCAGAGCACGCCAGTGCACGCCAGAGCACGCCAGAGCACGCCAGAGCACGCCAATTCACACCAGAGCACGCCAGTGCACGTCAGAGCACGTCAATGCACGCCAGAGCACGCCAGTGCACGCCAGAGCACGCCAGTGCACGCCAGAGCACGCCAATTCACACCAGAGCACGCCAGTGCACGCCAGAGCACGCCAATTCACACCAGAGCGCGCCAGTGCACGCCAGTACACGACAGAGCACGACAGAGCACGCCAGAGCACGCCAGTGCACGCCAGAGCACGCCTATTCACACCAGAGCACGACAGTGACCCGCCAAAGCACGCCAGTGCACGCCAGAGCACGAAGGAGCACGCCAGTGCACACCAGAGCAAGCTAGTGCACGCCAGAGCACACCAGTGCACGCCAGAGCACGCCAGTGCACGTCAATGCACGCCAGAGCAAGCCAGAGCACGCCAATTCACACCAGAGCACGCCAGTGCACGCCAGAGCACGTCAATGCACGCCAGAGCACGTCAATGCACGCCAAAGCACGCCAGTGCACGCATGAGCACGCCAGTGCACGCCAGAGCACGTCAATGCACGCCAGAGCACGCCAGTGAACGCTAGAGCACGCCAGTGCACGCCAGAGCACGCCAGTGCACACCAGAGCACGCCAGTGCACGCCAGAGCACGTCAATGCACGCCACAGCACGCCAGTGCACGCCAGAGAAAGCCAGTGCACGCCAGAGTACGCCAATTCAAACCAGAGCACGCCAGTGCACGCCAGAGCACGCCAATTCACACCAGAGCACGCCAGTGCACGCCAGTGCACGACAGAGCACGACAGAGGACGCCAGAGCACGCCAGTGCACGCCAGTGCACGCCATTTCACGCCAATTCACACCAGAGCACGCCAATGCACGCCAAAGCACGCCAGTGCACGCCATGCACGCCAGTGCACGCCATGCACGCCAGTGCACGCCAGTGCAGGCCAGAGCACACCAGTGCACGCCAGAGAATGCAAGTGCACGTCAATGCACGCCAGAGCAAGCCAGAGCACGCCAGAGCACGCCAGTGCACACCAGAGCACGCCAATTCACACCAGAGCACGCCAGTGCACGCCAGAGCACGCCAGTGCACGCAAGAGCAGGTCAATGCACGCCAGAGCATGCCAGTGGACGCCAGAGCACGCAAGTGAACGCCAAAGCACGCCAGTGCACGCCAGAGCACGCCAGTGCACGCCAGTTCACGCCAATTCACACCAGAGCACGCCAGTGCACGCCAGAGCACGCCAGTGCACGCCAGAGCACGCCAGTGCACGCCAGAGCACGCCAGTGCACGCCAGAGCACGCCAGTGCACGCCAGAGCACGCCAGTGCACGCCAGAGCACGCCAATTCACACCAGAGCACTACAGTGCACGCCAGAGCACGCCAATTCACACCAGAGCACGCCAGTGCACGCCAGTACACGCCAGAGCACGACAGAGCACGCCAGAGCACGCCAGTGCACGCCAGTGCACGCCAATTCACACCAGAGCACGCCAGTGCACGTCAGAGCACGTCAATGCACGCCAGAGCACGCCAGTGCACGCCAGAGCACGCCAGAGCACGCCAGTGCACGCCAGAGCACACCAGTGCACGCCAGAGCACGTAAGTGCACGTCAATGCACGCCAGAGCAAGCCAGAGCACGCCAGAGCACGCCAGTGCACGCCAGAGCACGCCAATTCACACCAGAGCACGCCAGTGCACGTCAGAGCACGTCAATGCACGCCAGAGCACGCCAGTGCACGCCAGTGCACGCCAGAGCACGCCAGAGCACGCCAGTGCACACCAGTGCACGCCAGAGCACGGTAGAGCACAGCAGAGAACAGCTCAGCACTTGAAGTTTCTATAATATTTTTTTTCACTTGTTAAAACCATTTTTTAATTACAGGATGTGTAAATCAATGTGTAATACACCATTTCAAGTCTATTGAATCAATAAATTTATAGAGAAATCATGAACAAAAAGTTTTAGAAAAACGCACATCACAGCACTTGAATTTTTAAAAATTATTCAAGTTATTTGAGTTCTATTGTCGGGTAGTGGATTTCTATTGTCCAGCACTTGAGTTCTGCATAGCAGAGCACGCCAGAGCACGACAGAGCACGCCAGAGCACACCAGTGCACGCCAGAGCACGCCAGTGCACGCCAGTGCACGCCAGTGCACGCCAATTCACACCAGAGCACGCCAGTGCACGCCAGAGCACGCCAGTGCACGCCAGAGCACGCCAGAGCACGCCAGAGCACGCCAGAGCACACCAGTGCACGCCAGAGCACGCCAGTGCACGCCAGAGCACGCCAGTGCACGCCAGAGCACGCCAATTCACACCAGAGCACGCCAGTATACGCCAGAGCACGCCAATTCACACCAGAGCACGCCAGAGCACGCCAGTGCACGCCAGAGCACGCCAATTCACACCAGAGCACGCCAGTGCACGTCAGAGCACGTCAATGCACGCCAGAGCACGCCAGTGCACGCCAGAGCACGCCAGAGCACGCCAGTGCACGCCAGAGCACACCAGTGCACGCCAGAGCACGCAAGTGCACGTCAATGCACGCCAGAGCAAGCCAGAGCACGCCAGAGCACGCCAGTGCACGCCAGAGCACGCCAATTCACACCAGAGCACGCCAGTGCACGTCAGAGCACGTCAATGCACGCCAGAGCACGCCAATGCACGCAAGTGCACGCCAGAGCACGCCAGTGCACGCCAGAGCACACCAGTGCACGCCAGAGCACGCAAGTGCACGTCAATGCACGCCAGAGCAAGCCAGAGCACGCCAGAGCACGCCAGTGCACGCCAGAGCACGGTAGAGCACAGCAGAGAACAGCTCAGCACTTGAAGTTGCTATAATATTTTTTTGACTTGTTAAAACCATTTTTTAATTACAGGATGTGTAAATCAATGTCCAATACACCATTTAAAGTCTATTGAATCCATAAATTTATAGAGCAAATCATGAACAAAAAGTTTTAGAAAAACGCTCATCACAGCACTTGAATTTTTAAAAATTATTCAAGTTATTTGAGTTCTATTGTCGGGTAGTGGATTTCTATTGTCAAGCACTTGAGTTCTGCATAGAAGAGCACGCCAGAGCACGACAGAGCACGCCAGAGCACACCAGTGCACGCCAGAGCACGCCAATTCATACCAGAGCACGCCATTGCACGCCAGAGCACGCCAATTCAAACCAGAGCACGCCAGTGCACGCCAGTACACGCCAGAGCACGACAGAGCACGCCAGAGCACGCCAGTTCACGCCAGAGCACGCCAATTCACACCAGAGCACGACAGTGCACGCCAAAGCACGCCAGAGCACGCCAGAGCACGCCAGAGCACGCCAGTGCACGCCAGAGCACGCCAGTGCACGCCAGAGCACGCCAATTCACACCAGAGCACGCCAGTGCACGTCAAAGCACGTCAATGCACGCCAGAGCACGCCAGAGCACGCCAGAGCACGCCACTGCACGCCAGAGCACGTCAATGCACGCCAGAGCACGTCAGTGCACGCCAATTCACACCAGAGCACGCCAGTGCACGCCAGAGCACGCCAATTCACACCAGAGCACGCCAGTGCACGCCAGTACACGCCAGAGCACGACAGAGCACGCATGAGCACGCCAATTCACACCAGAGCACGCCAGTGCACGCCAGACCACGGCAATTCACACCAGAGCACGCCAGTGCACGCCAGTACACGCCAGAGCACGACAGAGCACGCCAGAGCACGCCAATTCACACCAGAGCACGCCAGTGCACGCCAGGGCACGCCAATTCACACCAGAGCACGCCAGAGCATGCCAGTGCACGCCAATTCACACCAGAGCACGCCAATTCACACCAGAGCACGCCAGTGCACGCCAGAGCACGCCAATTCACACCAGAGCACGCCAGTGCACGTCAGAGCACGTCAATGCACGCCAGAGCACGCCAGTGCACGCCAGTGCACGCCAGAGCACGCCAGTGCACGCCAGAACACGCCAATTCACACCAGAGCACGCCAGTGCACGTCAGAGCACGTCAATGCACGCCAGAGCACGCCAGTGCACGCCAGTGCACGCCAGAGCACGCCAGTATACGCCAGAGCACGCCAATTCACACCAGAGCAAGCCAGAGCACGCCAGTGCACGCCAGAGCACGCCAATTCACACCAGAGCACGCCAGGGCACGTCAGAGCACGTCAATGCACGCCAGAGCACGCCAGTGCACGCCAGAGCACGCCAGAGCACGCCAGTGCACGCCAGAGCACACCAGTGGACGCCAGAGCACGCAAGTGCACGTCAATGCACGCCAGAGCAAGCCACAGCACGCCAGAGCACGCCAGTGCACGCCAGAGCACGCCAATTCACACCAGAGCACGCCAGTGCACGTCAGAGCACGTCAATGCACGCCAGAGCACGCCAGTGCACGCCAGTGCACGCCAGAGCACGCCAGTGCACGCCAGAGCACGCCAGTGCACGCCAGAGCACACCAGTTCACGCCAGAGCACGAAGTGCACGTCAATGCACGCCAGAGCAAGCCAGAGCACGCCAGAGCACGCCAGTGCACGCCAGAGCACGGTAGAGCACAGCAGAGAACAGCTCAGCACTTGAAGTTTCTATAATATTTTTTTCACTTGTTAAAACCATTTTTTAATTACAGGATGTGTAAATCAATGTCTAATACACCATTTCAAGTCTATTGAATCAATAAATTTATAGAGCAAATCATGAACAAAAAGTTTTAGAAAAACGCACATCACAGCACTTGAATTTTTAAAAATTATTCAAGTTATTTGAGTTCTATTGTCGGGTAGTGGATTTCTATTGTCCAGCACTTGAGTTCTGCATAGAAAAGCACGACAGAGCACGACAGAGCACGGCAATTCACACCAGAGCACGCCAGTGCACGCCAGTACACGCCAGAGCACGACAGAGCACGCCAGAGCACGCCAATTCACACCAGAGCACGCCAGTGCACGCCAGAGCACGCCAATTCACACCAGAGCACGCCAGTGCACGCCAGAGCACGCCAGAGCACGCCAGAGCACGCATTCACGCAAGAGCACGCAAGTGCACTTCAATGCACGCCAGAGCACGCCAGTGCACGCCAGAGCACGGTAGAGCACAGCAGAGAACAGCTCAGCACTTGAAGTTGCTATAATATTTTTTTGACTTGTTAAAACCATTTTTTAATTACAGGATGTGTAAATCAATGTCCAATACACCATTTCAAGTCTATTGAATCCATAAATTTATAGAGCAAATCATTAACAAAAAGTTTTAGAAAAACGCACATCACAGCACTTGAATTTTTAAAAATTATTCAAGTTATTTGAGTTCTATTGTCGGGTAGTGGATTTCTATTGTCAAGCACTTGAGTCCTGCATAGAAGAGCACGCCAGAGCACGACAGAGCACGCCAGAGCACACCAGTGCACGCCAGAGCACGCCAGTGCACGCCAGAGCACGCCAATTCATACCAGAGCACGCCAGTGCACGCCAGAGCACGCCAATTCACACCAGAGCACGCCAGTGCACGCCAGTACACGCCAGAGCACGACAGAGCACGCCAGAGCACGCCAGTGCACGCCAGAGCACGCCAATTCACACCAGAGCACGCCAGTGCACGCCAAAGCACGCCAGAGCACGCCAGAGCACGCCAGTGCACGCCAGAGCACGCCAGTGCACGCCAGAGCACGCCAGAGCACGCCAGAGCACGCCAATTCACACCAGAGCACGCCAGTGCACGTCAGAGCACGTCAATGCACGCCAGAGCACGCCAGTGCACGCCAGAGCACGCCAGTGCACGCCAGAGCACGTCAATGCACGCCAGAGCACGCCAGTGCACGCCAATTCACACCAGAGCACACCAGTGCACGCCAGAGCACGCCAATTCACACCAGAGCACGCCAGTGCACGCCAGTACACGCCAGAGCACCACAGAGCACGCCAGAGCACGCCAGAGCACGCCAGTGCACGCCAGAGCATGGTAGAGCACAGCAGAGAATAGCTCAGCACTTGAAGTTGCTATAATATTTTTTTCACTTGTTAAAACCATTTTTTAATTACAGGATATATAAATCAATGTCCAATACACCATTTCAAGTCTATTGAATCAATAAATTTATAGAGCAAATCATGAACAAAAAGTTTTAGAAAAACGCACATCACAGCACTTGAATTTTTAAAAATTATTCAAGTTATTTGAGTTCTATTGTCGGGTCGTGGATTTCTATTGTCCAGCACTTGAGTTCTGCATAGCAGAGCACGCCAGAGCACGCCAGTGCACGCCAGAGCACGCCAATTCACACCAGAGCACGCCAGTGCACGCCAAAGCACGCCAGAGCACGCCAGAGCACGCCAGTGCACGCCAGAGCACGCCAGTGCACGCCAGAGCACGCCAGTGCACGCCAGAGCACGCCAGAGCACGCCAGAGCACGCCAATTCACACCAGAGCACGCCAGTGCACGCAAGAGCACGTCAATGCACGCCAGAGCACGCCAGTGCACGCCAGAGCACGCCAGTGCACGCCAGAGCACGTCAATGCACGCCAGAGCACGCCAGTGCACGCCAATTCACACCAGAGCACACCAGTGCACGCCAGAGCACGCCAATTCACACCAGAGCACGCCAGTGCACGCCAGTACACGCCAGAGCACGACAGAGCACGCCAGAGCACGCCAGAGCACGCCAGAGCACGCCAGAGCATGGTAGAGCACAGCAGAGAATAGCTCAGCACTTGAAGTTGCTATAATATTTTTTTCACTTGTTAAAACCATTTTTTAATTACAGGATATGTAAATCAATGTCCAATACACCATTTCAAGTCTATTGAATCAATAAATTTATAGAGCAAATCATGAACAAAAAGTTTTAGAAAAACGCACATCACAGCACTTGAATTTTTAAAAATTATTCAAGTTATTTGAGTTCTATTGTCGGGTAGTGGATTTCTATTGTCCAGCACTTGAGTTCTGCATAGCAGAGCACGCCAGAGCCCGACAGAGCACGCCAGAGCACACCAGTGCACGCCAGAGCACGCCAGTTCACGCCAGAGAACGCCAATTCACATCAGAGCACGCCAATTCACACCAGAGCACGCCAGTGAAAGCCAGTACACGCCAGAGCACGACAGAGCACGCCAGAGCACGCCAGTGCACGCCAAAGCACGCCAGTGCACGCCAGAGCACGCAAGTGCACGTCAATGCACGCCAGAGCAAGCCAGAGCACGCCAGAGCACGCCAGTGCACGCCAGAGCACGGTAGAGCACAGCAGAGAACAGCTCAGCACTTGAAGTTGCTATAATATTTTTTTCACTTGTTAAAACCATTTTTTAATTACAGGATGTGTAAATCAATGTCTAATACACCATTTCAAGTCTATTGAATCAATAAATTTATAGAGCAAATCATGAACAAAAAGTTTTAGAAAAACGCACATCACAGCACTTGAATTTTTAAAAATTATTCAAGTTATTTGAGTTCTCTTGTCGGGTAGTGGATTTCTATTGTCAAGCACTTGAGTTCTGCATAGCAGAGCACGGCGGAGCACGACAGAGCATGCCAGAGCTCGCCAGTGCACGCCAGAGCACGCCAGTGCACGCCAGAGCACGCCAGTGTACGCCAGAGCACGCCAGTGCACGCCAGAGCACGCCAATTCACACCAGAGCACGCCAGTGCACGCCAGAGCACGCCAATTCACACCAGAGCGCGCCAGTGCACGCCAGTACACGCCAGAGCACGACAGAGCACGCCAGAGCACGCCAGTGCACGCCAGAGCACGCCTATTCACACCAGAGCACGACAGTGAACGCCAAAGCACGCCAGTGCACGCCAGAGCACGCCAGAGCACGCCAGAGCACGCTAATTCACACCAGAGCACGCCAGTGCACGTCAGAGCACGTCAATGCACGCCAGAGCACGCCAGTGCACGCCAGAGCACGCAAAAGCACGCCAGTGCACGCCAGAGCACGCCAGAGCACGCCAGAGCACGCCAATTCACACCA
The DNA here is from genome assembly GCF_021234035.1 of Daphnia pulicaria. Taxonomy (NCBI): domain Eukaryota; kingdom Metazoa; phylum Arthropoda; class Branchiopoda; order Diplostraca; family Daphniidae; genus Daphnia; species Daphnia pulicaria. The sequence goes on from NC_060913.1 coordinate 18,592,601, forward strand.
GAGCACGCCAGTGCACGTCAATGCACGCCAGAGCAAGCCAGAGCACGCCAGAGCACGCCAATTCACACCAGAGCACGCCAGTGCACGCCAGAGCACGTCAATGCACGCCAGAGCACGTCAATGCACGCCAGAGCACGCCAGTGCACGAAAGAGCACGCCAGTGCACGCCAGAGCACGTCAATGCACGCCAGAGCACGCCAGTGCACGCCAGAGCACGCCAGTGCACACCAGAGCACGCCAGTGCACGCCAGAGCACGTCAATGCACGCCACAGCAAGCCAGTGCACGCCAGAGCACGCCAGTGCACGCCAGAGTACGCCAATTCAAACCAGAGCACGCCAGTGCACGCCAGAGCACGCCAATTCACACCAGAGCACGCCAGTGCACGCCAGTCCACGACAGAGCACGACAGAGCACGCCAGAGCACGCCAATTCGCACCAGAGCACGCCAGTGCGCGTCAGAGCACGTCAATGCACGCCAGAGCACGCCAGTGCACACCAGAGCACGCCAGAGCACGCCAGTGCACGCCAGAGAACGCAAGTGCACGTCAATGCACGACAGAGCAAGCCAGAGCAAGCCAGAGCACGCCAGTGCACGCCAGAGCACGGTAGAGCACAGCAGAGAACAGCTCAGCACTTGAAGTTGCTATAATATTTTTTTCACTTGTTAAAACCATTTTTTAATTACAGGATATGTAAATCAATGTCCAATACACCATTTCAAGTCTATTGAATCAATAAATTTATAGAGCAAATCATGAACAAAAAGTTTTAGAAAAACGCACATCACAGCACTTGAATTTTTAAAAATTATTCAAGTTATTTGAGTTCTATTGTCGGGTAGTGGATTTCTATTGTCCAGCACTTGAGTTCTGCATAGCAGAGGACACCAGAGCACGACAGAGCACGCCAGAGCACACCAGTGCACGCCAGAGCACGCCAGTGCACGCCAGAGCACGCCAGTGCACGCCAGTGCACACCAGAGCACGCAAATTCACACCAGAGCACGCCAGTGCACGCCAGAGCACGCCAATTCACACCAAAGCACGCCAGTGCACGCCAGTACACGCCAGAGCACGACAGAGCACGCCAGAGCACGCCAGTGCACGCCAGAGCACGCCAATTCACACCAGAGCACGCCAGTGCACGTCAGAGCACGTCAATGCACGCCAGAGAACGCCAGTGCACACCAAAGCACGCCAGAGCACGCCAGTGCACGTTAGAGCACACCAGTGCACGCCAGAGCACGCAAGTGCACGTCAATGCACGCCAGAGCAAGCCAGAGCACGCCAGAGCACGCCAGTGCACGCCAGAGCACGCCAATTCACACCAGAGCACGCCAGTGCACGTCAGAGAACGTCAATGCACGCCAGAGCACGCCAGTGCACGCCAGAACACGCCAGTGCACGCCAGAGCACACCAGTGCACGCCAGAGCACGCAAGTGCACGTCAATGCACGCCAGAGCAAGCCAGAGCACGCCAGAGCACGCCAGTGCACGCCAGAGCACGGTAGAGCACAGCAGAGAACAGCTAAGCACTTGAAGTTTCTATAATATTTTTTTCACTTGTTAAAACCATTTTTTAATTATAGGATGTGTAAATCAATGTCTAATACACCATTTCAAGTCTATTGAATCAATAAATTTATAGAGCAAATCATGAACAAAAAGTTTTAGAAAAACGCACAACACAGCACTTGAATTTTTAAAAATTATTCAAGTTATTTGAGTTCTATTGTCGGGTAGTGGATTTCTATTGTCAAGCACTTGAGTTCTGCATGCCAGAGCACGCCAGTGCACGCCACAGCACGCCATTTCACACCAGAGCACGCCAGTGCACGCCAGAGCACGCCAATTCACACCAGAGCACGCCAGTGCACGCCAGTACACGCCAGAGCACGACAAAGCACGCCAGAGCACGCCAGTGCACGCCAGAGCACGCCAATTCACACCAGAGCACGACAGTGCACCCCAAAGCACGCCGGTGCACGCCAGAGCACGCCAAAGCACGCCAGTGCACGCCAGAGAACGCCAGTGCACGCCAGAGCACGCCAGTGCACGCCAGAGCACGCCAGTGCACGCCAGAGCACGCCAGTGCACGCCAGACCACGCCAATTCACACCAGAGCACGCCAGTGCACGTCAGATCACGTCAATGCACGCCAGAGCACGCCAGTGCACGCCAGAGCACGCCAGTGCACGCCAGAGCACGCCAGTGCACGCCAGAGCACGCCAGAGCACGCCAATTCACACCAGAGTACGCCAGTGCACATCAGAGCACGTCAATGCACGCCAGAGCACGCCAGTGCACGCCAGTACACGCCAGAGCACGACAGAGCACGCCAGAGCACGCCAATTCACACCAGAGTACGCCAGTGCACGCAAGAGCACGCCAATTCACACCAGAGCACGCCAGTGCACGCCAGTACACGCCAGAGCAAGCCAGAGCACGCCAGAGCACGCCAGAGCACGCCAGAGCACGCCAATTCACACCAGAGCACGCCAGTGCACGCCAGAGCACGTCAATGCACGCCAGAGCACGCCAGTGCACGCCAGAGCACGTCAATGCACGCCAGAGCACGCCAGTGCACGCCAGAGCACGCCAGTGCACGCCAGAGCACGCCAGTGCACGCCAGAGCACGCCAGTGCACGCCAGAGCACGCCAATTCACCCCAGAGCACGCCAGTGCACGCCAGAGCACGCCAGAGCACGCCAGTGCACGCCAGAGCACGCCAATTCACACCAGAGCACGCCAGTGCACGCCAGAGCACGCCAGTGCACGCCAGAGCACGCCAGTGCACGCCAGAGCACGCCAGTGCACGCCAGAGCACGCCAATTCACACCAGAGCACGCCAGTGCACGTCAGATCACGTCAATGCACGCCAGAGCACGCCAGTGCACGCCAGAGCACGCCAGTGCACACCAGAGCACGCCAGTGCACGCCAGAGCAAGCCAGTGCACGCCAGAGTACGCCAGTGCACGCCAGAGCACGCCAGAGCACGCCAGAGCACGCCAATTCACACCAGAGCACGCCAGTGCACATCAGAGCACGTCAATGCACGCCAGAGCACGCCAGTGCACGCCAGTACACGCCAGAGCACGACAGAGCACGCCAGAGCACGCCAATTCACACCAGAGCACGCCAGTGCACGCCAAAGCACGCCAGTGCACGCCAGAGCACGCCAGAGCACTCCAGTGCACGCCAGAGCATGCCAGTGCACGCCAGAGCACGCCAGTGCACGCCAGAGCACGCCAGAGCACGCCAGAGCACGCCAATTCACACCAGAGCACGCCAGTGCACATCAGAGCACGTCAATGCACGCCAGAGCACGCCAGTGCACGCCAGTACACGCCAGAGCACGACAGAGCACGCCAGAGCACGCCAGAGCACGCCAGTGCACGCCAGAGCACGCCAGTGCACGCCAGAGCACGCCAGTGCACGCCAGAGCACGCCAGTGCACGCCAGAGCACGCCAATTCACACCAGAGCACGCCAGTGCACATCAGAGCACGTCAATGCACGCCAGAGCACGCCAGTGCACGCCAGTACACGCCAGAGCACGCCAATTCACACCAAAGCACGCCAGTGCACGCCAGTACACGCCAGAGCACGACAGAGCACGCCAGAGCACGCCAGTGCACGCCAGAGCACGCCAATTCACACCAGAGCACGCCAGTGCACGTCAGAGCACGTCAATGCACGCCAGAGAACGCCAGTGCACACCAAAGCACGCCAGAGCACGCCAGTGCACGTTAGAGCACACCAGTGCACGCCAGAGCACGCAAGTGCACGTCAATGCACGCCAGAGCAAGCCAGAGCACGCCAGAGCACGCCAGTGCACGCCAGAGCACGCCAATTCACACCAGAGCACGCCAGTGCACGTCAGAGCACGTCAATGCACGCCAGAGCACGCCAGTGCACGCCAGAACACGCCAGTGCACGCCAGAGCACACCAGTGCACGCCAGAGCACGCAAGTGCACGTCAATGCACGCCAGAGCAAGCCAGAGCACGCCAGAGCACGCCAGTGCACGCCAGAGCACGGTAGAGCACAGCAGAGAACAGCTAAGCACTTGAAGTTTCTATAATATTTTTTTCACTTGTTAAAACCATTTTTTAATTATAGGATGTGTAAATCAATGTCTAATACACCATTTCAAGTCTATTGAATCAATAAATTTATAGAGCAAATCATGAACAAAAAGTTTTAGAAAAACGCACAACACAGCACTTGAATTTTTAAAAATTATTCAAGTTATTTGAGTTCTATTGTCGGGTAGTGGATTTCTATTGTCAAGCACTTGAGTTCTGCATGCCAGAGCACGCCAGTGCACGCCACAGCACGCCATTTCACACCAGAGCACGCCAGTGCACGCCAGAGCACGCCAATTCACACCAGAGCACGCCAGTGCACGCCAGTACACGCCAGAGCACGACAAAGCACGCCAGAGCACGCCAGTGCACGCCAGAGCACGCCAATTCACACCAGAGCACGACAGTGCACCCCAAAGCACGCCGGTGCACGCCAGAGCACGCCAAAGCACGCCAGTGCACGCCAGAGAACGCCAGTGCACGCCAGAGCACGCCAGTGCACGCCAGAGCACGCCAGTGCACGCCAGAGCACGCCAGTGCACGCCAGACCACGCCAATTCACACCAGAGCACGCCAGTGCACGTCAGATCACGTCAATGCACGCCAGAGCACGCCAGTGCACGCCAGAGCACGCCAGTGCACGCCAGAGCACGCCAGTGCACGCCAGAGCACGCCAGAGCACGCCAATTCACACCAGAGTACGCCAGTGCACATCAGAGCACGTCAATGCACGCCAGAGCACGCCAGTGCACGCCAGTACACGCCAGAGCACGACAGAGCACGCCAGAGCACGCCAATTCACACCAGAGTACGCCAGTGCACGCAAGAGCACGCCAATTCACACCAGAGCACGCCAGTGCACGCCAGTACACGCCAGAGCAAGCCAGAGCACGCCAGAGCACGCCAGAGCACGCCAGAGCACGCCAATTCACACCAGAGCACGCCAGTGCACGCCAGAGCACGTCAATGCACGCCAGAGCACGCCAGTGCACGCCAGAGCACGTCAATGCACGCCAGAGCACGCCAGTGCACGCCAGAGCACGCCAGTGCACGCCAGAGCACGCCAGTGCACGCCAGAGCACGCCAGTGCACGCCAGAGCACGCCAATTCACCCCAGAGCACGCCAGTGCACGCCAGAGCACGCCAGTGCACGCCAGAGCACGCCAATTCACACCAGAGCACGCCAGTGCACGCCAGAGCACGCCAGTGCACGCCAGAGCACGCCAGTGCACGCCAGAGCACGCCAGTGCACGCCAGAGCACGCCAGTGCACGCCAGAGCACGCCAATTCACACCAGAGCACGCCAGTGCACGTCAGATCACGTCAATGCACGCCAGAGCACGCCAGTGCACGCCAGAGCACGCCAGTGCACACCAGAGCACGCCAGTGCACGCCAGAGCAAGCCAGTGCACGCCAGAGTACGCCAGTGCACGCCAGAGCACGCCAGAGCACGCCAGAGCACGCCAATTCACACCAGAGCACGCCAGTGCACATCAGAGCACGTCAATGCACGCCAGAGCACGCCAGTGCACGCCAGTACACGCCAGAGCACGACAGAGCACGCCAGAGCACGCCAATTCACACCAGAGCACGCCAGTGCACGCCAAAGCACGCCAGTGCACGCCAGAGCACGCCAGAGCACTCCAGTGCACGCCAGAGCATGCCAGTGCACGCCAGAGCACGCCAGTGCACGCCAGAGCACGCCAGAGCACGCCAGAGCACGCCAATTCACACCAGAGCACGCCAGTGCACATCAGAGCACGTCAATGCACGCCAGAGCACGCCAGTGCACGCCAGTACACGCCAGAGCACGACAGAGCACGCCAGAGCACGCCAGAGCACGCCAGTGCACGCCAGAGCACGCCAGTGCACGCCAGAGCACGCCAGTGCACGCCAGAGCACGCCAGTGCACGCCAGAGCACGCCAATTCACACCAGAGCACGCCAGTGCACATCAGAGCACGACAGAGCACGCCAGAGCACGCCAGTGCACGCCAGAGCACGCCAGTGCACGCCAGAGCACGCCAGTGCACGCCAGAGCACGCCAATTCACACCAGAGCACGCCAGTGCACGTCAGATCACGTCAATGCACGCCAGAGCACGCCAGTGCACGCCAGAGCACGCCAGTGCTCGCCAAAGCACGCCAGTGCACACCAGAGCACGCCAGTGCACGCCAGAGCAAGCCAGTGCACGCCAGAGTACGCCAGTGCACGCCAGAGCACGCCAATTCACACCAGAGCACGCCAGTGCACATCAGAGCACGTCAATGCACGCCAGAGCACGCCAGTGCACGCCAGTACACGCCAGAGCACGACAGAGCACGCCAGAGCACGCCAATTCACACCAGAGCACGCCAGAGCAAGCCAGAGCACGCCAGAGCACGCCAGTGCACACCAGAGCACTCCAGTGCACGCCAGAGCACGCCAGTGCACGCCAGAGCACGCCAGTGCACGCCAGAGCACGCCAGTGCACGCCAGAGCACGCCAGTGCACGCCAGAGCACGCCAGTGCACGCCAGAGCCCGCCAGTGAACGCCAATTCACACCAGAGCACGCCAGTGCACGCCAGAGCACGCCAATTTACACCAGAGCACGCCAGTGCACGCCAGTACACGCCAGAGCACGACAGAGCACGCCAGAGCACGCCAATTCACACCAGAGCACGCCAGTGCACGCCAGAGCACGCCAATTCACACCAGAGCACGCCAGTACACGCCAGTACACGCCAGAGCACGACAGAGCACGCCAGAGCACGCCAGTTCACGCCAATTCACACCAGAGCACAACAGTGCACGCCAAAGCACGCCAGTGCAAACCAGAGCACGCCAGAGCATGCCAGTGCACGCCAGTGCACGCCAGAGCACGCCAATTCACACCAGAGCACGCCAGTGCACGTCAGAGCAGGTCAATGCACGCCAGAGCACGCCAGTGCACGGCAGAGCACGGCAGAGCACGCCAGTGCACACCAGAGCACGCCAGTGCACGCCCGAGCACGCCAGTGCACGCCAGAGCACGTCAATGCACGCCAGTGCACGCCAGTGCACGCAAGAGCACGCCAGTGCACGCCAGAGCACGTCAATGCACGCCAGTGCACGCCAGAGCACGCCAGTGCAATCCAGAGCACGCCAGTGCACGCCAGAGCACGCCAGTGCACGCCAGAGCACGCCAGTGCACGCCAGAGCACGCCAGAGCACGCCAGAGCACGCCAATTCACACCAGAGCACGCTCGTGCACGTCAGAGCACACCAGTGCACGCCAGAGCACGCCACTGCACGCAAGAGCACGCCAGTGCACGCCAGAGAACGCCAGTGCACGCCAGAGCACGCCAGTACACGCCAGAGCACGCCAGAGCACGCCAATTCACACCAGAGCACGCCAGTGCACGCCAGAGCACGCCAGTGCACGCCAGAGCACGCCAGTGCACGCCAGAGCACGCCAATTAACACCAGAGCACGCCAGTGCACGTCAGAGCACGTCAATGCACGCCAGAGCTCATCAGAGCACGCCAGTGCACGCAAGAGCACACCAGTGCACGCCAGAGCACGCAAGTGCACGTCAATGCACGCCAGAGCAAGCCAGAGCACGCCAGAGCACGCCAGTGCACGCCAGAGCACGGTAGATTACAGCAGAGAACAGCTCAGCACTTGAAGTTGCTATAATATTTTTTTCACTTGTTAAAACCATTTTTTAATTACAGGATGTGTAAATCAATGTCCAATAGACCATTTCAAGTCTATTGAATCAATAAATTTATAGAGCAAATCATGAACAAAAAGTTTTAGAAAAACGCACATCACAGCACTTGAATTTTTAAAAATTATTCAAGTTATTTGAGTTCTATTGTCGGGTAGTGGATTTCTATTGTCAAGCACTTGAGTTCTGCATAGCAGAGCACACCAGTGCACGCCAGAGCACGCCAGTGCACGCCAGAGAACGCCAGTGCACGCCAGAGCACGCCAGTGCACGCCAGAGCATGCCAGTGCACGCCAGACCACGCCAATTCACACCAGAGCACGCCAGTGCACGTCAGATCACGTCAATGCACGCCAGAGCACGCCAGTGCACGCCAGAGCACGCCAGTGCACGCCAGAGCACGCCAGAGCACGCCAATTCACACCAGAGTACGCCAGTGCACATCAGAGCACGTCAATGCACGCCAGAGCACGCCAGTGCACGCCAGTACACGCCAGAGCACGACAGAGCACGCCAGAGCACGCCAATTCACACCAGAGCACGCCAGTGCACGCCAGAGCACGCCAATTCACACCAGAGCACGCAAGTGCACGCCAGTGCACGCCAATTCACACCAGAGCAAGCCAGTGCACGCCAGAGCACGCCAATTCACAACAGAGCACTCCAGTGCACGCCAGAGCACGTCAATGCACGCCAGAGCACGCCAGTGAACGCCAAAGAACGCCAGTGCACGCCAGAGTACGCCAATTCACACCAGAGCACGACAGAGAACGCCAGAGCACGACAGAGCACGCCAGAGCACGCCAATTCACACTAGAGCACGCCAGTTCACGCCAAAGCACGCCAGTGCACGCCAGTGCACGTCAATGCACGCCAGAGCACGCCAGTGCAGGCCAGAGCACGCCAATGCACGCCAGAGCACGCCAGTGCACGCCAGAGAACACCAGTGAACGCCAGAGCACGCCAGAGCAAGCCAGAGCACGTCAATGCACCCCAGAGCAAGCCAGAGCCACAAGAGGACGCCAGAGCACGCCAGTGCACGCCAGAGCACAGTAGAGCACAGCAGAGAACAGCTCAGCACTTGAAGTTGCTATAATATTTTTTTTTCATTTGTTAAAACCATTTTTTAATTGCTGGATGTATAAATCAATGTCCAATACACCATTTCAAGTCTATTGAATCAATAAATTTATAGAGCAAATCATGAAAAAAAAGTTTTAGAAAAACGCACATCACAGCACTTGAATTTTTAAAAATTATTCAAGTTATTTGAGTTCTATTGTCGGGTAGTGGATTTCTATTGTCAAGCACTTGAGTTCTGCATAGCAGAGCACGACAGAGCACAAGAGAGCATGCCAGAGCTCGCCAGTGCACGCCAGTGCACGCCAGAGCACGCCAGTGCACGCCAGAGCACGCCAGTGCACGCCAGAGCACGCCAGTGCACGCCAGAGCACGCCAGTGCACGCCAGAGCACGCCAGTGCACGCCAGTGCACGCCAGAGCACGCCAGTGCACGCCAGAGCACGCCAATTCACACCAGAGCACGCAAGTGCACGCCAGAGCACGCCAATTCACACCAGAGCACGCCAGTGCACGCCAGTACACGCCAGAGCACGACAGAGCACGCCAGAGCACGCCAGTGCACGCCAGAGCACGCCAGAGCACGCCAGAGCACGCCAGAGCACGCCAGTGCACGCCAGAGCACGCCAATTCACACCAGAGCACGCCAGTGCACGCCAGAGCACGCCAGTGCACGCCAGAGCACGCCAGAGCACGCCAGTGCACACCAGTGCACGCCAGAGCACACCAGTGCACGCCAGAGCACGCCAGTGCACGTCAATGCACGCCAGTGCACGTCAATGCACGCCAGAGCAAGCCAGAGCACGCCAGAGCACGCCAGAGCACGCCAATTCGCACCAGAGCACGACAGAGCACGCCAAAGCACGCCAGTGCACGCCAGAGCACGCCAGAGCACGCCAGTGCACGCCAGTGCACGCCAGTGCACGCTAGAGCACGCCAGAGCACGCCAGTGCACACCAGAGCACGCCAGTGCACGCCAGAGAACACCAGTGCCCGCCAGAGCACGCCAGAGCAAGCCAGAGCACGCCAGAGCACGCCAATTCACACCAGAGCACGCCAGTGCACGCCAGATCACGTCAATGCACGCCAGAGCACGCCAGTGCACGCAAGAGCACGCTAGTGCACGCCAGAGCACGTCAATGCACGCCAGAGCACACCAGTGCGCGCAAGAGCAAGCCAGTGCACGCCAGAGCACGCCAATTTACATCAGAGCACGCCAGAGCACGCCAGTGCATGCCAGAGCACGCCAGACACGCCAGTGAACGCCAGAGCACGCCAGTGCACGCCAGAGCACGCCAGTGCACGCCAGAGCACGTCAATGCACGCCAGAGCAAGCCAGAGCACGCCAGAGCACGCCAGAGCACGCCAGAGCACGCCAGTGCACGCCAGTGCACGGTAGAGTACAGCAGACAACAGCTCAGAACTTGAAGTTGCTATAATATTTTTTTCACTTGTTAAAACCATTTTTTAATTACAGGATGTGTAAATCAATGTCCAATACACCATTTCAAGTCTATTGAATCAATAAATTTATAGAGCAAATCATGAACAAAAAGTTTTAGAAAAACGCACATCACAGCACTTGAATTTTTAAAAATTATTCAAGTTATTTGAGTTCTATTGTCGGGTAGTGGATTTCTATTGTCAAGCACTTGAGTTCTGCATAGCAGAGCACACCAGTGCACGCCAGAGCACGCCAGTGCACGCCAGAGAACGCCAGTGCACGCCAGAGCACGCCAGTGCACGCCAGAGCATGCCAGTGCACGCCAGACCACGCCAATTCACACCAGAGCACGCCAGTGCACGTCAGATCACGTCAATGCACGCCAGAGCACGCCAGTGCACGCCAGAGCACGCCAGTGCACGCCAGAGCACGCCAGAGCACGCCAATTCACACCAGAGTACGCCAGTGCACATCAGAGCACGTCAATGCACGCCAGAGCACGCCAGTGCACGCCAGTACACGCCAGAGCACGACAGAGCACGCCAGAGCACGCCAATTCACACCAGAGCACGCCAGTGCACGCCAGAGCACGCCAATTCACACCAGAGCACGCAAGTGCACGCCAGTGCACGCCAATTCACACCAGAGCAAGCCAGTGCACGCCAGAGCACGCCAATTCACAACAGAGCACTCCAGTGCACGCCAGAGCACGTCAATGCACGCCAGAGCACGCCAGTGAACGCCAAAGAACGCCAGTGCACGCCAGAGTACGCCAATTCACACCAGAGCACGACAGAGAACGCCAGAGCACGACAGAGCACGCCAGAGCACGCCAATTCACACTAGAGCACGCCAGTTCACGCCAAAGCACGCCAGTGCACGCCAGTGCACGTCAATGCACGCCAGAGCACGCCAGTGCAGGCCAGAGCACGCCAATGCACGCCAGAGCACGCCAGTGCACGCCAGAGAACACCAGTGAACGCCAGAGCACGCCAGAGCAAGCCAGAGCACGTCAATGCACCCCAGAGCAAGCCAGAGCCACAAGAGGACGCCAGAGCACGCCAGTGCACGCCAGAGCACAGTAGAGCACAGCAGAGAACAGCTCAGCACTTGAAGTTGCTATAATATTTTTTTTTCATTTGTTAAAACCATTTTTTAATTGCTGGATGTATAAATCAATGTCCAATACACCATTTCAAGTCTATTGAATCAATAAATTTATAGAGCAAATCATGAAAAAAAAGTTTTAGAAAAACGCACATCACAGCACTTGAATTTTTAAAAATTATTCAAGTTATTTGAGTTCTATTGTCGGGTAGTGGATTTCTATTGTCAAGCACTTGAGTTCTGCATAGCAGAGCACGACAGAGCACAAGAGAGCATGCCAGAGCTCGCCAGTGCACGCCAGTGCACGCCAGAGCACGCCAGTGCACGCCAGAGCACGCCAGTGCACGCCAGAGCACGCCAGTGCACGCCAGAGCACGCCAGTGCACGCCAGAGCACGCCAGTGCACGCCAGTGCACGCCAGAGCACGCCAGTGCACGCCAGAGCACGCCAATTCACACCAGAGCACGCAAGTGCACGCCAGAGCACGCCAATTCACACCAGAGCACGCCAGTGCACGCCAGTACACGCCAGAGCACGACAGAGCACGCCAGAGCACGCCAGTGCACGCCAGAGCACGCCAGAGCACGCCAGAGCACGCCAGAGCACGCCAGTGCACGCCAGAGCACGCCAATTCACACCAGAGCACGCCAGTGCACGCCAGAGCACGCCAGTGCACGCCAGAGCACGCCAGTGCACGCCAGAGCACGCCAGAGCACGCCAGTGCACACCAGTGCACGCCAGAGCACACCAGTGCACGCCAGAGCACGCCAGTGCACGTCAATGCACGCCAGTGCACGTCAATGCACGCCAGAGCAAGCCAGAGCACGCCAGAGCACGCCAGAGCACGCCAATTCGCACCAGAGCACGACAGAGCACGCCAAAGCACGCCAGTGCACGCCAGAGCACGCCAGAGCACGCCAGTGCACGCCAGTGCACGCCAGTGCACGCTAGAGCACGCCAGAGCACGCCAGTGCACACCAGAGCACGCCAGTGCACGCCAGAGAACACCAGTGCCCGCCAGAGCACGCCAGAGCAAGCCAGAGCACGCCAGAGCACGCCAATTCACACCAGAGCACGCCAGTGCACGCCAGATCACGTCAATGCACGCCAGAGCACGCCAGTGCACGCAAGAGCACGCTAGTGCACGCCAGAGCACGTCAATGCACGCCAGAGCACACCAGTGCGCGCAAGAGCAAGCCAGTGCACGCCAGAGCACGCCAATTTACATCAGAGCACGCCAGAGCACGCCAGTGCATGCCAGAGCACGCCAGACACGCCAGTGAACGCCAGAGCACGCCAGTGCACGCCAGAGCACGCCAGTGCACGCCAGAGCACGTCAATGCACGCCAGAGCAAGCCAGAGCACGCCAGAGCACGCCAGAGCACGCCAGAGCACGCCAGTGCACGCCAGTGCACGGTAGAGTACAGCAGACAACAGCTCAGAACTTGAAGTTGCTATAATATTTTTTTCACTTGTTAAAACCATTTTTTAATTACAGGATGTGTAAATCAATGTCCAATACACCATTTCAAGTCTATTGAATCAATAAATTTATAGAGCAAATCATGAACAAAAAGTTTTAGAAAAACGCACATCACAGCACTTGAATTTTTAAAAATTATTCAAGTTATTTGAGTTCTATTGTCGGGTAGTGGATTTCTATTGTCAAGCACTTGAGTTCTGCATAGCAGAGCACGACAGAGCACAAGAGAGCATGCCAGAGCTCGCCAGTGCACGCCAGTGCACGCCAGAGCACGCCAGTGCACGCCAGAGCACGCCAGTGCACGCCAGAGCACGCCAGTGCACGCCAGAGCACGCCAGTGCACGCCAGAGCACGCCAGTGCACGCCAGAGCACGCCAGTGCACGCCAGAGCACGCCAGTGCACGCCAGAGCACGCCAGTGCACGCCAGAGCACGCCAGTGCACGCCAGAGCACGCCAGTGCACGCCAGAGCACGCCAATTCACACCAGAGCACGCAAGTGCACGCCAGAGCACGCCAATTCACACCAGAGCACGCCAGTGCACGCCAGTACACGCCAGAGCACGACAGAGCACGCCAGAGCACGCCAGTGCACGCCAGAGCACGCCAGAGCACGCCAGTGCACGCCAGAGCACGCCAGTGCACGCCAGAGCACGCCAATTCACACCAGAGCACGCCAGTGCACGCCAGAGCACGCCAGTGCACGCCAGAGCACGCCAGAGCACGCCAGTGCACACCAGTGCACGCCAGAGCACACCAGTGCACGCCAGAGCACGCCAGTGCACGTCAATGCACGCCAGTGCACATCAATGCACGCCAGAGCAAGCCAGAGCACGCCAGAGCACGCCAGAGCACGCCAATTCACACCAGAGCACGCCAGTGCACGCCAGATCACGTCAATGCACGCCAGAGCACGCCAGTGCACGCAAGAGCACGCTAGTGCACGCCAGAGCACGTCAATGCACGCCAGAGCACACCAGTGCGCGCAAGAGCAAGCCAGTGCACGCCAGAGCACGCCAATTTACATCAGAGCACGCCAGAGCACGCCAGTGCATGCCAGAGCACGCCAGACACGCCAGTGAACGCCAGAGCACGCCAGTGCACGCCAGAGCACGCCAGTGCACGCCAGAGCACGTCAATGCACGCCAGAGCAAGCCAGAGCACGCCAGAGCACGCCAGAGCACGCCAGAGCACGCCAGTGCACGCCAGTGCACGGTAGAGTACAGCAGACAACAGCTCAGAACTTGAAGTTGCTATAATATTTTTTTCACTTGTTAAAACCATTTTTTAATTACAGGATGTGTAAATCAATGTCCAATACACCATTTCAAGTCTATTGAATCAATAAATTTATAGAGCAAATCATGAACAAAAAGTTTTAGAAAAACGCACATCACAGCACTTGAATTTTTAAAAATTATTCAAGTTATTTGAGTTCTATTGTCGGGTAGTGGATTTCTATTGTCAAGCACTTGAGTTCTGCATAGCAGAGCACACCAGTGCACGCCAGAGCACGCCAGTGCACGCCAGAGAACGCCAGTGCACGCCAGAGCACGCCAGTGCACGCCAGAGCATGCCAGTGCACGCCAGACCACGCCAATTCACACCAGAGCACGCCAGTGCACGTCAGATCACGTCAATGCACGCCAGAGCACGCCAGTGCACGCCAGAGCACGCCAGTGCACGCCAGAGCACGCCAGAGCACGCCAATTCACACCAGAGTACGCCAGTGCACATCAGAGCACGTCAATGCACGCCAGAGCACGCCAGTGCACGCCAGTACACGCCAGAGCACGACAGAGCACGCCAGAGCACGCCAATTCACACCAGAGCACGCCAGTGCACGCCAGAGCACGCCAATTCACACCAGAGCACGCAAGTGCACGCCAGTGCACGCCAATTCACACCAGAGCAAGCCAGTGCACGCCAGAGCACGCCAATTCACAACAGAGCACTCCAGTGCACGCCAGAGCACGTCAATGCACGCCAGAGCACGCCAGTGAACGCCAAAGAACGCCAGTGCACGCCAGAGTACGCCAATTCACACCAGAGCACGACAGAGAACGCCAGAGCACGACAGAGCACGCCAGAGCACGCCAATTCACACTAGAGCACGCCAGTTCACGCCAAAGCACGCCAGTGCACGCCAGTGCACGTCAATGCACGCCAGAGCACGCCAGTGCAGGCCAGAGCACGCCAATGCACGCCAGAGCACGCCAGTGCACGCCAGAGAACACCAGTGAACGCCAGAGCACGCCAGAGCAAGCCAGAGCACGTCAATGCACCCCAGAGCAAGCCAGAGCCACAAGAGGACGCCAGAGCACGCCAGTGCACGCCAGAGCACAGTAGAGCACAGCAGAGAACAGCTCAGCACTTGAAGTTGCTATAATATTTTTTTTTCATTTGTTAAAACCATTTTTTAATTGCTGGATGTATAAATCAATGTCCAATACACCATTTCAAGTCTATTGAATCAATAAATTTATAGAGCAAATCATGAAAAAAAAGTTTTAGAAAAACGCACATCACAGCACTTGAATTTTTAAAAATTATTCAAGTTATTTGAGTTCTATTGTCGGGTAGTGGATTTCTATTGTCAAGCACTTGAGTTCTGCATAGCAGAGCACGACAGAGCACAAGAGAGCATGCCAGAGCTCGCCAGTGCACGCCAGTGCACGCCAGAGCACGCCAGTGCACGCCAGAGCACGCCAGTGCACGCCAGAGCACGCCAGTGCACGCCAGAGCACGCCAGTGCACGCCAGAGCACGCCAGTGCACGCCAGAGCACGCCAGTGCACGCCAGAGCACGCCAGTGCACGCCAGAGCACGCCAGTGCACGCCAGAGCACGCCAGTGCACGCCAGAGCACGCCAATTCACACCAGAGCACGCAAGTGCACGCCAGAGCACGCCAATTCACACCAGAGCACGCCAGTGCACGCCAGTACACGCCAGAGCACGACAGAGCACGCCAGAGCACGCCAGTGCACGCCAGAGCACGCCAGAGCACGCCAGTGCACGCCAGAGCACGCCAGTGCACGCCAGAGCACGCCAATTCACACCAGAGCACGCCAGTGCACGCCAGAGCACGCCAGTGCACGCCAGAGCACGCCAGAGCACGCCAGTGCACACCAGTGCACGCCAGAGCACACCAGTGCACGCCAGAGCACGCCAGTGCACGTCAATGCACGCCAGTGCACATCAATGCACGCCAGAGCAAGCCAGAGCACGCCAGAGCACGCCAGAGCACGCCAATTCGCACCAGAGCACGACAGAGCACGCCAAAGCACGCCAGTGCACGCCAGAGCACGCCAGAGCACGCCAGTGCACGCCAGAGCACGCCAGTGCACGCTAGAGCACGCCAGAGCACGCCAGTGCACACCAGAGCACGCCAGTGCACGCCAGAGAACACCAGTGCCCGCCAGAGCACGCCAGAGCAAGCCAGAGCACGCCAGAGCACGCCAATTCACACCAGAGCACGCCAGTGCACGCCAGATCACGTCAATGCACGCCAGAGCACGCCAGTGCACGCAAGAGCACGCTAGTGCACGCCAGAGCACGTCAATGCACGCCAGAGCACACCAGTGCGCGCAAGAGCACGCCAGTGCACGCCAGAGCACGCCAATTTACATCAGAGCACGCCAGAGCACGCCAGTGCATGCCAGAGCACGCCAGACACGCCAGTGAACGCCAGAGCACGCCAGTGCACGCCAGAGCACGCCAGTGCACGCCAGAGCACGTCAATGCACGCCAGAGCAAGCCAGAGCACGCCAGAGCACGCCAGAGCACGCCAGAGCACGCCAGTGCACGCCAGTGCACGGTAGAGTACAGCAGACAACAGCTCAGAACTTGAAGTTGCTATAATATTTTTTTCACTTGTTAAAACCATTTTTTTATTACAGGATGTGTAAATCAATGTCCAAAATACCATTTCAAGTCTATTGAATCAATAAATTTATAGAGCAAATCATGAACAAAAAGTTTTAGAAAAACGCATATCACAGCACTTGAATTTTTAAAAATTATTCAAGTTATTTGAGTTCTATTGTCGGGTAGTGGATTTCTATTGTCAAGCACTTGAGTTCTGCATAGCAGAGCACGCCAGAGCACGACAGAGCATGCCAGAGGTCGCCAGAGCACGCCAGAGCACTTCAATGCACGCCAGAGCACGCCAGTGTACGCCAGAGAACGCCAGTGCACGCCAGAGTACGCCAATTCACACCAGAGCACGACAGAGCACGCAAAAGCACGACAGAGCACGCCAGAGCACGCCAATTCACACTAGTGCACGCCAGTGCACGCCAAAGCAAGCCAGTGCACGCCAGAGCACGCCAGTGCACGTCAATGCACGCCAGAGCAGGCCAGTGCACGCCAGAGCACGACAGTGCACGCCAGAGCACGCCAGTGCACGCCAGAGCACGCCAATTCACACCAGAGCACGACAGTGCACGCCAAAGCACGCCAGTGAACGCCAGAGCACGCCAGTGCACGCCAGAGCACGCCAGAGCACGCCAGAGCACGCCAGTGCACGCCAGAGAACGCCAGAGCACGCCAGTGCACCCCAGAGCACGCCAGTGCACGCCAGAGCACGCCAGTGCACGCCAGAGCACGCCAATTCACACCAGAGCGTGCCAGTGCACGCCAGTACACGCCAGAGCACGACAGAGCACGCCAGAGCACGCCAGTGCATGCCAGAGAACGCCAATTCACACCAGAGCACGACAGTGCACGACAAAGCACGCCAGTGCACGCCAGAGCACGCCAGAGCACGCCAGTACACGCCAGTGCACGCCAGAGCACGCCAATTCACACCAGAGCACGCCAGTGCACGTCAGAGCACGTCAATGCACACAAGAGCACGCCAGTGCACGCCAGTGCACGCCAAAGCACGCCAGTGCACACCAGAGCAAGCCAGTGCACGCCAGAGCACACCAGTGCACGCCAGAGCACGCCAGTGCACGTCAATGCACGCCAGAGCAAGCCAGAGCACGCCAGAGCACGCCAATTCACACCAGAGCACGCCAGTGCACGCCAGAGCACGTCAATGCACGCCAGAGCACGCCAGTGCACGCAAGAGCACGCCAGTGCACGCCAGAGTACGCCAATTCACACCAGAGCACGACAGAGCACGCAAAAGCACGACAGAGCCCGCCAGAGCACGCCAATTCACACTAGTGCACGCCAGTGCACGCCAAAGCAAGCCAGTGCACGCCAGAGCACGCCAGTGCACGTCAATGCACGCCAGAGCAAGCCAGAGCACGCCAGAGCACGCCAATTCACACCAGAGCACGCCAGTGCACGCCAGAGCACTTCAATGCACGCCAGAGCACGCCAGTGTACGCCAGAGAACGCCAGTGCACGCCAGAGTACGCCAATGCACGCCAGAGCAAGCCAGAGCACGCCAGAGCACGCCAATTCACACCAGAGCACGCCAGTGCACGCCAGAGCACGTCAATGCACGCCAGAGCACGCCAGTGCACGCAAGAGCACGCCAGTGCACGCCAGAGCACGTCAATGCACGCCAGAGCACGCCAGTGCACGCCAGAGCACGCCAGTGCCCGCCAGAGCAGGCCAGTGCACGCCAGAGCACGCCAGTGCACGCCAGAGCACGCCAGTGCACACCAGAGCACGCTAGTGAACGCCAGAGCACGTCAATGCACGCTTAAGCACGCCATTGCACGCCAGAGCACGCCAGTGCACGCCAGAGTACGCCAATTCAAACCAGAGCACGCCAGTGCACGCCAATTCACACCAGAGCACGCCAGTGCACGCCAGTGACCGACAGAGCACGACAGAGCACGCCAGAGCACGCCAATTCACACCAGAGCACGCCAGTGCACACCAGAGCACGCCAATTCACACCAGAGCACGCCAGTGCATGTCAGAGCACGTCAATGCACGCCAGAGCACGCCAGTGCACGCTAGAGCACGCCAGAGCACGCCAGTGCACGCCAGAGTACGCCAATTCAAACCAGAGCACGCCAGAGCACGCCAATTCACACCAGAGCACGCCAGTGCACGCCAGTGCACGACAGAGCACGACATAGCACGCCAGAGCACGCCAGTGCACGCCAGTGCACGCCAATTCACACCAGAGCACGCCAGTGCACGTCAGAGCACGTCAATGCACGCCAGAGCACGCCAGTGCACGCCAGAGCACGCCAGAGCACGCCAGTGCACGCCAGAGCACACCAGTGCACGCCAGAGAACGCAAGTGCACGTCAATGCACGCCAGAGCAAGCCAGAGCACGCCAGAGCACGCCAGTGCACGCCAGAGCACGGTAGAGCACAGCAGAGAACAGCTCAGCACTTGAAGTTGCTATAATATTTTTTTCCCTTGTTAAAACCATTTTTTAATTACAGGATGTGTAAATCAATGTCCAATACACCATTTCAAGTCTATTGAATCAATAAATTTATAGAGCAAATCATGAACAAAAAGTTTTAGAAAAACGCACATCACAGCACTTGAATTTTTAAAAATTATTCAAGTTATTTGAGTTCTATTGTCGGGTAGTGGATTTCTATTGTCAAGCACTTGAGTTCTGGATAGCAGAGCACGCCAGAGCACGACAGAGCACGCCAGAGCACGCCAATTCACACCAGAGCACGCCAGTGCACGCCAGTACACGCCAGAGCACGACAGTGCACGCCAGAGCACGCCAGTGCACGCCAGAGCACGCCAATTCACACCAGAGCACGACAGTGCACGCCAAAGCACACCAGTGCACGCCAAAGCACGCCAAAGCACGCCAGTGCACGCCAGAGCACGCCAGAGCACGCCAGAGTACGCCAGAGCACGCCAATTCACACCAGAGCACGCCAGTGCACGTCAGAGCACGTCAATGCACGCCAGAGCACGCCAGTGCACGCCAGAGCACGCCAGTGCACGACAGAGCACGCCAGTGCACGCCAGAGCACGTCAATGCACGCCAGATTACGCCAGTGCACGCCAGAGCACGCCAGTGCACGCCAATTCACAACAGAGCACGCCAGTGCACGCAAGAGCACGCCAATTCACACCAGAGCACGCCAGTGCACGCCAGTACACGCCAGAGCACGACAGAGCACGCCAGAGCACGTAAATTCACACCAGAGCACGCTAGTGCACGCCAGAGCACGCCAATTCACACCAGAGCACGCCAATTCACACCAGAGCACGCAAGTGCACGCCAGTGCACGCTAATTCACACCAGAGCAAGCCAGTGCACGCCAGAGCACGCCAATTCACAACAGAGCACTCCAGTTCACGCCAGAGCACGTCAATGCACGCCAGAGCACGCCAGTGAACGCCAGAGAACGCCAGTGCACGCCAGAGTACGCCAATTCACACCAGAGCACGACAGAGAACGCCAGAGCACGACAGAGCACGCCAGAGCACGCCAATTCACACTAGAGCACGCCAGTGCACGCCAAAGCACGCCAGTGCACGCCAGAGCACGCCAGTGCACGTCAATGCACGCCAGAGCACGCCAGTGCACGCCAGAGCACGCCAGTGCACGCCAGAGCACGCCAGTGCACGCCAGAGAACACCAGTGCACGCCAGAGCACGCCAGAGCAAGCCAGAGCACGTCAATGCACCCCAGAGCAAGCCAAAGCCACAAGAGAACGCCAGAGCACGCCAGAGCACAGTAGAGCACAGCAGAGAACAGCTCAGCACTTGAAGTTGCTATAATATTTTTTTTCATTTGTTAAAACCATTTTTTAATTGCTGGATGTATAAATCAATGTCCAATACACCATTTCAAGTCTATTGAATCAATAAATTTATAGAGAAAATCATGAACAAAAAGTTTTAGAAAAACGCACATCACAGCACTTGAATTTTTAAAAATTATTCAAGTTATTTGAGTTCTATTGTCGGGTAGTGGATTTCTATTGTCAAGCACTTGAGTTCTGCATAGCAGAGCACGACAGAGCACAACAGAGCATGCCAGAGCTCGCCAGTGCACGCCAGTGCACGCCAGAGCACGCAAGTGCACGCCAGAGCACGCCAGTGCACGCCAGAGCACGCCAGTGCACGCCAGAGCACGCCAGTGCACGCCAGAGCACGCCAGTGCACGCCAGAGCACGCCAGTGCACGCCAGAGCACGCCAGTGCACGCCAGAGCACGCCAGTGCACGCCAGAGCACGCCAGTGCACGCCAGAGCACGCCAGTGCACGCCAGAGCACGCCAGTGCACGCCAGAGCACGCCAGTGCACGCCAGAGCACGCCAGTGCACGCCAGAGCACGCCAGTGAACGCCAGAGCACGCCAATTCACACCAGAGCACGCAAGTGCACGCCAGAGCACGCCAATTCACACCAGAGCACGCCAGTGCACGCCAGAGCACGCCAGAGCACGACAGAGCACGCCAGAGCACGCCAGTGCACGCCAGAGCACGCCAGAGCACGCCAGTGCACGCCAGAGCACGCCAGTGCACGCCAGAGCATGCCAATTCACACCAGAGCACGCCAGTGCACGCCAGAGCACGCCAGTGCACGCCAGAGCACGCCAGAGCACGCCAGTGCACACCAGTGCATGCCAGTGCACGCCAGAGCACACCAGTGCACGCCAGAGCACGCCAGTGCACGTCAATGCACGCCAGAGCAAGCCAGAGCACGCCAGAGCACGCCAGAGCACGCCAATTCACACCAGAGCACGAAAGAGCACGCCAAAGCACGCCAGTGCACGCCAGAGCACGCCAGAGCACGTCAGTGCACGCCAGAGCACGCCAGTGCACACCAGAGCACGCCAATTCACACCAGAGCACGCAAGTGCACGTCAGAGCACGTCAATGCACGCCAGAGCACGCCAGTGCACGCTAGAGCACGCCAGAGCACGCCAGTGCACACCAGAGCACGCCAGTGCACGCCAGAGAACACCAGTGCACGCCAGAGCACGCCAGAGCAAGCCAGAGCAAGCCAGAGCACGCCAATTCACACCAGAGCACGCCAGTGCACGCCAGAGCACGTCAATGCACGCCAGAGCACGCCAGTGCACGCAAGAGCACGCCAGTGCACGCCAGAGCACGTCAATGCACGCCAGAGCACACCAGTGCGCGCAAGAGCACGCCAGTGCACGCCAGAGCACGCCAATTTACACCAGAGCACGCCAGAGCACGTCAATGCACGCCAGAGCACGCCAGTGCACGCAAGAGCACGCCAGTGCACGTCAGAGCACGTCAATGCACGCCAGAGCACGCCAGTGCACGCCAGAGCACGCCAGTGCACGACAGAGCACGCCAGTGCACGCCAGAGCACGTCAATGCACGCCAGATTACGCCAGTGCACGCCAGAGCACGCCAGTGCACGCCAATTCACAACAGAGCACGCCAGTGCACGCAAGAGCACGCCAATTCACACCAGAGCACGCCAGTGCACGCCAGTACACGCCAGAGCACGACAGAGCACGCCAGAGCACGTAAATTCACACCAGAGCACGCTAGTGCACGCCAGAGCACGCCAATTCACACCAGAGCACGCCAGTGCACGCCAGAGCACGCCAATTCACACCAGAGCACGCAAGTGCACGCCAGTGCACGCTAATTCACACCAGAGCAAGCCAGTGCACGCCAGAGCACGCCAATTCACAACAGAGCACTCCAGTTCACGCCAGAGCACGTCAATGCACGCCAGAGCACGCCAGTGAACGCCAGAGAACGCCAGTGCACGCCAGAGTACGCCAATTCACACCAGAGCACGACAGAGAACGCCAGAGCACGACAGAGCACGCCAGAGCACGCCAATTCACACTAGAGCACGCCAGTGCACGCCAAAGCACGCCAGTGCACGCCAGAGCACGCCAGTGCACGTCAATGCACGCCAGAGCACGCCAGTGCACGCCAGAGCACGCCAGTGCACGCCAGAGCACGCCAGTGCACGCCAGAGAACACCAGTGCACGCCAGAGCACGCCAGAACAAGCCAGAGCACGTCAATGCACCCCAGAGCAAGCCAAAGCCACAAGAGAACGCCAGAGCACGCCAGAGCACAGTAGAGCACAGCAGAGAACAGCTCAGCACTTGAAGTTGCTATAATATTTTTTTTCATTTGTTAAAACCATTTTTTAATTGCTGGATGTATAAATCAATGTCCAATACACCATTTCAAGTCTATTGAATCAATAAATTTATAGAGAAAATCATGAACAAAAATTTTTAGAAAAACGCACATCACAGCACTTGAATTTTTAAAAATTATTCAAGTTATTTGAGTTCTATTGTCGGGTAGTGGATTTCTATTGTCAAGCACTTGAGTTCTGCATAGCAGAGCACGACAGAGCACAACAGAGCATGCCAGAGCTCGCCAGTGCACGCCAGTGCACGCCAGAGCACGCAAGTGCACGCCAGAGCACGCCAGTGCACGCCAGAGCACGCCAGTGCACGCCAGAGCACGCCAGTGCACGCCAGAGCACGCCAGTGCACGCCAGAGCACGCCAGTGCACGCCAGAGCACGCCAGTGCACGCCAGAGCACGCCAGTGCACGCCAGAGCACGCCAGTGCACGCCAGAGCACGCCAGTGCACGCCAGAGCACGCCAATTCACACCAGAGCACGCAAGTGCACGCCAGAGCACGCCAATTCACACCAGAGCACGCCAGTGCACGCCAGTACACGCCAGAGCACGACAGAGCACGCCAGAGCACGCCAGTGCACGCCAGAGCACGCCAGAGCACGCCAGTGCACGCCAGAGCACGCCAGTGCACGCCAGAGCATGCCAATTCACACCAGAGCACGCCAGTGCACGCCAGAGCACGCCAGTGCACGCCAGAGCACGCCAGAGCACGCCAGTGCACACCAGTGCACGCCAGTGCACGCCAGAGCACACCAGTGCACGCCAGAGCACGCCAGTGCACGTCAATGCACGCCAGAGCAAGCCAGAGCACGCCAGAGCACGCCAATTCACACCAGAGCACGAAAGAGCACGTCAAAGCACGCCAGTGCACGCCAGAGCACGCCAGAGCACGTCAGTGCACGCCAGAGCACGCCAGTGCACACCAGAGCACGCCAATTCACACCAGAGCACGCCAGTGCACGTCAGAGCACGTCAATGCACGCCAGAGCACGCCAGTGCACGCTAGAGCACGCCAGAGCACGCCAGTGCACACCAGAGCACGCCAGTGCACGCCAGAGAACACCAGTGCACGCCAGAGCACGCCAGAGCAAGCCAGAGCAAGCCAGAGCACGCCAATTCACACCAAAGCACGCCAGTGCACGCCAGAGCACGGTAGATTACAGCAGAGAACAGCTCAGCACTTGAAGTTGCTATAATATTTTTTTCCCTTGTTAAAACCATTTTTTAATTACAGGATGTGTAAATCAATGTCCAATACACCATTTCAAGTCTATTGAATCAATAAATTTATAGAGCAAATCATGAACAAAAAGTTTTAGAAAAACGCACATCACAGCACTTGAATTTTTAAAAATTATTCAAGTTATTTGAGTTCTATTGTCGGGTAGTGGATTTCTATTGTCAAGCACTTGAGTTCTGGATAGCAGAGCACGCCAGAGCACGACAGAGCACGCCAGAGCACGCCAATTCACACCAGAGCACGCCAGTGCACGCCAGTACACGCCAGAGCACGACAGTGCACGCCAGAGCACGCCAGTGCACGCCAGAGCACGCCAATTCACACCAGAGCACGACAGTGCACGCCAAAGCACACCAGTGCACGCCAAAGCACGCCAAAGCACGCCAGTGCACGCCAGAGCACGCCAGAGCACGCCAGAGTACGCCAGAGCACGCCAATTCACACCAGAGCACGCCAGTGCACGTCAGAGCACGTCAATGCACGCCAGAGCACGCCAGTGCACGCCAGAGCACGCCAGTGCACGACAGAGCACGCCAGTGCACGCCAGAGCACGTCAATGCACGCCAGATTACGCCAGTGCACGCCAGAGCACGCCAGTGCACGCCAATTCACAACAGAGCACGCCAGTGCACGCAAGAGCACGCCAATTCACACCAGAGCACGCCAGTGCACGCCAGTACACGCCAGAGCACGACAGAGCACGCCAGAGCACGTAAATTCACACCAGAGCACGCTAGTGCACGCCAGAGCACGCCAATTCACACCAGAGCACGCCAATTCACACCAGAGCACGCAAGTGCACGCCAGTGCACGCTAATTCACACCAGAGCAAGCCAGTGCACGCCAGAGCACGCCAATTCACAACAGAGCACTCCAGTTCACGCCAGAGCACGTCAATGCACGCCAGAGCACGCCAGTGAACGCCAGAGAACGCCAGTGCACGCCAGAGTACGCCAATTCACACCAGAACACGACAGAGAACGCCAGAGCACGACAGAGCACGCCAGAGCACGCCAATTCACACTAGAGCACGCCAGTGCACGCCAAAGCACGCCAGTGCACGCCAGAGCACGCCAGTGCACGTCAATGCACGCCAGAGCACGCCAGTGCACGCCAGAGCACGCCAGTGCACGCCAGAGCACGCCAGTGCACGCCAGAGAACACCAGTGCACGCCAGAGCACGCCAGAGCAAGCCAGAGCACGTCAATGCACCCCAGAGCAAGCCAAAGCCACAAGAGAACGCCAGAGCACGCCAGAGCACAGTAGAGCACAGCAGAGAACAGCTCAGCACTTGAAGTTGCTATAATATTTTTTTTCATTTGTTAAAACCATTTTTTAATTGCTGGATGTATAAATCAATGTCCAATACACCATTTCAAGTCTATTGAATCAATAAATTTATAGAGAAAATCATGAACAAAAAGTTTTAGAAAAACGCACATCACAGCACTTGAATTTTTAAAAATTATTCAAGTTATTTGAGTTCTATTGTCGGGTAGTGGATTTCTATTGTCAAGCACTTGAGTTCTGCATAGCAGAGCACGACAGAGCACAACAGAGCATGCCAGAGCTCGCCAGTGCACGCCAGTGCACGCCAGAGCACGCAAGTGCACGCCAGAGCACGCCAGTGCACGCCAGAGCACGCCAGTGCACGCCAGAGCACGCCAGTGCACGCCAGAGCACGCCAGTGCACGCCAGAGCACGCCAGTGCACGCCAGAGCACGCCAGTGCACGCCAGAGCACGCCAGTACACGCCAGAGCACGCCAGTGCACGCCAGAGCACGCCAGTGCACGCCAGAGCACGCCAGTGCACGCCAGAGCACGCCAATTCACACCAGAGCACGCAAGTGCACGCCAGAGCACGCCAATTCACACCAGAGCACGCCAGTGCACGCCAGAGCACGCCAGAGCACGCCAGAGCACGCCAGAGCACGCCAGTGCACGCCAGAGCACGCCAGAGCACGCCAGTGCACGCCAGAGCACGCCAGTGCACGCCAGAGCATGCCAATTCACACCAGAGCACGCCAGTGCACGCCAGAGCACGCCAGTGCACGCCAGAGCACGCCAGAGCACGCCAGTGCACACCAGTGCATGCCAGTGCACGCCAGAGCACACCAGTGCACGCCAGAGCACGCCAGTGCACGTCAATGCACGCCAGAGCAAGCCAGAGCACGCCAGAGCACGCCAGAGCACGCCAATTCACACCAGAGCACGAAAGAGCACGCCAAAGCACGCCAGTGCACGCCAGAGCACGCCAGAGCACGTCAGTGCACGCCAGAGCACGCCAGTGCACACCAGAGCACGCCAATTCACACCAGAGCACGCAAGTGCACGTCAGAGCACGTCAATGCACGCCAGAGCACGCCAGTGCACGCTAGAGCACGCCAGAGCACGCCAGTGCACACCAGAGCACGCCAGTGCACGCCAGAGAACACCAGTGCACGCCAGAGCACGCCAGAGCAAGCCAGAGCAAGCCAGAGCACGCCAATTCACACCAGAGCACGCCAGTGCACGCCAGAGCACGTCAATGCACGCCAGATTACGCCAGTGCACGCAAGAGCACGCCAGTGCACGCCAGAGCACGTCAATGCACGCCAGAGCACACCAGTGCGCGCAAGAGCACGCCAGTGCACGCCAGAGCACGCCAATTTACACCAGAGCACGCCAGAGCACGTCAATGCACGCCAGAGCACGCCAGTGCACGCAAGAGCACGCCAGTGCACGTCAGAGCACGTCAATGCACGCCAGAGCACGCCAGTGCACGCCAGAGCACGCCAGTGCACGACAGAGCACGCCAGTGCACGCCAGAGCACGTCAATGCACGCCAGATTACGCCAGTGCACGCCAGAGCACGCCAGTGCACGCCAATTCACAACAGAGCACGCCAGTGCACGCAAGAGCACGCCAATTCACACCAGAGCACGCCAGTGCACGCCAGTACACGCCAGAGCACGACAGAGCACGCCAGAGCACGTAAATTCACACCAGAGCACGCTAGTGCACGCCAGAGCACGCCAATTCACACCAGAGCACGCCAGTGCACGCCAGAGCACGCCAATTCACACCAGAGCACGGAAGTGCACGCCAGTGCACGCTAATTCACACCAGAGCAAGCCAGTGCACGCCAGAGCACGCCAATTCACAACAGAGCACGCCAATTCACAACAGAGCACGCCAGAGCACGCCAGTGCACGCCAGTGCACGGTAGAGTACAGCAGACAACGGCTCAGAACTTGAAGTTGCTATAATATTTTTTTCACTTGTTAAAACCATTTTTTTATTACAGGATGTGTAAATCAATGTCCAAAATACCATTTCAAGTCTATTGAATCAATAAATTTATAGAGCAAATCATGAACAAAAAGTTTTAGAAAAACGCACATCACAGCACTTGAATTTTTAAAAATTATTCAAGTTATTTGAGTTCTATTGTCGGGTAGTGGATTTCTATTGTCAAGCACTTGAGTTCTGCATAGCAGAGCACGCCAGAGCACGACAGAGCATGCCAGAGCTCGCCAGAGCACGCCAGAGCACTTCAATGCACGCCAGAGCACGCCAGTGAACGCCAGAGAACGCCAGTGCACACCAGAGTACGCCAATTCACACCAGAGCACGACAGAGCACGCCAAAGCACGACAGAGCACGCCAGAGCACGCCAATTCACACTAGAGAACGCCAGTGCACGCCAAAGCAAGCCAGTGCACGCCAGAGCACGCCAGTGCACGTCAATGCACGCCAGAGCACGCCAGTGCACGCCAGAGCACGCCAGTGCACTTCAGAGCACGCCACTGCACGCCAGAGCACGCCAGTGCACGCCAGAGCACGCCAGTGCACGTCAGTGCACGCCAGTGCACGCCAGAGCACGCCAGTGCACCCCAGAGCACGCCAGTGCACGCCAGAGCACGCCAGTGCACGCCAGAGCACGCCAATTCACACCAGAGCGTGCCAGTGCACGCCAGTACACGCCAGAGCACGACAGAGCACGCCAGAGCACGCCAGTGCACGCCAGAGCACGCCAATTCACACCAGAGCACGACAGTGCACGACAAAGCACGCCAGTGCACGCCAGAGCACGCCAGAGCACGCCAGTGCACGCCAGAGCACGCCAGTACACGTCAGTGCACGCCAGAGCACGCCAATTCACACCAGAGCACGCCAGTGCACGTCAGAGCACGTCAATGCACTCCAGAGCACGCCAGTGCACGCCAAAGCACGCCAGTGCACACCAGAGCAAGCCAGTGCACGCCAGAGCACACCAGTGCACGCCAGAGCACGCCAGTGCACGTCAATGCACGCCAGAGCAAGCCAGAGCACGCCAGAGCACGCCAATTCACACCAGAGCACGCCAGTGCACGCCAGAGCACGTCAATGCACGCCAGAGCACGCCAGTGCACGCAAGAGCACGCCAGTGCACGCCAGAGCACGTCAATGCACGCCAGAGCACGCCAGTGCACGCCAGAGCACGCCAGTGACCGCCAGAGCACGCCAGTGCACGCCAGAGCACGCCAGTGAACGCCAGAGCACGTCAATGCACGCTTAAGCACGCCAGTGCACGCCAGAGCACGCCAGTGCACGCCAGAGTACGCCAGAGTACGCCAATTCAAACCAGAGCACGCCAGTGCACGCCAGAGCACGCCAATTCACACCAGAGCACGCCAGTGCACGCCAGTGCACGACAGAGCACGACAGAGCACTTCAGAGCACGCCAGTGCACGCCAGTGCATGCCAGTGCACGCCAATTCACACCAGAGCACGCCAGTGCACGCCAAAGCACGCCAGTTCACGCCAGTGTACGCCAGAGAACGCAAGTGCACGTCAATGCACGCCAGAGCAAGCCAGAGCACGCCAGAGCACGCCAGTGAACGCAAGAGCACGGTATAGCACAGCAGAGAACAGCTCAGCACTTGAAGTTGCTATAATATTTTTTTCCCTTGTTAAAACCATTTTTTAATTACAGGATGTGTAAATCAATGTCCAATACACTATTTCAAGTCTATTGAATCAATAAATTTATAGAGCAAATCATAAACAAAAAGTTTTAGAAAAACGCACATCACAGCACTTGAATTTTTAAAAATTATTCAAGTTATTTGAGTTCTATTGTCGGGTAGTGGATTTCTATTGTCAAGCACTTGAGTTCTGCATAGCAGAGCACGCCAGAGCACGACAGAGCACGCCAGAGCACGCCAGTGCACGCCAGAGCACGCCAATTCACACCAGAGCACGCCAGTGCACGCCAGTACACGCCAGAGCACGACAGTGCACGCCAGAGCACGCCAGTGCACGTCAGAGCACGCCAGTGCACGCCAGAGCACGCCAGTGCACGCCAGAGCACGCCAATTCACACCAGAGCACGACAGTGCACGCCAAAGCACGCCAGTTCACGCCAAAGCACGCCAAACCACGCCAGTGCACGCCAGAGCACGCCAGAGCACGCAAGAGCACGCCAATTCACACCAGAGCACGCCAGTGCACGCCAGAGCACGCCAGTGCACGCCAGAGCACGTCAATGCACGCCAGAGCACGCCAGTGCACGCCAGAGCACGTCAATGCACGCCAGAGCACGCCAATGCACGCCAGAGCACGCCAGTGAACGCCAGAGTATGCCAATTCAAACCAGAGCACGCCAGTGCACGCCAGAGCACGCCAATTCACACAAAAGCACGCCAGTGCACGCCAGTGCACGAAAGAGCACGACAGAGCACGCCAGTGCACGCCAGAGCACGCCAAAGCACGCCAGTTCACGCCAGAGCACACCAGTGCACGCCAGAGCACGCCAGTGCACGTCAATGCACGCCAGAGCAAGCCAGAGCACGCCAGAGCACGCCAATTCACACCAGAGCACGCCAGTGCACGCCAGAGCACGTCAATGCACGCCAGAGCACGCCAGTGCACGCAAGAGCACGCCAGTGCACGCCAGAGCACGTCAATGCACGCCAGAGCACGCCAGTGCACGCCAGAGCACGCCAGTGACCGCCAGAGCACGCCAGTGCACGCCAGAGCACGCCAGTGAACGCCAGAGCACGTCAATGCACGCTTAAGCACGCCAGTGCACGCCAGAGCACGCCAGTGCACGCCAGAGTACGCCAGAGTACGCCAATTCAAACCAGAGCACGCCAGTGCACGCCAGAGCACGCCAATTCACACCAGAGCACGCCAGTGCACGCCAGTGCACGACAGAGCACGACAGAGCACTTCAGAGCACGCCAGTGCACGCCAGTGCACGCCAGTGCACGCCAATTCACACCAGAGCACGCCAGTGCACGCCAAAGCACGCCAGTTCACGCCAGTGTACGCCAGAGAACGCAAGTGCACGTCAATGCACGCCAGAGCAAGCCAGAGCACGCCAGAGCACGCCAGTGAACGCAAGAGCACGGTATAGCACAGCAGAGAACAGCTCAGCACTTGAAGTTGCTATAATATTTTTTTCCCTTGTTAAAACCATTTTTTAATTACAGGATGTGTAAATCAATGTCCAATACACTATTTCAAGTCTATTGAATCAATAAATTTATAGAGCAAATCATAAACAAAAAGTTTTAGAAAAACGCACATCACAGCACTTGAATTTTTAAAAATTATTCAAGTTATTTGAGTTCTATTGTCGGGTAGTGGATTTCTATTGTCAAGCACTTGAGTTCTGCATAGCAGAGCACGACAGAGCACGACAGAGCACGCCAGAGCACGCCAGTGCACGCCAGAGCACGCCAATTCACACCAGAGCACGCCAGTGCACGCCAGTACACGCCAGAGCACGACAGTGCACGCCAGAGCACGCCAGTGCACGCCAGAGCACGCCAGTGCACGCCAGAGCACGCCAATTCACACCAGAGCACGACAGTGCACGCCAAAGCACGCCAGTTCACGCCAAAGCACGCCAAACCACGCCAGTGCACGCCAGAGCACGCCAGAGCACGCAAGAGCACGCCAATTCACACCAGAGCACGCCAGTGCACGCCAGAGCACGCCAGTGCACGCCAGAGCACGTCAATGCACGCCAGAGCACGCCAGTGCACGCCAGAGCACGTCAATGCACGCCAGAGCACGCCAATGCACGCCAGAGCACGCCAGTGAACGCCAGAGTATGCCAATTCAAACCAGAGCACGCCAGTGCACGCCAGAGCACGCCAGTGCACGCCAGAGCACGCCAATTCACACAAAAGCACGCCAGTGCACGCCAGTGCACGAAAGAGCACGACAGAGCACGCCAGTGCACGCCAGAGCACGCCAAAGTACGCCAGTTCACGCCAGAGCACGCCAGAGTACGCCAGTACACGCCGGAGCACCCCAATTCACACCAGAGCACGCCAGTGCACGCCAGAGCACGCCAATTCACACCACAGCACGCCAGTGCACGCCAGTGCACGCCAGTGCACGACAGAGCACGACAGAGCACGCCAGAGCACGCCAGTGCACGCCAGTGCACGCCAGTGCACGCCAATTTTTACCAGAGCACGCCAGTGCACGCCAAAGCACGCCAGTGCAAGCCAGAGCACGACAGTGCACGCCAGAGCACGCCAATTCACACCAGAGCACGCCAGTGCACGCCAGAGCACGCCAATTCACACCAGAGCACGCCAGTGCACTTCAGAGCACGTCAATGCACGCCAGAGCACGCAAATGCACGCCAGAGCACGCCAGAGCACGCCAGTGCACGCCAGAGCACACCAGTGCACGCCAGAGCACGCAAGTGCACGTCAATGCACGCCAGAGCAAGCCAGAGCACGCCAGAGCACGCCAGTGCACGCCAGAGCACGGTAGAGCACAGCAGAGAACAGCTCAGCACTTGAAGTTTCTATAATATTTTTTTCACTTGTTTAAACCATTTTTTAATTACAGGATGTGTAAATCAATGTCTAATACACCATTTCAAGTCTATTGAATAAATAAATTTATAGAGCAAATCATGAACAAAAAGTTTTAGAAAAAAGCACATCACAGCACTTGAATTTTTAAAAATTATTCAAGTTATTTGAGTCCTATTGTCGGGTAGTGGATTTCTATTGTCAAGCACTTGGGTTCTGCATAGCAGAGCACGCCAGAGCACGCCAGTGCACGCCAGAGCACGCCAGTGAACGCCAGAGTACGCCAATTCAAACCAGAGCACGCCAGTGCACGCCAGAGCACGCCAGTGCACGCCAGAGCACGCCAATTCACACAAAAGCACGCCAGTGCTTGCCAGTGCACGAAAGAGCACGACAGAGCACGCCAGTGCACGCCAGAGCACGCCAAAGCACGCCAGTTCACGCCAGAGCACGCCAGAGCACGCCAGTACACGCCGGAGCACCCCAATTCACACCAGAGCACGCCAGTGCACGCCAGAGCACGCCAATTCACACCACAGCACGCCAGTGCACGCCAGTGGACGACAGAGCACGACAGAGCACGCCAGAGCACACCAGTGCACGCCAGAGCACGTAAGTGCACGTCAATGCACGCCAGAGCAAGCCAGAGCACGCCAGAGCACGCCAGTGCACGCCAGAGCACGCCAATTCACACCAGAGCACGCCAGTGCACGTCAGAGCACGTCAATGCACGCCAGAGCACGCCAGTGCACGCCAGTGCACGCCAGAGCACGCCAGAGCACGCCAGTGCACACCAGTGCACGCCAGAGCACGGTAGAGCACAGCAGAGAACAGCTCAGCACTTGAAGTTTCTATAATATTTTTTTTCACTTGTTAAAACCATTTTTTAATTACAGGATGTGTAAATCAATGTGTAATACACCATTTCAAGTCTATTGAATCAATAAATTTATAGAGCAAATCATGAACAAAAAGTTTTAGAAAAACGCACATCACAGCACTTGAATTTTTAAAAATTATTCAAGTTATTTGAGTTCTATTGTCGGGTAGTGGATTTCTATTGTCCAGCACTTGAGTTCTGCATAGCAGAGCACGCCAGAGCACGACAGAGCACGCCAGAGCACACCAGTGCACGCCAGAGCACGCCAGTGCACGCCAGAGCACGCCAGTGCACGCCACAGCACGCCAATTCACACCAGAGCACGCCAGTGCACGCCAGAGCACGCCAATTCACACCAGAGCACGCCAGTGCACGCCAGTACACGCCAGAGCACGACAGAGCACGCCAGAGCACGCCAGTGCACGCCAAAGCACGCCAATTCACACCAGAGCACGCCAGTGCACGCCAAAGCACGCCAGTGCACGCCAGAGCACGCCAGAGCACGCCACTGCACGCCAGAGCACGCCAATTCACACCAGAGCACGCCAGTATACGCCAGAGCACGCCAATTCACACCAGAGCACGCCAGAGCACGCCAGTGCACGCCAGAGCACGCCAATTCACACCAGAGCACGCCAGTGCACGTCAGAGCACGTCAATGCACGCCAGAGCACGCTAGTGCACGCCAGAGCACGCCAGAGCACGCCAGTGCACGCCAGAGCACACCAGTGCACGCCAGAGCACGCAAGTGCACGTCAATGCACGCCAGAGCAAGCCAGAGCACGCCAGAGCACGCCAGTGCACGCCAGAGCACGCCAATTCACACCAGAGCACGCCAGTGCACGTCAGAGCACTTCAATGCACGCCAGAGCACGCCAGTGAACGCCAGAGAACGCCAGTGCACGCCAGAGTACGCCAATTCACACCAGAGCACGACAGAGCACGCCAATGCACGCCAGAGCACGCCAGAGCACGCCAGTGCACCCCAGAGCACGCCAGTGCACGCCAGAGCACGCCAGTGCACGCCAGAGCACGCCAGTGCACGCCAGAACACGCCAATTCACACCAGAGCGTGCCAGTGCACGCCAGTACACACCAGAGCACGACAGAGCACGCCAGAGCACGCCAGTGCACGCCAGAGCACGCCAATTCACACCAGAGCACGACAGTGCACGACAAAGCACGCCAGTGCACGCCAGAGCACGCCAGAGCACGCCAGAGCACGTCAGTGCACGCCAGTACACGTCAGTGCACGCCAGAGCACGCCAATTCACACCAGAGCACGCCAGTGCACGTCAGAGCACGTCAATGCACGTCAGAGCACGTCAATGCACGCCAAAGCACGCCAGTGCACACCAGAGCAAGCCAGTGCACGCCAGAGCACACCAGTGCACGCCAGAGCACGCCAGTGCACGTCAATGCACGCCAGAGCAAGCCAGAGCACGCCAGAGCACGCCAATTCACACCAGAGCACGCCAGTGCACGCCAGAGCACGTCAATGCACGCCAGAGCACGCCAGTGCACGCAAGAGCACGCCATTGCACGCCAGAGCACGTCAATGCACGCCAGAGCACGCCAGTGCACGCCAGAGCACGCCAGTGACCGCCAGAGCACGCCAGTGCACGCCAGAGCACGCCAGTGAACGCCAGAGCACGTCAATGCACGCTTAAGCACGCCAGTGCACGCCAGAGCACGCCAGTGCACGCCAGAGTACGCCAATTCAAACCAGAGCACGCCAGTGCACGCCAGAGCACGCCAGTGCACGCCAGAGCACGCCAATTCACACAAAAGCACGCCAGTGCACGCCAGTGCACGAAAGAGCACGACAGAGCACGCCAGTGCACGCCAGAGCACGCCAAAGCACGCCAGTTCACGCCAGAGCACGCCAGAGCACGCCAGTACACGCCGGAGCACCCCAATTCACACCAGAGCACGCCAGTGCACGCCAGAGCACGCCAATTCACACCACAGCACGCCAGTGCACGCCAGTGCACGCCAGAGCACGACAGAGCACGCCAGAGCACGCCAGTGCACGCCAGTGCACGCCAGTGCACGCCAATTTTTACCAGAGCACGCCAGTGCACGCCAAAGCACGCCAGTGCAAGCCAGAGCACGACAGTGCACGCCAGAGCACGACAGTGCACGCAAGCGCACGCCAATTCACACCAGAGCACGCCAGTGCACGCCAGAGCACGCCAATTCACACCAGAGCACGCCAGTGCACTTCAGAGCACGTCAATGCACGCCAGAGCACGCAAATG
This sequence comes from Daphnia pulicaria, assembly GCF_021234035.1. Taxonomy (NCBI): domain Eukaryota; kingdom Metazoa; phylum Arthropoda; class Branchiopoda; order Diplostraca; family Daphniidae; genus Daphnia; species Daphnia pulicaria. Next base: position 18,627,725 of record NC_060913.1, read on the forward strand.
CACGCCAGAGCACGCCAGAGCACGCCAGTGCACGCCAGAGCACACCAGTGCACGCCAGAGCACGCAAGTGCACGTCAATGCACGCCAGAGCAAGCCAGAGCACGCCAGAGCACGCCAGTGCACGCCAGAGCACGGTAGAGCACAGCAGAGAACAGCTCAGCACTTGAAGTTTCTATAATATTTTTTTCACTTGTTTAAACCATTTTTTAATTACAGGATGTGTAAATCAATGTCTAATACACCATTTCAAGTCTATTGAATCAATAAATTTATAGAGCAAATCATGAACAAAAAGTTTTAGAAAAAAGCACATCACAGCACTTGAATTTTTAAAAATTATTCAAGTTATTTGAGTCCTATTGTCGGGTAGTGGATTTCTATTGTCAAGCACTTGGGTTCTGCATAGCAGAGCACGCCAGAGCACGCCAGAGCACGCCAGAGCACACCAGTGCACGCCAGAGAACGCCAGTGCACGCCAGACCACGCCAGAGCACGCCAGTGCACGCCAGAGCACGCCAGTGCACGCCAGAGCACGCCAGTGCACGCCAGAGCACGCCAATTCACACCAGAGCACGCCAGTGCACGCCAGAGCACGCCAATTCACACCAGAGCACGCCAGTGCACGCCAGTACACGCCAGAGCACGACAGTGCACGCAAGAGCACGCCAGTGCACGCCAGAGCACGCCAATTCACACCAGAAAAGGACAGTGCACGCCAAAGCACTCCACTGCACGCCAAAGCACGCCAGAGCACGCCAGTGCACGCCAGAGCACGCCAGTGCACGCCAGTGCACGCCAGAGCACGCCAGAGCACGCCAGAGCACGCCAATTCACACCAGAGCACGCCAGTGCACGTCAGAGCACGCCAGTGCATGCCAGAGCACGCCAGTGCACGCCAATTCACACCAGAGCACGCCAGTGCACGCCAGAGCACGCCAATTCACACCAGAGCACGCCAGTACACGCCAGAGCACGACAGAGCACGCCAGAGCACGCCAATTCACACCAGAGCACGCCAGTGCAGGCCAGTGCACGACAGAGCACGACAGAGCACGCCAGAGCACACCAGTGCACGCCAGAGCACCCCAATTCACACCAGAGCACGCCAGAGCACGCCAGAGCACGCCAATTCACACCACAGCACGCCAGTGTATGCCAGTGCACGACAGAGCACGACAGAGCACGCCAGAGCACGCCAGTGCACGCCAGTGCACGCCAGTGCACGCCAGAGCACGCATATTCACACCAGAGCACGCATATTCACACCAGAGCACGCCAGTGCACGCCAAAGCACGCCAGTGCACGCCAGAGCACGCCAGTTCACGCCAGAGCACGCCAGTGCACGCCAGAGCACGCCAGTGCACGCCAGAGCACGCCACTGCACGCCAGTGCACGCCAGTGCACGCCAGAGCACGCCAATGCACGCCAGAGCACGCAAGTGCACGCCAGAGCACGCCAGTGCACGCCAAGGCACGCCAATTCACACCAGAGCACGCCAGTGCACGTCAGAGCACGTCAATGCACGCCAGAGCACGCCAGTGCACGCCAGAGCACGCCAGTGCACGCCAGAGCACGCCAATTCACACCAGAGCACGCCAGTGCACGTCAGAGCACGTCAATGCACGCCAGAGCACGCCAGTGCACGCCAGAGCACGCCAGAGCACGCCAGTGCACGCCAGAGCACACCAGTGCACGCCAGAGCACGCAAGTGCACGTCAATTCACACCAGAGCACGCCAGTGCACATCAGAGCACTTCAATGCACGCCAGAGCACGCCAGTGCACGCCAGTACACGCCAGAGAACGACAGAGCACGCAAGAGCACGCCAATTCACACCAGAGCACGCCAGTGCACGCAAGAGCACGCCAATTCACACCAGAGCACGCCAGTGCACGCCAGTACACGCCAGAGCAAGCCAGAGCACGCCAGAGCACGCCAAAGCACGCCAGTGCACGTCAGTGCACGCCAATTCACACCAGAGCAAGCCAGTGCACGCCAAAGAACGCCAGTGCACGCCAGAGCACGCCAGTGCACGTCAGTGCACGCCAATTCATACCAGAGCAAGCCAGTGCACGCCAAAGAACGCCAGTGCACGCCAGAGCACGCCAGTGCACTCCAGAGCACGCCAGTGCACGCCAGAGCACGCAAGTGCACGTCAATTTACACCAGAGCACGCCAGTGCACATCAGAGCACTTCAATGCACGCCAGAGCACGCCAGTGCACGCCAGTACACGCCAGAGCACGACAGAGCACGCAAGAGCACGCCAATTCACACCAGAGCACGCCAGTGCACGCCAAAGCACGTCAATGCACGCCAGAGCACGCCACGCCATATAAATACGTACATATAAATACGTACATTACAATGCTCGCCAGAGCACGCCACTGCACGCAAGAGCACGCCAGTGCACGCCAGAGCACGTCAATGCACGCCAGAGCACGCCAGTGCACGCCAGAGCACGTCAATGCACGCCAGAGCACGCCAGTGCACGCCAGAGCACGCCAGTGCACGCCAGAGTACGCCAATTCAAACCAGAGCACGCCAGTGCACGCCAGAGCACGCCAGTGCACGCCAGTGCACGCCAGAGCACGCCAGTGCACGCCAGAGCACGCCAATTCACACAAAAGCACGCCAGTGCACGCCAGTGCACGAAAGAGCACGACAGAGCACGCCAGTGCACGCCAGAGCACGCCAAAGCACACCAGTGCACGCCAGAGCACGCCAGAGCACGCCAGAGCACGCCAGAGCACGCCAGTACACGCCAGAGCACCCCAATTCACACCAGAGCACGCCAGTGCACGCCAGAGCACGCCAATTCACACCACAGCACGCCAGTGCACGCCAGTGCACGACAGAGCACGACAGAGCACGACAGAGCACGCCAGTGCACGCCAGTGCACGCCAATTCACACCAGAGCACGCCAGTGCATTCCAAAGCACGCCAGTGCAAGCCAGAGCACGACAGTGCACGCCAGAGCACGACAGTGCACGCCAGAGCACGCCAATTCACACCAGAGCACGCCAGTGCACGCCAGAGCACGCCAATTCACACCAGAGCACGCCAGTGCACGTCAGAGCACGTCAATGCACGCCAGAGCACGCCAGAGCACGCCAGTGCACGCCAAAGCACACCAGTGCACGCCAGAGCACGCAAGTGCACGTCAATGCACGCCAGAGCAAGCCAGAGCACGCCAGAGCACGCCAGTGCACGCCAGAGCACGGTAGAGCACAGCAGAGAACAGCTCAGCACCTGAAGTTGCTATAATATTTTTTGCACTTGTTAAAACCATTTTTTAATTACAGGATGTGTAAATCAATGTCCAATACACCATTTCAAGTCTATTGAATCAATAAATTTATAGAGCAAATAAGGAACAAAAAGTTTTAGAAAAACGCACATCACAGCACTTGAATTTTTAAAAATTATTCAAGTTATTTGAGTTCTATTGTCGGGTAGTGGATTTCTATTGTCAAGCACTTGAGTTCTGCATAGCAGAGCACGCCAGAGCACGACAGAGCACGACAGAGCACACCAGTGCATGCCAGAGCACGCCAGTGCACGCCAGAGCACGCCAGTGCACGCCAGAGCACGCCAGTGCACGCCAGTGCACGCCAATTCACACCAGAGCACGCCAGTGCACGCCAGAGCACGCCAATTCACACCAGAGCACGCCAGTGCACGCCAGTACACGCCAGAGCACGACAGTTGCCGTCAGAGCACGCCAGTGCACAAAAGAGCATGCCAATTCACACCAGAGCACGACAGTGCACGCCAAAGCACGCCAGTGCACGCCAAAGCACGCCAGAGCACGCCAGTGCACGCCAGAGCACGCCAGTGCACGCCAGAGCACGTCAATGCACGCCAGAGCACGCCAGTGCACGCCAGAGCACGCCAGTGCATGTCAGAGCACGCCAGTGCACGCCAATTCACACCAGAGCACGCCAGTGCACGCCAGAGCACGCCAATTCACACCAGAGCACGCCAGTGCACGCCAGTACACGCCAGAGCACGACAGAGCACGCCAGAGCACGCAAATTCACACCAGAGCACGCTAGTGCACGCCAGAGCACGCCAATTCACACCAGAGCACGCCAGTGCAGGCCAGTGCACGACAGAGCACGACAGAGCACGCCAGACCACGCCAGTGCACGCCAGAGCACCCCAATTCACACCAGAGCACGCCAGAGCACGCCAGAGCACGCCAATTCACACCACAGCACGCCAGTGCACGCCAGTGCACGATAGAGCACGACAGAGCACGCCAGAGCACGCCAGTGCACGCCAGTGCACGCCAGTGCACGCCAATTCACACCAGAGCACGCCAGTGCACGCCAGAGCTCGCCAGTGCACGCCAGAGCACGCCAGTGCACGCCAGAGCACGCCAGTGCACGCCAGAGCACGCCAATTCACACCAGAGCACGCCAGTGCACGTCAGAGCACGTCAATGCACGCCAGAGCACGCCAGTGCACGCCAGTGCACGCCACTGCACGCCAGAGCACGCCAATTCACACCAGAGCACGCCAGTGCACGTCAGAGCACGTCAATGCACGCCAGAGCACGCCAGTGCACGCCAGAGCACGCCAGAGCACGCCAGTGCACGCCAGAGCACACCAGTGCACGCCAGAGCACGCAAGTGCACGTCAATTCACACCAGAGCACGCCAGTGCACATCAGAGCACTTCAATGCACGCCAGAGCACGCCAGTGCACGCCAGTACACGCCAGAGCACGACAGAGCACGCAAGAGCACGCCAGTGCACGCTAGAGCACGCTTATTCACACCAGAGCACGACAGTGCACGCAAAAAGCACGCCAGTTCACGCCAGAGAACGCCAGATTACGCCAGTGCACGCCAGAGCACGCCAGTGCACGCCAGAGCACGCCAGAGCACGCCAGAGCACGCCAATTCACACCAGAGCACGCCAGTGCACGTCAGAGCACGTCAATGCACGCCAGAGCACGCCAGTGCACGCCAGAGCACGCCAGTGAACGCCAGAGCACGCCAGAGCACGCCAGTGCACGCCAGAGCACGCCAGTGCACGCCAGAGCACGTCAATGCACGCCAGAGCACGCCAGTGCACGCAAGAGCACGCCAGTGCACGCCAGTGCACGCCAGTGCACGCCAGTGCACGCCAATTCACACCAGAGCACGCCAGTGCACGCCAAAGCACGCCAGAGCACGCCAGAGCACGCCAGTGCACGCCAGAGCACGCCAGTGCACGCCAGAGCACGCCAATTCACACCAGAGCACGCCAGTGCACGTCAGAGCACGTCAATGCACGCCAGAGCACGCCAGTGCACGCCAGTGCACGCCAGTGCAAGCCAGAGCACGCCAATTCACACCAGAGCACGCCAGTGCACGTCAGAGCACGTCAATGCACGCCAGAGCACGCCAGTGCACGCCAGAGCACGCCAGAGCACGCCAGTACACGCCAGAGCACGACAGAGCACGCAAGAGCACGCCAATTCACACCAGAGAACGCCAGTGCACGCAAGAGCACGCCAATTCACACCAGAGCACGCCAGTGCACGCCAGTACACGCCAGTACACGCCAGAGCAAGCCAGAGCACGCCAGAGCACGCCAGAGCACGCCAATTCACACCAGAGCACGCCAGTGCACGCCAGAGCACGTCAATGCACGCCAGAGGAAGCCAGAGCACGCCAGTGCACGCCAGTGCACGCCAATTCACACCAGAGCAAGCCAGTGCACGCCAAAGAACGCCAGTGCACGCCAGAGCACGCCAGAGCACGCCAGTGCACGCCAGTGCACGCCAATTCATACCAGAGCAAGCCAGTGCACGCCAAAGAACGCCAGTGCACGCCAGAGCACGCCAGTGCGCTCCAGAGCACGCCAGTGCACGCCAGAGCACGCCAGTGCAAGCCAATTCACACCAGAGCAAGCCAGTGCACGCCAAAGAACGCCAGTGCACGCCAGAGCACGCCAGTGCACGCCAGAGCACGCCAGAGCACGCCAGTGCACGCCAGACCACGCCAATTCACACCAGAGCACGCCAGTGCACATCAGAGCACGTCAATGCACGCCAGAGCACGCCAGAGCACGCCAATTCACACCAGAGCACGCCAGTGCACGCCAGAGCACGCCAGTGCACTTCAATTCACACCAGAGCACGCCAATTCACACGAGAGCACGCCAGTGCACGCCAGTACACGACAGAGCACGACAGAGCACGTCAATGCACGCCAGAGCACGCCAGTGCACGGCAGTGCACGCCAGAGCACACCAGTGCACGCCAGAGCACGCAAGTGCACGTCAATGCACGCCAGAGCAAGCCAGAGCACGCCAGAGCACGTCAATACACGCCAGAGCACGCCACGCCATATAAATACGTACATATAAATACGTACATTACAATGCACGCCAGAGTACGCCACTGCACGCAAGAGCACGCCAGTGCACGCCAGAGCACGTCAATGCACGCCAGAGCACGCCAGTGCACGCCAGAGCACGTCAATGCACACCAGAGCACGCCAGTGCACGCCAGAGCACGCCAGTGCACGCCAGAGTACGCCAATTAAACCAGAGCACGCCAGTGCACGCCAGAGCACGCCAGTGCACGCCAGAGCACGCCAGTGCACGCCAGACCATGCCAGTGCACGCCAGAGCACGCCAATTCACACAAAAGCTGAGCAGCCAGAGCACGACAGAGCACGCCAGAGCACACCAGTGCATGCCAGAGCACGCCAGTGCACGCCAGAGCACGCCAGTGCACGCCAGAGCACGCTAATTCACACAAGAGCACGCCAGTGCACGCCAGAGCACGCCAATTCACACCAGAGCACGCCAGTGCACGCCAGTACACGCCAGAGCACGACAAGCACGCCAGAGCACGCAAGTGCACGCCAAAGCACGTCAGAGCACGCCAGAGCACGCCAATTCACACCAGAGCACGCCAGTGCACGCCAGAGCACGCCAGTGCACGCAAGAGCACGTCAGTGCACGCCAGAGCACGTCAATGTACGCCAGAGCACGCCAGTGCACGCCAGAGCACGCCAGTGCCCGCCAGAGCACGCCAGTGCCCGCCAGAGCACGCCAGTGCACACCAGAGCACGCCAGTGAACGCCAGAGCACGTCAATGCACGCTTAAGCACGCCAGTGCACGCCAGAGCACGCCAGTGCACGCCAGAGTACGCCAATTCAAACCAGAGCACGCCAGTGCACGCCAGAGCACGCCAATTCACACCAGAGCACGCCAGTGCACGCCAGTGCACGACAGAGCACGACAGAGCACGCCAGAGCACGCCAGTGCACGCCAGTGCACGCCAGTGCACGCCAGTGCACGCCAGTGCACGCCAATTCATACCAGAGCACGCCAGTGCACGCCAAAGCACGCCAGTTCACGCCAGTGCACGCCAGTGCACGCCAGAGCACGCCAGAGCACGCCAGTGCACGCCAGAGCACACCAGTGCACGCCAGAGAACGCAAGTGCACGTCAATGCACGCCAGAGCAAGCCAGAGCACGCCAGAGCACGCCAGTGCACGCCAAAGCACGGTAGAGCACAGCAGAGAACAGCTCAGCACTTGAAGTTGCTATAATATTTTTTTCCCTTGTTAAAACTATTTTTTAATTACAGGATGTGTAAATCAATGTCCAATACACCATTTCAAGTCTATTGAATCAATAAATTTATAGAGCAAATCATGAACAAAAAGTTTTAGAAAAACGCACATCACAGCACTTGAATTTTTAAAAATTATTCAAGTTATTTGAGTTCTATTGTCGGGTAGTGGATTTCTATTGTCAAGCACTTGAGTTCTGCATAGCAGAGCACGCCAGAGCACGCCAATTCACACCAGAGCACGCCAGTGCACGCCAGTACACGCCAGAGCACGACAGTGCACGCCAGAGCACGCCAGTGCACGCCAGAGCACGCCAATTCACACCAGAGCACGACAGTGCACGCCAAAGAACGCCAGTGCACGCCAAAGCACGCCAAAGCACGCCAGTGCACGCCAGAGCACGCAAGAGCACGCAAGAGCACGCTAATTCACACCAGAGCACGCCAGTGCACGCCAGAGCACGCCAGTGCACGCCAGAGCACGTCAATGCACGCCAGAGCACGCCAGTGCACGCCAGAGCACGTCAATGCACGCCAGAGCACGCCAGTGCACGCCAGAGCACGCCAGTGCACGCCAGAGTACGCCAATTCAAACCAGAGCACGCCAGTGCACGCCAGTGCAAGCCAGTGCACGCCAGAGCACGCCAGTGCACGAAAGAGCACGACAGAGCACGCCAGTGCACGCCAGAGCACGCCAAAGCACGCCAGTTCACGCCAGAGCACGCCAGAGCACGCCAGTACACGCCAGAGCACCCCAATTCACACGCCAGTGCACGCCAGAGCACGCCAATTCACACCACAGCACGCCAGTGCAAGACAGAGCACGACAGAGCACGCCAGAGCACGCCAGTGCATGCCAGTGCACGCCAGTGCACGCCAGTGCACGCCAATTCAAACCAGAGCACGCCAGTGCACGCCAAAGCACGCCAGTGCAAGCCAGAGCACGACAGTGCACGCCAGAGCACGACAGTGCACGCCAGAGCACGACAGTGCACGCCAGAGCACGACAGTGCACGCCAGAGCACGCCAATTCACACCAGAGCACGCCAGTGCACGCCAGAGCACGCCAATTCACACCAGAGCACGCCAGTGCACGTCAGAGCACGTCAATGCACGCCAGAGCACGCCAATGCACGCCAGAGCACGCCAGAGCACAACAGTGCACGCCAGAGCACACCAGTGCACGCCAGAGCACGCAAGTGCACGTCAATGCACGCCAGAGCAAGCCAGAGCACGCCAGAGCACGCCAGTGCACGCCAGAGCACGGTAGAGCACAGCAGAGAACAGCTCAGCACTTGAAGTTTCTATAATATTTTTTTCACTTGTTTAAACCATTTTTTAATTACAGGATGTGTAAAGCAATGTCTAATACACCATTTCAAGTCTATTGAATCAATAAATTTATAGAGCAAATCATGAACAAAAAGTTTTAGAAAAACGCACATCACAGCACTTGAATTTTTAAAAATTATTCAAGTTATTTGAGTCCTATTGTCGGGTAGTGGATTTCTATATTCAAGCACTTGGGTTCTGCATAGCAGATTACGCCAGAGCACGCCAGAGCACGCCAGAGCACACCAGTGCACGCCAGAGAACGCCAGTGCACGCCAGAGCACGCCAGAGCACGCCAGTGCACGCCAGAGCACGCCAGTGCACGCCAGAGCACGCCAGTGCACGCCAGAGCACGCCAATTCACACCAGAGCACGCCAGTGCACGCCAGAGCACGCCAATTCACACCAGAGCACGCCAGTGCACGCCAGTACACGCCAGAGCACGCCAGTGCACGCCAGAGCACGCCAGTGCACGCCAGAGCACGCCAGTGCACGCCAGAGCACGCCAGTGCACGCCAGAGCACGCCAGTGCACGCCAGAGCACGCCAATTCACACCAGAGCACGCCAGTGCACGTCAGAGCACGTCAATGCACGCCAGAGCACGCCAGTGCACGCCAGAGCACGCCAGTGCACGCCAGAGCACGCCAGTGCACGCCAGAGCACGCCAGTGCACGCCAGAGCACGCCAATTCACACCAGAGCACGCCAGTGCACGTCAGAGCACGTCAATGCACGCCAGAGCACGCCAGTGCACGCCAGAGCACGCCAGAGCACGCCAGTGCACGCCAGAGCACACCAGTGCACGCCACAGCACGCAAGTGCACGTCAATTCACACCAGAGCACGCCAGTGCACATCAGAGCACTTCAATGAACGCCAGAGCACGCCAGTGCACGCCAGTACACGCCAGAGCACGACAGAGCACGCAAGAGCACGCCAATTCACACCAGAGCACGCCAGTGCACGCAAGAGCACGCCAATTCACACCAGAGCACGCCAGTGCACGCCAGATTACGCCAGTGCACGCCAGAGCACGCCAGTGCACGCCAGAGCACGCCAGTGCACGCCAGAGCACGTCAATGCACGCCAGAGCACGCCAATTCACACCAGAGCACGCCAGTGCACGCCAGAGCACGCCAATTCACACCAGAGCACGTCAGTGCACGTCAGAGCTCGTCAATGCACGCCAGAGCACGCCAATGCACGCCAGAGCACGCCAGAGCACAACAGTGCACGCCAGAGCACACCAGTGCACGCCAGAGCACGCAAGTGCACGTCAATGCACGCCAGAGCAAGCCAGAGCACGCCAGAGCACGCCAGTGCACGCCAAAGCACGGTAGAGCACAGCAGAGAACAGCTCAGCACTTGAAGTTGCTATAATATTTTTTTCCCTTGTTAAAACCATTTTTTAATTACAGGATGTGTAAATCAATGTCCAATACACCATTTCAAGTCTATTGAATCAATAAATTTATAGAGCAAATCATGAACAAAAAGTTTTAGAAAAACGCACATCACAGCACTTGAATTTTTAAAAATTATTCAAGTTATTTGAGTTCTATTGTCGGGTAGTGGATTTCTATTGTCAAGCACTTGAGTTCTGCATAGCAGAGCACGCCAGAGCACGCCAATTCACACCAGAGCACGCCAGTGCACGCCAGTACACGCCAGAGCACGACAGTGCACGCCAGAGCACGCCAGTGCACGCCAGAGCACGCCAATTCACACCAGAGCACGACAGTGCACGCCAAAGAACGCCAGTGCACGCCAAAGCACGCCAAAGCACGCCAGTGCACGCAAGAGCACGCAAGAGCACGCAAGAGCACGCTAATTCACACCAGAGCACGCCAGTGCACGCCAGAGCACGCCAGTGCACGCCAGAGCACGTCAATGCACGCCAGAGCACGCCAGTGCACGCCAGAGCACGTCAATGCACGCCAGAGCACGCCAGTGCACGCCAGAGCACGCCAGTGCACGCCAGAGTACGCCAATTCAAACCAGAGCACGCCAGTGCACGCCAGTGCAAGCCAGTGCACGCCAGAGCACGCCAGTGCACGAAAGAGCACGACAGAGCACGCCAGTGCACGCCAGAGCACGCCAAAGCACGCCAGTTCACGCCAGAGCACGCCAGAGCACGCCAGTACACGCCAGAGCACCCCAATTCACACGCCAGTGCACGCCAGAGCACGCCAATTCACACCACAGCACGCCAGTGCAAGACAGAGCACGACAGAGCACGCCAGAGCACGCCAGTGCATGCCAGTGCACGCCAGTGCACGCCAGTGCACGCCAATTCAAACCAGAGCACGCCAGTGCACGCCAAAGCACGCCAGTGCAAGCCAGAGCACGACAGTGCACGCCAGAGCACGACAGTGCACGCCAGAGCACGACAGTGCATGCCAGAGCACGACAGTGCACGCCAGAGCACGCCAATTCACACCAGAGCACGCCAGTGCACGCCAGAGCACGCCAATTCACACCAGAGCACGCCAGTGCACGTCAGAGCACGTCAATGCACGCCAGAGCACGCCAATGCACGCCAGAGCACGCCAGAGCACAACAGTGCACGCCAGAGCACACCAGTGCACGCCAGAGCACGCAAGTGCACGTCAATGCACGCCAGAGCAAGCCAGAGCACGCCAGAGCACGCCAGTGCACGCCAGAGCACGGTAGAGCACAGCAGAGAACAGCTCAGCACTTGAAGTTTCTATAATATTTTTTTCACTTGTTTAAACCATTTTTTAATTACAGGATGTGTAAAGCAATGTCTAATACACCATTTCAAGTCTATTGAATCAATAAATTTATAGAGCAAATCATGAACAAAAAGTTTTAGAAAAACGCACATCACAGCACTTGAATTTTTAAAAATTATTCAAGTTATTTGAGTCCTATTGTCGGGTAGTGGATTTCTATATTCAAGCACTTGGGTTCTGCATAGCAGATTACGCCAGAGCACGCCAGAGCACGCCAGAGCACACCAGTGCACGCCAGAGAACGCCAGTGCACGCCAGAGCACGCCAGAGCACGCCAGTGCACGCCAGAGCACGCCAGTGCACGCCAGAGCACGCCAGTGCACGCCAGAGCACGCCAATTCACACCAGAGCACGCCAGTGCACGCCAGAGCACGCCAATTCACACCAGAGCACGCCAGTGCACGCCAGTACACGCCAGAGCACGCCAGTGCACGCCAGAGCACGCCAGAGCACGCCAGAGCACGCCAGTGCACGCCAGAGCACGCCAGTGCACGCCAGAGCACGCCAGTGCACGCCAGAGCACGCCAATTCACACCAGAGCACGCCAGTGCACGTCAGAGCACGTCAATGCACGCCAGAGCACGCCAGTGCACGCCAGAGCACGCCAGTGCACGCCAGAGCACGCCAGTGCACGCCAGAGCACGCCAATTCACACCAGAGCACGCCAGTGCACGTCAGAGCACGTCAATGCACGCCAGAGCACGCCAGTGCACGCCAGAGCACGCCAGAGCACGCCAGTGCACGCCAGAGCACACCAGTGCACGCCACAGCACGCAAGTGCACGTCAATTCACACCAGAGCACGCCAGTGCACATCAGAGCACTTCAATGAACGCCAGAGCACGCCAGTGCACGCCAGTACACGCCAGAGCACGACAGAGCACGCAAGAGCACGCCAATTCACACCAGAGCACGCCAGTGCACGCAAGAGCACGCCAATTCACACCAGAGCACGCCAGTGCACGCCAGATTACGCCAGTGCACGCCAGAGCACGCCAGTGCACGCCAGAGCACGCCAGTGCACGCCAGAGCACGTCAATGCACGCCAGAGCACGCCAATTCACACCAGAGCACGCCAGTGCACGCCAGAGCACGCCAATTCACACCAGAGCACGTCAGTGCACGTCAGAGCTCGTCAATGCACGCCAGAGCACGCCAATGCACGCCAGAGCACGCCAGAGCACAACAGTGCACGCCAGAGCACACCAGTGCACGCCAGAGCACGCAAGTGCACGTCAATGCACGCCAGAGCAAGCCAGAGCACGCCAGAGCACGCCAGTGCACGCCAGAGCACGGTAGAGCACAGCAGAGAACAGCTCAGCACTTGAAGTTTCTATAATATTTTTTTCACTTGTTTAAACCATTTTTTAATTACAGGATGTGTAAAGCAATGTCTAATACACCATTTCAAGTCTAATCAATAAATTTATAGAGCAAATCATGAACAAAAAGTTTTAGAAAAACGCACATCACAGCACTTGAATTTTTAAAAATTATTCAAGTTATTTGAGTCCTATTGTCGGGTAGTGGATTTCTATATTCAAGCACTTGGGTTCTGCATAGCAGAGCACGCCAGAGCACGGCAGAGCACGCCAGAGCACACCAGTGCACGCCAGAGAACGCCAGTGCACGCCAGAGCACGCCAGTGCACGCCAGAGCACGCCAGTGCACGCCAGAGCACGCCAATTCACACCAGAGCACGCCAGTGCACGCCAGAGCACGCCAATTCACACCAGAGCACGCCAGTGCACGCCAGTACACGCCAGAGCACGCCAGTGCACGCCAGAGCACGCCAGTGCACGCCAGAGCACGTTAGTGCACGCCAGAGCACGCCAGTGCACGCCAGAGCACGCCAGTGCACGCCAGAGCACGCCAATTCACACCAGAGCACGCCAGTGCCATCAGAGCACGTCAATGCACGCCAGAGCACGCCAGTGCCCGCCAGAGCACGCCAGTGCACGCCAGAGCACGCCAATTCACACCAGAGCACGCCAGTGCACGTAAGAGCACGTCAATGCACGCCAGAGCACGCCAGTGCACGCCAGAGAACGCCAGAGCACGCCAGTGCACGCCAGAGCACACCAGTGCACGCCAGAGCACGCAAGTGCACGTCAATTCACACCAGAGCACGCCAGTGCACATCAGAGCACTTCAATGCACGCCAGAGCACGCCAGTGCACGCCAGTACACGCCAGAGCACGACAGAGCACGCAAGAGCACGCCAATTCACGCCAGAGCGCGCCAGTGCACGCCAGAGCACGCCAGTGCACGCCAGAGCACGTCAATGCACGCCAGAGCACGCCAATTCACACCAGAGCACGCCAGTGCACGTCAGAGCAGGTCAATGCACGACAGAGAAAGCCAGAGCACGCCAGTGCACGCCAGAGCACGCCAGTGCACGCCAGAGCACGCCAGAGCACGGCAATTCACACCAGAGCACGCCAGTGCACGCCAGAGCACGCCAGAGCACGCCAGAGCACGCCAGTGCACGCCAGAGCACACCAGTGCACGCCAGAGCACGCAAGTGCACGTCAATGCACGCCAAAGCAAGCCAGAGCACGCCAGAGCACGCCAGTGCACGCCAGAGCACGGTAGAGCACAGCAGAGAACAGCTCAGCACCTGAAGTTGCTATAATATTTTTTGCACTTGTTAAAACCATTTTTTAATTACAGGATGTGTAAATCAATGTCCAATACACCATTTCAAGTCTATTGAATCAATAAATTTATAGAGCAAATCAGGAACAAAAAGTTTTAGAAAAACGCACATCACAGCACTTGAATTTTTAAAAATTATTCAAGTTATTTGAGTTCTATTGTCGGGTAGTGGATTTCTATTGTCAAGCACTTGAGTTCTGCATAGCAGAGCACGCAGAGCACGACAGAGCACGCCAGAGCACACCAGTGCATAACAGAGCACGCCAGTGCACGCCAGAGCACGCCAGTGCACGCCAGAACACGCCAATTCACACAAGAGCACGCCAGTGCACGCCAGAGCACGCCAATTCACACCAGAGCACGCCAGTGCACGCCAGTACACGCCAAAGCACGACAGAGCACGCCAGAGCACGCAAGTGCACGCCAAAGCACGCCAGAGCACGCCAGAGCACGCCAATTCACACCAGAGCACGCCAGTGCACGCCAGAGCACGCCAGTGCACGCCAGAGCACGCCAGTGCACGCAAGAGCACGCCAGTGCACGCCAGAGCACGTCAATGCACGCCAGAGCACGCCAGTGCACGCCAGAGCACGCCAGTGCCCGCCAGAGCACGCCAGTGCACGCCAGAGCACGCCAGTGCACACCAGAGCACGCCAGTGAACGCCAGAGCACGTCAATGCACGCTTAAGCACGCCAGTGCACGCCAGAGCACGCCAGTGCACGCCAGAGTACGCCAATTCAAACCAGAGCACGCCAGAGCACGCCAATTCACACCAGAGCACGCCAGTGCACGCCAGTGCACGACAGAGCACGACAGAGAACGCCAGAGCACGCAAGTGCACGTCAATGCACGCCAAAGCAAGCCAGAGCACGCCAGAGCACGCCAGTGCACGCCAGAGCACGGTAGAGCACAGCAGAGAACAGCTCAGCACTTGAAGTTGCTATAATATTTTTTTCCCTTGTTAAAACCATTTTTTAATTACAGGATGTGTAAATCAATGTCCAATACACCATTTCAAGTCTATTGAATCAATAAATTTATAGAGCAAATCATGAACAAAAAGTTTTAGAAAAACGCACATCACAGCACTTGAATTTTTAAAAATTATTCAAGTTATTTGAGTCCTATTGTCGGGTAGTGGATTTCTATTGTCAAGCACTTGAGTTCTGCATAGCAGAGCACGCCAGAGCACGTCAATGCACGCCAGAGCACGCCAGTGCACGCCAGAGCACGCCAGAGCACGCCAGTGCACGCCAGAGCACACCAGTGCACGCCACAGCACGCAAGTGCACGTCAATTCACACCAGAGCACGCCAGTGCACATCAGAGCACTTCAATGAACGCCAGAGCACGCCAGTGCACGCCAGTACACGCCAGAGCACGACAGAGCACGCAAGAGCACGCCAATTCACACCAGAGCACGCCAGTGCACGCAAGAGCACGCCAATTCACACCAGAGCACGCCAGTGCACGCCAGATTACGCCAGTGCACGCCAGAGCACGCCAGTGCACGCCAGAGCACGCCAGTGCACGCCAGAGCACGCCAGTGCACGCCAGAGCACGTCAATGCACGCCAGAGCACGCCAATTCACACCAGAGCACGCCAGTGCACGCCAGAGCACGCCAATTCACACCAGAGCACGTCAGTGCACGTCAGAGCTCGTCAATGCACGCCAGAGCACGCCAATGCACGCCAGAGCACGCCAGAGCACAACAGTGCACGCCAGAGCACACCAGTGCACGCCAGAGCACGCAAGTGCACGTCAATGCACGCCAGAGCAAGCCAGAGCACGCCAGAGCACGCCAGTGCACGCCAGAGCACGGTAGAGCACAGCAGAGAACAGCTCAGCACTTGAAGTTTCTATAATATTTTTTTCACTTGTTTAAACCATTTTTTAATTACAGGATGTGTAAAGCAATGTCTAATACACCATTTCAAGTCTAATCAATAAATTTATAGAGCAAATCATGAACAAAAAGTTTTAGAAAAACGCACATCACAGCACTTGAATTTTTAAAAATTATTCAAGTTATTTGAGTCCTATTGTCGGGTAGTGGATTTCTATATTCAAGCACTTGGGTTCTGCATAGCAGAGCACGCCAGAGCACGGCAGAGCACGCCAGAGCACACCAGTGCACGCCAGAGAACGCCAGTGCACGCCAGACCACGCCAGAGCACGCCAGTGCACGCCAGAGCACGCCAGTGCACGCCAGAGCACGCCAGTGCACGCCAGAGCACGCCAGTGCACGCCAGAGCACGCCAATTCACACCAGAGCACGCCAGTGCACGCCAGAGCACGCCAATTCACACCAGAGCACGCCAGTGCACGCCAGTACACGCCAGAGCACGCCAGTGCACGCCAGAGCACGCCAGTGCACGCAAGAGCACGCCAGTGCACGCCAGAGCACGCCAATTCACACCAGAGCACGCCAGTGCCATCAGAGCACGTCAATGCACGCCAGAGCACGCCAGTGCACGCCAGAGCACGCCAGTGCACGCCAGAGCACGCCAATTCACACCAGAGCACGCCAGTGCACGTAAGAGCACGTCAATGCACGCCAGAGCACGCCAGTGCACGCCAGAGAACGCCAGAGCACGCCAATGCAAGCCAAAGCAAGCCAGAGCACGCCAGAGCACGCCAGTGCACGCCAGAGCACGGTAGAGCACAGCAGAGAACAGCTCAGCACTTGAAGTTGCTATAATATTTTTTTCCCTTGTTAAAACCATTTTTTAATTACAGGATGTGTAAATCAATGTCCAATACACCATTTCAAGTCTATTGAATCAATAAATTTATAGAGCAAATCATGAACAAAAAGTTTTAGAAAAACGCACATCACAGCACTTGAATTTTTAAAAATTATTCAAGTTATTTGAGTCCTATTGTCGGGTAGTGGATTTCTATATTCAAGCACTTGGGTTCTGCATAGCAGAGCACGCCAGAGCACGGCAGAGCACGCCAGAGCACACCAGTGCACGCCAGAGAACGCCAGTGCACGCCAGACCACGCCAGAGCACGCCAGTGCACGCCAGAGCACGCCAGTGCACGCCAGAGCACGCCAGTGCACGCCAGAGCACGCCAATTCACACCAGAGCACGCCAGTGCACGCCAGAGCACGCCAATTCACACCAGAGCACGCCAGTGCACGCCAGTACACGCCAGAGCACGCCAGTGCACGCCAGAGCACGCAAGAGCACGCCAGTGCACGCAAGAGCACGCCAGTGCACGCAAGAGCACGCCAGTGCACGCCAGAGCACGCCAATTCACACCAGAGCACGCCAGTGCCATCAGAGCACGTCAATGCACGCCAGAGCACGCCAGTGCACGCCAGAGCACGCCAGTGCACGCCAGAGCACGCCAATTCACACCAGAGCACGCCAGTGCACGTAAGAGCACGTCAATGCACGCCAGAGCACGCCAGTGCACGCCAGAGAACGCCAGAGCACGCCAGTGCACGCCAGAGCACACCAGTGCACGCCAGAGCACGCAAGTGCACGTCAATTCACACCAGAGCACGCCAGTGCACATCAGAGCACTTCAATGCACGCCAGAGCACGCCAGTGCACGCCAGTACACGCCAGAGCACGACAGAGCACGCAAGAGCACGCCAATTCACGCCAGAGCGCGCCAGTGCACGCCAGAGCACGCCAGTGCACGCCAGAGCACGTCAATGCACGCCAGAGCACGCCAATTCACACCAGAGCACGCCAGTGCACGTCAGAGCAGGTCAATGCACGACAGAGAAAGCCAGAGCACGCCAGTGCACGCCAGAGCACGCCAGTGCACGCCAGAGCACGCCAGTGCACGCCAGAGCACGCCAGAGCACGGCAATTCACACCAGAGCACACCAGTGCACGCCAGAGCACGCCAGAGCACGCCAGAGCACGCCAGTGCACGCCAGAGCACACCAGTGCACGCCAGAGCACGCAAGTGCACGTCAATGCACGCCAAAGCAAGCCAGAGCACGCCAGAGCACGCCAGTGCACGCCAGAGCACGGTAGAGCACAGCAGAGAACAGCTCAGCACCTGAAGTTGCTATAATATTTTTTGCACTTGTTAAAACCATTTTTTAATTACAGGATGTGTAAATCAATGTCCAATACACCATTTCAAGTCTATTGAATCAATAAATTTATAGAGCAAATCAGGAACAAAAAGTTTTAGAAAAACGCACATCACAGCACTTGAATTTTTAAAAATTATTCAAGTTATTTGAGTTCTATTGTCGGGTAGTGGATTTCTATTGTCAAGCACTTGAGTTCTGCATAGCAGAGCACGCCAGAGCACGACAGAGCACGCCAGAGCACACCAGTGCATAACAGAGCACGCCAGTGCACGCCAGAGCACGCCAGTGCACGCCAGAACACGCCAATTCACACAAGAGCACGCCAGTGCACGCCAGAGCACGCCAATTCACACCAGAGCACGCCAGTGCACGCCAGTACACGCCAAAGCACGACAGAGCACGCCAGAGCACGCAAGTGCACGCCAAAGCACGCCAGAGCACGCCAGAGCACGCCAATTCACACCAGAGCACGCCAGTGCACGCCAGAGCACGCCAGTGCACGCCAGAGCACGCCAGTGCACGCAAGAGCACGCCAGTGCACGCCAGAGCACGTCAATGCACGCCAGAGCACGCCAGTGCACGCCAGAGCACGCCAGTGCCCGCCAGAGCACGCCAGTGCACGCCAGAGCACGCCAGTGCACACCAGAGCACGCCAGTGAACGCCAGAGCACGTCAATGCACGCTTAAGCACGCCAGTGCACGCCAGAGCACGCCAGTGCACGCCAGAGTACGCCAATTCAAACCAGAGCACGCCAGAGCACGCCAATTCACACCAGAGCACGCCAGTGCACGCCAGTGCACGACAGAGCACGACAGAGCACGCCAGAGCACGCAAGTGCACGTCAATGCACGCCAAAGCAAGCCAGAGCACGCCAGAGCACGCCAGTGCACGCCAGAGCACGGTAGAGCACAGCAGAGAACAGCTCAGCACTTGAAGTTGCTATAATATTTTTTTCCCTTGTTAAAACCATTTTTTAATTACAGGATGTGTAAATCAATGTCCAATACACCATTTCAAGTCTATTGAATCAATAAATTTATAGAGCAAATCATGAACAAAAAGTTTTAGAAAAACGCACATCACAGCACTTGAATTTTTAAAAATTATTCAAGTTATTTGAGTTCTATTGTCGGGTAGTGGATTTCTATTGTCAAGCACTTGAGTTCTGCATAGCAGAGCACGCCAGAGCACGCCAATTCACACAAGAGCACGCCAGTGCACGCCAGTACACGCCAGAGCACGACAGTGCACGCCAGAGCACGCCAGTGCACGCCAGAGCACGCCAATTCACACCAGAGCACGACAGTGCACGGCAAAGCACGCCAGTGCACGCCAAAGCACGCCAAAGCACGCCAGTGCACGCCAGAGCACGCCAGAGCACGCAAGAGCACGCCAATTCACACCAGAGCACGCCAGTGCACGCCAGAGCACGCCAGTGCACGCCAGAGCACGTCAATGCACGCCAGAGCACGCCAGTGCACGCCAGAGCACGTCAATGCACGCCAGAGCACGCCAGTTCACGCCAGAGCACGCCAGTGCACGCCAGAGTACGCCAATTCAAACCAGAGCACGCCAGTGTACGCCAGAGCACGCCAGTGCACGCCAGAGCACGCCAGTGCACGCCAGAGCACGCCAATTCACACAAAAGCACGCCAGTGCACGCCAGTGCACGAAAGAGCACGACAGAGCACGCCAGTGCACGCCAGAGCACGCCAAAGCACGCCAGTTCACGCCAGAGCACGCCAGAGCACGCCAGTACACGCCAGAGCACCCCAATTCACACGCCAGTGCACGCCAGAGCACGCCAATTCACACCACAGCACGCCAGTGCACGCCAGTGCACGACAGAGCACGACAGAGCACGCCAGAGCACGCCAGTGCACGCCAGTGCACGCCAGTGCACGCCAATTCACACCAGAGCACGCCAGTGCACGCCAATGCACGCCAGTGCAAGCCAGAGCACGACAGTGCACGCCAGAGCACGACAGTGCACGCCAGAGCACGCCAATTCACACCAGAGCACGCCAGTGCACGCCAGAGCACGCCAATTCACACCAGAGCACGCCAGTGCACGTCAGAGCACGCCAATGCACGCCAGAGCACGCCAATGCACACCAGAGCACGCCAGAGCACAACAGTGCACGCCAGAGCACACCAGTGCACGCCAGAGCACACAAGTGCACGTCAATGCACGCCAGAGCAAGCCAGAGCACGCCAGAGCACGCCAGTGCACGCCAGAGCACGGTAGAGCACAGCAGAGAACAGCTCAGCACTTGAAGTTTCTATAATATTTTTTTCACTTGTTTAAACCATTT
Organism: Daphnia pulicaria; assembly: GCF_021234035.1. Lineage (NCBI taxonomy): Eukaryota > Metazoa > Arthropoda > Branchiopoda > Diplostraca > Daphniidae > Daphnia > Daphnia pulicaria. Next base: position 18,648,436 of record NC_060913.1, read on the forward strand.
TTTAATTACAGGATGTGTAAATCAATGTCTAATACACCATTTCAAGTCTATTGAATCAATTAATTTATAGAGCAAATCATGAACAAAAAGTTTTAGAAAAACGCACATCACAGCACTTGAATTTTTAAAAATTATTCAAGTTATTTGAGTCCTATTGTCGGGTAGTGGATTTCTATATTCAAGCACTTGGGTTCTGCATAGCAGAGCACGCCAGAGCACGCCAGAGCACGCCAGAGCACACCAGTGCACGCCAGAGAACGCCAGTGCACGCCAGACCACGCCAGAGCACGCCAGTGCACGCCAGAGCACGCCAGTGCACGCCAGAGCACGCCAGTGCACGCCAGAGCACGCCAGTGCACGCCAGAGCACGCCAATTCACACCAGAGCACGCCAGTGCACGCCAGAGCACGCCAATTCACACCAGAGCACGCCAGTGCACGCCAGTCCACGCCAGAGCACGCCAGTGCACGCCAGAGCACGCCAGTGCACGCCAGAGCACGCCAGTGCACGCCAGAGCACGCCAGTGCACGCCAGAGCACGCCAATTCACACCAGAGCACGCCAGTGCACGTCAGAGCACGTCAATGCACGCCAGAGCACGCCAGTGCACGCCAGAGCACGCCAGTGCACGCCAGAGCACGCCAGTGCATGCCAGAGCACGCCAATTCACATAAGAGCACGCCAGTGCACGTCAGAGCACGTCAATGCACGCCAGAGCACGCCAGTGCACGCCAGAGCACGCCAGAGCACGCCAGTGCACGCCAGAGCACACCAGTGCACGCCAGAGCACGCAAGTGCACGTCAATTCACACCAGAGCACGCCAGTGCACATCAGAGCACTTCAATGCACGCCAGAGCACGCCAGTGCACGCCAGTACACGCCAGAGCACGCCAGAGCACGCAAGAGCACGCCAATTCACACCAGAGCACGCCAGTGCACGCAAGAGCACGCCAATTCACACCAGAGCACGCCAGTGCACGCCAGTACACGCCAGAGCAAGCCAGAGCACGCCAGAGCACGCCAGAGCACGCCAATTCACACCAGAGCACGCCAGTGCACGCCAGAGCACGTCAATGCACGCCAGAGCACGCCAGTGCACGCCAGAGCACGCAAGTGCACGCCAGAGCACGCCATTGCACGCCAGAGCACGCCAGTGCTTGCCAGAGCACGCCAGTGCACGCCAGAGCACTTCAATTCACACCAGAGCACGCCAGTGCACGCCAGAGCACGCCAATTCACACCAGAGCACGCCAGTGCACGCCAGTACACGCCAGAGCAAGCCAGAGCACGCCAGAGCACGCCAGAGCATGCTAATTCACACCAGAGCACGCCAGTGCACGCCAGTGCACGCCAATGCACGCCAATTCACACCAGAGCAAGCCATTGCACGCCAAAGAACGCCAGTGCACGCCAGTGCACGCCAGAGCACGTCAATGCACGCCAGAGCACGCCAGTGCACGCCAGAGCACGCCAGAGCACGCCAGTGCACGTCAGTGCACGCCAATTCACACCAGAGCAAGCCAGTGCACGCCAAAGAACGCCAGTGCACGTCAGTGCACGCCAATTCACACCAGAGCAAGCCAGTGCACGCCAATTCACACCAGAGCAAGCCAGTGCACGCCAAAGAACGCCAGTGCACGCCAGAGCACGCCAGTGCACTCCAGAGCACGCCAGTGCACGCCAGAGCACGCAAGTGTACGTCAATTTACACCAGAGCACGCCAGTGCACATCAGAGCACTTCAATGCACGCCAGAGCACGCCAGTGCACGCGAGTACACGCCAGAGCACGACAGAGCACGCAAGAGCACGCCAATTCACACCAGAGCACGCAAGTGCACGCCAGAGCACGTCAATGCACGCCAGAGCACGCCACGCCATATAAATACGTACATATAAATACGTACATTACAATGCACGCCAGAGCACGCCACTGCACGCAAGAGCACGCCAGTGCACGCCAGAGCACGCCAGTGCACGCCAGAGCACGCCAGTGCACGCCAGAGCACGCCAGTGCACGCCAGAGCACGTCAATGCACGCCAGAGCACGCCAGTGCACGCCATAGCACGCCAGTGCACGCCAGAGTACGCCAATTCAAACCAGAGCACGCCAGTGCACGCCAGAGCACGCCAGTGCACGCCAGAGCACGCCAGTGCACGCCAGAGCACGCCAGTGCACGCCAGAGCACGCCAATTCACACAAAAGCACGCCAGTGCACGCCAGTGCACGCCAGTGCACGAAAGAGCACGACAGAGCACGCCAGTGCACGCCAGAGCACGCCAAAGCACGCCAGTGCACGCCAGAGCACGCCAGAGCACGCCAGAGCACGCCAGTACACGCCAGAGCACCCCAATTCACACCAGAGCACGCCAGTGCACGCCAGAGCACGCCAATTCACACCACAGCACGCCAGTGCACGCCAGTGCACGACAGAGCACGACAGAGCACGCCAGAGCACGCCAGTGCACGCCAGAGCACACCAGTGCACGCCAGAGCACGCAAGTGCACGTCAATGCACGCCAGAGCAAGCCAGAGCACGCCAGAGCACGCCAGTGCACGCCAGAGCACGGTAGAGCACAGCAGAGAACAGCTCAGCACTTGAAGTTTCTATAATATTTTTTTCACTTGTTTAAACCATTTTTTAATTACAGGATGTGTAAATCAATGTCTAATACACCATTTCAAGTGTATTGAATCAATAAATTGATAGAGCAAATCATGAACAAAAAGTTTTAGAAAAACGCACATCACAGCACTTGAATTTTTAAAAATTATTCAAGTTATTTGAGTTCTATTGTCGGGTAGTGGATTTCTATTGTCAAGCACTTGAGTTCTGCATAGCAGAGCACGCCAGAGCACGCCAATTCACACCAGAGCACGCCAGTGCACGCCAGTACACGCCAGAGCACGACAGTGCACGCCAGAGCACGCCAGTGCACGCCAGAGCACGCCAATTCACACCAGAGCACGACAGTGCACGCCAAAGCACGCCAGTGCACGCCAAAGCACGCCAGAGCTTGCCAGTGCACGCCAGAGCACGCCAGTGCACGCCAGTGCACGCCAGAGCACGCCAGAGCACGCCAATTCACACCAGAGCACGCCAGTGCACGTCAGAGCACGTCAATGCACGCCAGAGCACGCCAGTGCACGACAGAGCACGCCAGTGCACGCCAGAGCACGTCAATGCACGCCAGAGCACGCCAGTGCACGCCAGAGCACGCCAGTGCATGCCAAAGCACGCCAGTGCACGCCAATTCACACCAGAGCACGCCAGTGCACGCCAGAGCACGCCAATTCACACCAGAGCACGCCAGTGCACGCCAGTACACGCCAGAGCACGACAGAGCACGCCAGAGCACGCCAATTCACACCAGAGCACGCTAGTGCACGCCAGAGCACGCCAATTCACACCAGAGCACGCCAGTGCAGGCCAGTGCACGACAGAGCACGACAGAGCACGCCAGACTACGCCAGTGAACGCCAGAGCACCCCAATTCACACCAGAGCACGCCAGAGCACGCCAGAGCACGCTAATTCACACCACAGCACGCCAGTGCACGCCAGTGCACGACAGAGCACGACAGAGCACGCCAGAGCACGCCAGTGCACGCCAGTGCACGTCAGAGCACGTCAATGCACGCCAGAGCACGCCAGTGCACGCCAGTGCACGCAAATTCACACCAGAGCAAGCCAGTGCACGCCAAAGAACGCCAGTGCACGCCAGAGCACGTCAGAGCACGCCAGTGCACGCCAGTGCACGCCAATTCACACCAGAGCAAGCCAGTGCACGCCAAAGAACGCTAGTGCACGCCAGAGCACGCCAGTGCACTCCATAGCACGCCAGTGCACGCCAGAGCACGCCAGTGCACGCCAGTGCACGCCAATTCACACCAGAGCAAGCCAGTGCACGCCAAAGAACGCAAGTGCACGCCAGAGCACGCCAGTGCACGCCAGAGCACGCCAGAGCACGCCAGAGCACGCCAGTGCACGCCAGACCACGCCAATTCACACCAGAGCACGCCAGTGCACATCAGAGCACGTCAATGCACGCCAGAGCACGCCAGAGCACGCCAATTCACACCAGAGCACGCCAGTGCACGCCAGAGCACGCCAGTGCACGCCAGAGCACGCCAGTGCACGCCAGTGCACGCCAATTCACACCAGAGCACGCCAGTGCACGCCAAAGCACGCGAGTGCACGCCAGAGCACGTCAATGCACGCCAGTGCACGCCAATTCACACCAGAGCACGCCAGTGCACGCCAGTACACGCCAGAGCATGACAGAGCACGCCAGAGCACGCCAGTGCACGCCAGAGCACGCCAATTCACACCAGAGCACGACAGTGCACGCCAAAGCACGCCAGTGCACGCCAGAGCACGCCAGAGCACGCCAGAGCACGCCAGTGCACGCCAGAGCACGCCAGTGCACGCCAGAGCACGCCAGAACACGCCAGAGCACGCCAATTCACACCAGAGCACGCCAGTGCACATCAGAGAACGTCAATGCACGCCAGAGCACGCCAGTGCACGCCAGTACACGCCAGAGCACGACAGAGCACGCAAGAGCACGCCAATTAACACCAGAGCACGCCAGTGCACGCAAGAGCACGCCAATTCACACCAGAGCACGCCAGTGTACGCCAGTACACGCCAGAGCAAGCCAGAGCACGCCAGAGCACGCCAGAGCACTTCAATTCACACCAGAGCTCGCCAATTCACACGAGAGCACGCCAGTGCACGCCAGTACACGCCAGAGCACGACAGAGCACGCCAGAGCACGCCAGTGCACGCCAGATTACGCTTATTCACACCAGAGCACGACAGTGCACGCCAAAGCACGCCAGTTCACGCCAGAGAACGCCAGATTACGCCAGTGCACGCCAGGGCACACCAGTGCACGCCAGAGCACGCCAGTGCACGCCAGTGCACGCCAGAGCACGCCAGAGCACGCCAATTCACACCAGAGCACGCCAGTGCTTGTCAGAGCACGTCAATGCACGCCAGAGCACGCCAGTGCACGCCAGAGCACGCCAGTGAACGCCAGAGCACGCCAGTGCACGCCAGAGCACGCCAGTGCACGCCAGAGCACGCCAGAGCACGTCAATGCACGCCAGAGCACGCCAGTGCACGCCAGTGCACGCCAATTCACACCAGAGCACGCCAGTGCACGTCAGAGCAGGTCAATGCACGACAGAGAAAGCCAGAGCACGCCAGTGCACGCCAGAGCACGCCAGAGCACGGCAATTCACACCAGAGCACGCCAGTGCACGCCAGAGCACGTCAATACACGCCAGAGCACGCCACGCCATATAAATACGTACATATAAATACGTACATTACAATGCACGCCAGAGTACGCCACTGCACGCAAGAGCACGCCAGTGCACGCCAGAGCACGTCAATGCACGCCAGAGCACGCCAGTGCACGCCAGAGCACGTCAATGCACGCCAGAGCACGCCAGTGCACGCCAGAGCACGCCAGTGCACGCCAGAGTACGCCAATTCAAACCAGAGCACGCCAGTGCACGCCAGAGCACGCCAATTCACACAAAAGCACGCCAGTGCACGCCAGTGCACGAAAGAGCACGACAGAGCACGCCAGTGCACGCCAGAGCACGCCAAAGCACGCCAGTGCACGCCAGAGTACGCCAGAGCACGCCAGTACACGCCAGAGCACCCCAATTCACACCAGAGCACGCCAGTGCACGCCAGAGCACGCCAATTCACACCACAGCACGCCAGTGCACGCCAGTGCACGCCAGAGCACGACAGAGCACGCCAGAGCACGCCAGTGCACGCCAGTGCACGCCAATTCACACCAGAGCACGCCAGTGCACGCCAAAGAACGCCAGTGCAAGCCAGAGCACGACAGTGCACGCCAGAGCACGACAGTGCACGCCAGAGCACGCCAATTCACACCAGAGCACGCCAGGGCACGCCAGGGCACGCCAGTGCACGCCAGAGCACGCCAATTCACACCAGAGCACGCCAGTGCACGTCAGAGCACGTCAATGCACGCCAGAGCACGCCAGTGCACGTCAGAGCACGTCAATGCACGCCAGAGCACGCCAGTGCACGCCAGAGCACGCCAGTGAACGCCAGAGCACGCCAGTGCACGCCAGAGCACGCCAGTGCACGCCAGAGCACGCCAGAGCACGTCAATGCACGCCAGAGCACGCCAGTGCACGCCAGTGCACGCCAATTCACACCAGAGCACGCCAGTGCACGTCAGAGCAGGTCAATGCACGACAGAGAAAGCCAGAGCACGCCAGTGCACGCCAGAGCACGCCAGAGCACGGCAATTCACACCAGAGCACGCCAGTGCACGCCAGAGCACGTCAATACACGCCAGAGCACGCCACGCCATATAAATACGTACATATAAATACGTACATTACAATGCACGCCAGAGTACGCCACTGCACGCAAGAGCACGCCAGTGCACGCCAGAGCACGTCAATGCACGCCAGAGCACGCCAGTGCACGCCAGAGCACGTCAATGCACGCCAGAGCACGCCAGTGCACGCCAGTGCACGCCAGAGTACGCCAATTCAAACCAGAGCACGCCAGTGCACGCCAGAGCACGCCAATTCACACAAAAGCACGCCAGTGCACGCCAGTGCACGAAAGAGCACGACAGAGCACGCCAGTGCACGCCAGAGCACGCCAAAGCACGCCAGTGCACGCCAGAGTACGCCAGAGCACGCCAGTACACGCCAGAGCACCCCAATTCACACCAGAGCACGCAAGTGCACGCCAGAGCACGCCAATTCACACCACAGCACGCCAGTGCACGCCAGTGCACGCCAGAGCACGACAGAGCACGCCAGAGCACGCCACTGCACGCCAGTGCACGCCAATTCACACCAGAGCACGCCAGTGCACGCCAAAGAACGCCAGTGCAAGCCAGAGCACGACAGTGCACGCCAGAGCACGACAGTGCACGCCAGAGCACGCCAATTCACACCAGAGCACGCCAGTGCACGCCAGAGCACGCCAGTGCACGCCAGAGCACGCCAATTCACACCAGAGCACGCCAGTGCACGTCAGAGCACGTCAATGCACGCCAGAGCACGCCAGTGCACGCCAGAGCACGCCAGAGCACGCCAGAGCACGCCAGTGCACGCTAGAGCACACCAGTGCACGCCAGAGCACGCAAGTGCACGTCAATGCACGCCAGAGCAAGCCAGAGCACGCCAAAGCACGCCAGTGCACGCCAGAGCACGGTAGAGCACAGCAGAGAACAGCTCAGCACTTGAAGTTGCTATAATATTTTTTTCACTTGTTAAAACCATTTTTTAATTACAGGATGTGTAAATCAATGTCCAATACACCATTTCAAGTCTATAGAATCAATAAATTTATAGAGCAAATCATGTACAAAAATTTTTAGAAAAACGCACATCACAGCACTTGAATTTTTAAAAATTATTCAAGTTATTTGAGTTCTATTGTCGGGTAGTGGATTTCTATTGTCAAGCACTTGAGTTCTGCAGAGCACGCCAGAGCACGACAGAGCACGCCAGAGCACGCCAATTCACACCAGAGCACGCCAGTGCACGTCAGAGCACGTCAATGCACACCAGAGCACGCCAGTGCACGCCAGAGCACGCCAGTGCACGCCAGAGCACGCCAGTGCACGCCAGAGCACGTCAATGCACGCCAGAGCACGCCAGTGCACGTCAGAGCACGCCAGTGCACGCCAGAGCCCGCCAGTGAACGCCAATTCACACCAGAGCACGCCAGTGCACGCCAGAGCACGCCAATTCACACCAGAGCACGCCAGTGCACGCCAGAGCACGACAGAGCACGACAGAGCACGCCAGAGCACGCCAATTCACACCAGAGCACGCCAGTGCACGCCAGAGCACGCCAATTCACACCAGAGCACGCCAGTGCACGCCAGTACACGCCAGAGCACGCCAGAGCACGCCAGAGCACGCCAGTTCACGCCAGAGCACGCCAGAGCACGCCAATTCACACCAGAGCACGCCAGTGCACGCCAGAGCACGTCAATGCACGCCAGAGCACGCCAGTGCACGTCAATGCACGCCAGTGCACGCCAGAGCACGCCAGTGCACGCCAGAGCACGTCAATGCACGCCAAAGCACGCCAGTGCACACCAGAGTACGCCAATTAAAACCAGAGCACGCCAGTGCACGCCAGAGTACGCCAGTGCACGCCAGAGCACGCCAGTGCACGCCAGAGCACGCCAATTCACACCAGAGCACGCCAGTGCACGTCAGAGCACGTCAATGCACGCCAGAGCACTCCAGTGCACGCCAGAGCACGCCAATTCACACCAGAGCAAGCCAGTGCACTTCAGTACACGCCAGAGCACGACAGAGCACGCCAATTCACACCAGAGCACGCCAGTGCACGCCAGAGCACGCCAGTGCACGCCAGTACACGCCAGTGCACGCCAGTACACGCCAATTCACACCAGAGCACGCCAGTGCACGCCAAAGCACGCCAGTGCACGCCAGTGCACGCCAGAGCACGGCAGTGCACGCCAGAGCACGCCAGTGCACACCAGAGCACACCAGAGCACGCCAGAGCACGCCAATTCACACCAGAGCACGCCAGTGCACGTCAGAGCACGTCAATGCACACCAGAGCACGCCAGTGCACGCCAGAGCACGCCAGTGCACGCCAGAGCACGCCAGTGCACGCCAGAGCACGTTAATGCACGCCAGAGCACGCCACTGCACGCCAGAGCACGCCAGTGCACGCCAGAGCCCGCCAGTGAACGCCAATTCACACCAGAGCACGCCAGTGCACGCCAGAGCACGCCAATTCACACCAGAGCACGCCAGTGCACGCCAGTACACGCCAGAGCACGACAGAGCACGCCAGAGCACGCCAATTCACACCAGAGCACGCCAGTGCACGCCAGTGCACGCCAGTACACGCCAGTACACGCCAGAGCACGCCAGAGCACGCCAGAGCACGCCAGAGCACGCCAGTTCACGCCAGAGCACGCCAGAGCACGCCAATTCACACCAGAGCACGCCAGTGCACGCCAGAGCACGTCAATGCACGCCAGTACACGCCAGAGCACGCCAGAGCACGCCAGAGCACGCCAGAGCACGCCAGTTCACGCCAGAGCACGCCAGAGCACGCCAATTCACACCAGAGCACGCCAGTGCACGCCAGAGCACGTCAATGCACGCCAGAGCACGCCACGCCATATAAATACGTACATATAAATACGTACATTACAATGCACGCCAGAGCACGCCACTGCACGCAAGAGCACGCCAGTGCAAGCCAGAGCACGCCAGAGCATGCCAGTGCACGCCAGTGCACGCCAGAGCACGCCAATTCACACCAGAGCACGCCAGTGCACGCCAGAGCACGCCAATTCACACCAGAGCACGCCAGTGCACGCCAGTACACGCCAGAGCACGCCTATTCACACCAGAGCACGCCAGTGCACGCCAGAGCACGTCAATGCACGCCAGAGCACGCCACGCCATATAAATACGTACATATAAATACGTACATTACAATGCACGCCAGAGCACGCCACTGCACGCAAGAGCACGCCAGTGCAAGCCAGAGCACGCCAGAGCATGCCAATGCACGCCAGTGCACGCCAGAGCACGCCAATTCACACCAGAGCACGCCAGTGCACGCCAGAGTACGCCAATTCACACCAGAGCAAGACAGTGCACGCCAAAGCACGCCAGTGCACGCCAGAGCACGCCAGAGCACGCCAGGGCACGCCAGGGCACGCCAGTGCACGTCAGAGCACGCCAGTGCACGCCAGAGCACGTCAGAGCACGCCAGAGCACGCCAATTCACACCAGAGCACGCCAGAGCACGCCAGTGCACGCCAGTGCATGCCAGTGCACGCCAGAGCACGCCAGTGCACGCCAAAGCACGCCAGTAAACGCCAGAGCACGCCAGTAAACGCCAGAGCACGCCAGTAAACGCCAGAGCACGCCAGAGCACGCCAATTAACACCAGAGCACGTCAGTGCACGTCAGAGCACGTCAATGCACGCCAGAGCTCGCCAGAGCACGCCAGTGCACGCCAGAGCACACCAGTGCACGCCAGAGCACGCAAGTGTACGTCAATGCACGCCAGAGCAAGCCAGAGCACGCCAGAGCACGCCAGTGCACGCCAGAGCACGGTAGAGCACAGCAGAGAACAGCTCAGCACTTGAAGTTGCTATAATATTTTTTTCACTATTTAAAACCATTTTTTAATTACAGGATGTGTAAATCAATGTCCAATACACCATTTCAAGTCTATTGAATCAATAAATTTATAGAGCAAATCATGAACAAAAAGTTTTAGAAAAACGCACATCACAGCACTTGAATTTTTAAAAATTATTCAAGTTATTTGAGTTCTATTGTCGGGTAGTGGATTTCTATTGTCAAGCACTTGAGTTCTGCAGAGAGCGCCAGAGCACGACAGAGCACGCCAGAGCACACCAGTGCACGCCAGAGCACGCCAGTGCACGCCAGAGCACGCCAGTGCACGCCAGAGCACGCCAATTCACACCAGAGCACGCCATTGCACGCCAGAGCACGCCAATTCACACCAGAGCAAGCCAGTGCACGCCAGTACACGCCAGAGCATGACAGAGCACGCCAGAGCACGCCAGTGTACGCCAGAGCACGCCAATTCCCACCAGAGCACGACAGTGCACGCCAAAGCACGCCAGTGCACGCCAGAGCACGCCAGAGCACGCCAGTGCACGCCAGAGCACGCCAGAGCACGCCAGAGCACGCCAATTCACACCAGAGCACGCCCTTGCACGTCAGAGCACGTCAATGCACGCCAGAGCACGCCAGTGCACGCCAGAGCACGCCAGTGCATGCCAGTGCACACCAGAGCACGCCAGTGCACGCCAGAGCACACCAGTGCACGCCAGAGCACGCCAGTGCACGTCAATGCACGCCAGAGCAAGCCAGAGCACGCCAGAGCACGTCAATGCACGCTAGAGCACGCCACTGCACGCAAGAGCACGCCAGTGCACGCCAGAGCACGCCAGTGCACGCCAGAGCACGCCAGTGCACGCCAGAGCACGCCAGTGCACGCCAGAGCAAGCCAATTCACACCAGATCACATCAGTGCACGCCAGAGCACTTCAATGCACGCAAGAGCACGCCAGTGTACGCCAGAGCACGCCAGTGCACGCCAGAGCACGCCAGTACACGCCAGAGCTCGCCAGAGCACGCCAATTCACACCAGAGCACGCCAGTGCACGCCAGAGCACGGCAATTCACGCCAGAGCACGCCAGTGCACGTCAGAGTACGCCAATTAAAACCAGAGTACGCCAGTGCACGCCAGAGTACGCCAGTGCACGCCAGAGCACGCCAGTGCACGCCAGAGCACGCCAATTAACACCAGAGCACGCCAGTGCACGTCAGAGCACGTCAATGCACGCCAGAGCACGCCAGTGCACGCCAGAGCACACCAGTGCACGCCAGAGCACGCCAGTGCACGCCAGAGCACGCCAGTGCACACCAGAGCACGCCAATTCACACCAGAGCACGCCAGTGCACGCCAGTACACGCCAGAGCACGACAGAGCACGCCAGAGCACGCCAGTGCACGCCAGAGCACGCTTATTCACACCAGAACACGACAGTGCACGCCAAAGCACGCCAGTTCACGCCAGAGAACGCCAGAGCACGCCAGAGCACACCAGTGCACGCCAGAGCACGCCAGAGCACGCCAATTCACACCAGAGCACGCCAGTGCACGACAGAGCACGACAGAGAACGCCAGAGCACGCCAGTGCACGCCAGTGCACGCCAGTGCACGCCAATTCACACCAGAGCAAGCCAGTGCACGCCAAAGAACGCCAGTGCACGCCAGAGCACGCCAGATCACGCCAGTGCACGCCAGAGCACGCCAGTGCACGCCAGAGCACGCCAGTGCACGCCAGTACACGCCAGAGCACGCCAGTGCACGCCAGTACACGACAGAGCACGACAGAGCACGCCAGAGCACGCCAGTGCACCTCAGAGCACGCCAAAGCACGCAAGTGCACGCCAGAGCACGCCAGAGCACGCCAGTGCACGCCAGAGCACGCCAGTGCACGCCAGAGCACGCCAGTGCACGCCAGAGCACGCCAGTGCACGCAAGAGCACGTCAGAGCAGGTCAATGCACGCCAGAGCAAGCCAGAGCACGCCAGTGCACGCCAGTGCACGCCACGCCATATAAATACGTACATATAAATACGTACATTACAATGCACGCCAGAGCACGCCACTGCACGCAAGAGCACGCCAGTGCACGCCAGAGCACGTCAATGCACGCCAGAGAACGCCAGTGCACGCCAGAGCACGTCAATGCACGCCAGAGCACGCCAATGCACGCCAGAGCACGCCAGTGCACGCCAGAGCACGCCAGTGCACGCCAGAGTACGCCAATTCAAACCAGAGCACGCCAGTGCACGCCAGAGCACGCCTGTGCACGCCAGAGCACGCCAGTGCACGCCAGAGCACGCCAATTCATACCAGAGCACGCCAGTGCACGCCAGTGCACGAAAGAGCACGACAGTGCACGCCAGAGCACGCCAGTGCACGCCAGAGTACGCCAGAGCACGCCATTGCACACCAGAGCACGCCAGTGCACGCCAGAGTACGCCAGTGCACGCCAGAGCACGCCAGTGCACGCCAGTGCACGCCAGTGCACGCCAGAGCACGCCAGTGCACGCCAGAGCACGCCAGTGCACGCCAGAGCACGCCAATTCACACCAGAGCACGCCAGTGCACGCCAGAGCACGCCAATTCACACCAGAGCACGCCAGTGCACGCAAGTACACGCCAGAGCACGCCAGAGCACGCCAGAGCACGCCAGTTCACGCCAGAGCACGCCAGAGCACGCCAATTCACACCAGAGCACGCCAGTGCACGCCAGAGCACGTCAATGCACGCCAGAGCACGCCAGTGCACGCCAGAGCACGTCAATGCACGCCAGAGAACGCCAGTGCACGCCAGAGCACGTCAATGCACGCCAGAGCACGCCAGTGCACGCCAGAGTACGCCAGTGCACGCCAGAGCACTTCAGTGCACGCCAGAGCACGCTAATTCACACCAGAGCACGCCAGTGCACGACAGAGCACGCCAGAGCACGCCAATTCACACCAGAGCACGCCAGTACACGCCAGAGCACGACAGAGCACGCCAGAGCACGCCAGTTCACGCCAGAGCACGCAAGAGCACGCCAATTCACATCAGAGCACGCCAGTGCACGCCAGAGCACGTCAATGCACGCCAGAGCACGCCAGTGCACGCAAGAGCACGCCAGTGCACGCCAGAGCACACCAGTGCACGCCAGAGCACGCCAGTGCACGTCGATGCACGCCAGTGCACGCCAGAGCACGCCAGTGCACGCCAGAGCACGCCAGTGCACGCCAGAGCACGTCAATGCACGCCATAGCACGCCAGTGCACGCCAGAGTACGCCAATTCAAACCAGAGCAAGCCAGTGCACGCCAGAGTACGCCAGTGCACGCCAGAGCACGCCAGTGCACGCCAGAGCACGCCAGTGCACGCCAGAGCACACCAGTGCACGCCGGAGCACGCCAGTGCACGCCTTTGCACGCCAGTGCACGCCAGTGCACGCCAATTCACACCAGAGCACGCCAGTGCACGCCAGTACACGCCAGAGCACGACAGAGCACGTCAGAGCACGCCAGTGCACGCCAGAGCACGCTTATTCACACCAGAGCACGACAGTGCACGCCAAAGCATGCCAGTTCACGCCAGAGAACGCCAGAGCACGCCAGTGCACGCCAGGGCACGCCAATGCACGCCAGAGCACGCAAGTGCACGCCAGAGCACGCTAGAGCACGCCAGAGCACGCCAATTCACACCAGAGCACGCTAGTGCACGTCAGAGCAGGTCAATGCACGCCAGAGCAAGCCATAGCACGCCAATTCACACCAGAGCACGCCAGTGCACGCCAGAGTACGCCAGTGCACGCCAGTGCACGCCAGTGCACGCCAGTGCACGCCAGTGCACGCCAGAGCACGCCAATTCACACCAGAGCACGCCAGTGCACGCCAGTACACGCCAGAGCACGCCAGAGCACGCCAGAGCACGCCAGTTCACGCCAGAGCACGCCAGAGCACGCCAATTCACACCAGAGCACGCCAGTGCACGCCAGAGCACGTCAATGCACGCCAGAGCACGCCAGTGCACGCAAGAGCACGCCAGTGCTCGCCAGAGCACACCAGTGCACGCCAGAGCACGCCAGTGCACGTCAATGCACGCCAGTGCACGCCAGAGCACGCCAGTGCACGCCAGAGCACGTCAATGCACGCCAAAGCACGCCAGTGCACGCCAGAGCACGCCAATTCACACCAGAGCACGCCAGTGCACGTCAGAGCACGTCAATGCACGCCAGAGCACGCCAGTGCACGCCAGAGCACGCCAATGAACGCCAGAGCACACCAGTGCACGCCAGAGCACGTCAATGCACGCCAAAGCACGCCAGTGCACGCCAGAGTACGCCAATTCAAACCAGAGCAAGCCAGTGCACGCCAGAGTACGCCAGTGCACGCCAGAGCACGCCAGTGCACGCCAGAGTACGCCAGTGCACGCCAGAGCACGCCAATTCACACCAGAGCACGCCAGTGCACCTCAGAGCACGTCAATGCACGCCAGAGCACGCCAGTGCACGCCAGAGCACGCCAGTGCACGCCAGAGCACGCCAGTGCACGCCAGAGCACACCAGTGCACGCCGGAGCACGCCAGTGCACGCCAGAGCACGCCAGTGCACGCCAGTGCACGCCAATTCACACCAGAGCACGCCAGTGCACGCCAGTACACGCCAGAGCACGACAGAGCACGTCAGAGCACGCCAGTGCACGCCAGAGCACGCTTATTCACACCAGAGCACGACAGTGCACGCCAAAGCATGCCAGTTCACGCCAGAGAACGCCAGAGCACGCCAGTGCACGCCAGGGCACGCCAATGCACGCCAGAGCACGCAAGTGCACGCCAGAGCACGCTAGAGCACGCCAGAGCACGCCAATTCACACCAGAGCACGCTAGTGCACGTCAGAGCAGGTCAATGCACGCCAGAGCAAGCCATAGCACGCCAGTGCACGCCAGAGCACGCCAGTGCACGCCAGAGCACGCCACGCCATATAAATACGTACATATAAATACGTACATTACAATGCACGCCAGAGCACGCCACTGCACGCAAGAGCACGCCAGTGCACGCCAGAGCACATCAATGCACGCCAGAGCACACCAGTGCACGCCAGAGCACGTCAATGCACGCCAGAGCACGCCAGTGCACGCCAGAGCACGCCAGTGCACGCCAGAGTACGCCAATTCAAACCAGAGCACGCCAGTGCACGCCAGAGCACGCCTGTGCACGCCAGAGCACGCCAGTGCACGCCAGAGCACGCCAATTCATACCAGAGCACGCCAGTGCACGCCAGTGCACGAAAGAGCACGACAGTGCACGCCAGAGCACGCCAGTGCACGCCAGAGTACGCCAGAGCACGCCATTGCACACCAGAGCACGCCAGTGCACGCCAGAGTACGCCAGTGCACGCCAGAGCACGCCAGTGCACGCCAGTGCACGCCAGTGCACGCCAGTGCACGCCAGAGCACGCCAATTCACACCAGAGCACGCCAGTGCACGCCAGAGCACGCCAATTCACACCAGAGCACGCCAGTGCACGCCAGTACACGCCAGAGCACGCCAGAGCACGCCAGAGCACGCCAGTTCACGCCAGAGCACGCCAGAGCACGCCAATTCACACCAGAGCACGCCAGTGCACGCCAGAGCACGTCAATGCACGCCAGAGCACGCCAGTGCACGCAAGAGCACTCCAGTGCTCGCCAGAGCACACCAGTGCACGCCAGAGCACGCCAGTGCACGTCAATGCACGCCAGTGCACGCCAGAGCACGCCAGTGCACGCCAGAGCACGTCAATGCACGCCAAAGCACGCCAGTGCACGCCAGAGTACGCCAATTCACACCAGAGCACGCCAGTGCACGTCAGAGCACGTCAATGCACGCCAGAGCACGCCAGTGCACGCCAGAGCACGCCAATGAACGCCAGAGCACACCAGTGCACGCCAGAGCACGCCAGTGCACGCCAGAGCACGCCAGTGCACGCCAGAGCACGCCAATTCACACCAGAGCACGACAGTGCACGCCAAAGCACGCCAGTTTACGCCAGAGAACGCCAGAGCACGCCAGTGCACGCCAGGGCACGCCAGAGCACGCCAGAGCACGCCAGAGCACGCCAATTCACACCAGAGCACGCCAGTGCACGTCAGAGCACGTCAATGCACACCAGAGCACGCCAGTGCACGGCAAAACACGCCAGTGCACGCCAGAGCACGCCAGTGCACGCCAGAGCACGCCAGTGCACGCCAGAGCACGCCAGTGCACGCCAGAGCACGCCAGAGCACGCCAGAGCACGCCAATTCACACCAGAGCACGCCAGTGCACGTCAGAGCACGTCAATGCACACCAAAGCACGCCAGTGCACGGCAAAACACGCCAGTGCACGCCAGAGCACGCCAGTGCACGCCAGAGCACGCCAGTGCACGCCAGAGCACGCCAGTGCACGCCAGAGCACGTCAATGCACGCCAGAGCACGCCAGTGCACGCCAGAGCACGCCAGTGCACGCCAGAGCACGCCAATTCACACCAGAGCACGCCAGTGCACGTCAGAGCAGGTCAATGCACACCAGAGCAAGCCAGAGCACGCCAGTGCACGCCAGAGCACGCCAGTGCACGCCAGAGCACGCCACGCCATATAAATACGTACATATAAATACGTACATTACAATGCACGCCAGAGCACGCCAGTGCACGCAAGAGCACGCCAGTGCACGCCAGAGCACGTCAATGCACGCCAGAGCACGCCAGTGCACGCCAGAGCACGTCAATGCACGCAAGAGCACGCCAGTGCACGCCAGAGCACGCCATTGCACACCAGAGCACGCCAGTGCACGCCAGAGTACGCCAGTGCACGCCAGAGCACGCCAGTGCACGCCAGTGCACGCCAGTGCACGCCAGTGCACGCCAGAGCACGCCAATTCACACCAGAGCACGCCAGTGCACGCCAGAGCACGCCAATTCACACCAGAGCACGCCAGTACACGCCAGTACACGCCAGAGCACGCCAGAGCACGCCAGAGCACGCCAGTTCACGCCAGAGCACGCCAGAGCACGCCAATTCACACCAGAGCACGCCAGTGCACGCCAGAGCACGTCAATGCACGCCAGAGCACGCCAGTGCACGCAAGAGCACGCCAGTGCTCGCCAGAGCACACCAGTGCACGCCAGAGCACGCCAGTGCACGTCAATGCACGCCAGAGCACGCCAGAGCACGCCAATTCACACCAGAGCACGCCAGTGCACGTCAGAGCACGTCAATGCACACCAAAGCACGCCAGTGCACGGCAAAACACGCCAGTGCACGCCAGAGCACGCCAGTGCACGCCAGAGCACGCCAGTGCACGCCAGAGCACGCCAGTGCACGCCAGAGCACGTCAATGCACGCCAGAGCACGCCAGTGCACGCCAGAGCACGCCAGTGCACGCCAGAGCACGCCAATTCACACCAGAGCACGCCAGTGCACGTCAGAGCAGGTCAATGCACACCAGAGCAAGCCAGAGCACGCCAGTGCACGCCAGAGTACGCCAGTGCACGCCAGAGCACGCCAGTGCACGCCAGAGCACGCCAATTCACACCAGAGCACGCCAATTCACACCAGAGCAAGCCAGAGCACGACAGAGCACGCCAGTGCACGACAGAGCACGCCAGTGCACGCCAGAGCACGCCAGTGCACGCCAGTGCACGCCAGAGCACGCCAGTGCACGCCAGAGCACGCCAGTGCACGCCAGATCACGCCAGTGCACGCCAGAGCACGCCAGTGCACGCCAGAGCACGCCAATTCACACCAGAGCACGCCAGTGCACGTCAGAGCACGTCATCCAGAGCACGCCAGAGCACGCCAGTGCACGCCAGAGCACACCAGTGCACGCCAGAGCACGCCAGTGCACGTCAATGCACGCTGAGCAAGCCAGAGCACGCCAGAGCACGCCAGTGCACGCCAGAGCACGGTAGAGCACAGCAGAGAACAGCTCAGCACTTGAAGTTGCTATAATATTTTTTCACTTGTTAAAACCATTTTTTAATTACAGGATGTGTAAATCAATGTCCAATACACCATTTCAAGTCTATTGAATCAATAAATTTATAGAGCAAATCATGAACAAAAAGTTTGAGAAAAACGCACATCACAGCACTTGAATTTTTAAAAATTATTCAAGTTATTTGAGTTCTATTGTCGGGTAGTGGATTTCTATTGTCAAGCACTTGAGTTCTGCATAGCAGAGCACGCCAGAGCACGACAGAGCACACCACAGCACGCCAGTGCACACCAGTGCACGCCAATTCACACCAGAGCACGCCAGTGCACACCAGAGCACGCCAGTGCACGCCAGTGCACGCCAGAGCACGCCAATTCACACCAGAGCACGCCAGTGCACGTCAGAGCAGGTCAATGCACACCAGAGCAAGCCAGAGCACGCCAGTGCACGCCAGAGCACGCCAGTGCACGCCAGAGCACGCCACGCCATATAAATACGTACATATAAATACGTACATTACAATGCACGCCAGAGCACGCCAGTGCACGCAAGAGCACGCCAGTGCACGCCAGAGCACGTCAATGCACGCCAGAGCACGCCAGTGCACGCCAGAGCACGTCAATGCACGCAAGAGCACGCCAGTGCACGCCAGAGCACGCCATTGCACACCAGAGCACGCCAGTGCACGCCAGAGTACGCCAGTGCACGCCAGAGCACGCCAGTGCACGCCAGTGCACGCCAGTGCACGCCAGTGCACGCCAGAGCACGCCAATTCACACCAGAGCACGCCAGTGCACGCCAGAGCACGCCAATTCACACCAGAGCACGCCAGTACACGCCAGTACACGCCAGAGCACGCCAGAGCACGCCAGAGCACGCCAGTTCACGCCAGAGCACGCCAGAGCACGCCAATTCACACCAGAGCACGCCAGTGCACGCCAGAGCACGTCAATGCACGCCAGAGCACGCCAGTGCACGCAAGAGCACGCCAGTGCTCGCCAGAGCACACCAGTGCACGCCAGAGCACGCCAGTGCACGTCAATGCACGCCAGAGCACGCCAGAGCACGCCAATTCACACCAGAGCACGCCAGTGCACGTCAGAGCACGTCAATGCACACCAAAGCACGCCAGTGCACGGCAAAACACGCCAGTGCACGCCAGAGCACGCCAGTGCACGCCAGAGCACGCCAGTGCACGCCAGAGCACGCCAGTGCACGCCAGAGCACGTCAATGCACGCCAGAGCACGCCAGTGCACGCCAGAGCACGCCAGTGCACGCCAGAGCACGCCAATTCACACCAGAGCACGCCAGTGCACGTCAGAGCAGGTCAATGCACACCAGAGCAAGCCAGAGCACGCCAGTGCACGCCAGAGTACGCCAGTGCACGCCAGAGCACGCCAGTGCACGCCAGAGCACGCCAATTCACACCAGAGCACGCCAATTCACACCAGAGCAAGCCAGAGCACGACAGAGCACGCCAGTGCACGACAGAGCACGCCAGTGCACGCCAGAGCACGCCAGTGCACGCCAGTGCACGCCAGAGCACGCCAGTGCACGCCAGAGCACGCCAGTGCACGCCAGATCACGCCAGTGCACGCCAGAGCACGCCAGTGCACGCCAGAGCACGCCAATTCACACCAGAGCACGCCAGTGCACGTCAGAGCACGTCATCCAGAGCACGCCAGAGCACGCCAGTGCACGCCAGAGCACACCAGTGCACGCCAGAGCACGCCAGTGCACGTCAATGCACGCTGAGCAAGCCAGAGCACGCCAGTGCACGCCAGTGCACGCCAGAGCAAGCCAGAGCACGCCAGAGCATGCCAGTGCACGCCAGTGCACGCCAGAGCACGCCAATGCACACCAGAGCACGCCAGTGCACGCCAGAGCACGCCAATTCACACCAGAGCACGCCAGTGCACGCCAGTGCACGCCAGAGCACGAAAGAGCACGCCAGAGCACGCCAGTGCACGCCAGAGCACGCCAATTCACACCAGAGAACGACAGTGCACGCAAAAGCACGCCAGTGCACGCCAGAGCACGCCAGAGCACGCCAGTGCACGCCAGGGCACGCCAGTGCACGCCAGAGCACGCCAGTGCACGCCAGAGCACGCCAGAGCACGCCAGAGCACGCCAATTCACACCAGAGCACGCCGGAGCACGCCAGTGCACGCCAATGCACGCCAGTGAAAGTCAATGCACGCCAAAGCACGCCAGTGCACGCCAGAGCACGCCAGAGCACGCCAAAGCACGCCAGTGCACGCCAGAGCACGCCAGAGCACGCCAGTGCACGCAAGAGCACGCCAGTGAACGCCAGAGTACGCCAGTGCACGCCAGAGCACGCCAGTGCACGCAAGAGCACGCCAATTCACACCAGAGCACGCCAGTGCACGTCAGAGCACGTCAATGCACGCCAGAGCACGCCAGTGCACGCCAGAGCACGCCAGAGCACGCCAGTGCACGCCAGAGCACACCAGTGTACGCCAGAGCACGCCAGTGCACGTCAATGCACGCCAGAGCAAGCCAGAGCACGCCAGAGCACGCCAGAGCACGCCAATTCACACCAGAGCACGCCAGTGCACGCCAGAGCACTTCAATGCACGCCAGTGCACGCCAGTGCACGCAAGAGCACGCCAGTGCACGCCAGAGCACGTCAATGCACGCCAGAGCACGCCAGTGCACGACAGAGCACGACAGAGCACGCCAGAGCACGCCAGTGCACGCCAGTACACGCCAATTCACACCAGAGCACGCCAGTGCACGCCAAAGCACGCCAGTGCACGCCAAAGCACGCCAGTGCACGCCAATTCACACCAGAGCACGCCAGTGCACGTCAGAGCAGGTCAATGCACGCCAGAGCAAGCCAGAGCACGCCAGAGCACGCCAATTCACACCAGTGCACGCCAGTGCACGCCAGTGCACGCCAGAGCACGTCAATGCACGCCAGAGCACGCCAGTGCCCGCCAGAGCACGCCTGTGCACGCCAGAGTTCGCCAATTCACACCAGAGCACGCCAGTGCACGCCAGAGCATGCCAGTGCACGCCAGAGCACGCCAGTGCACGCCAGAGCACGCCAATTCACACCAGAGCACGCCAGTGCACGTCAGAGCAGGTCAATGCACGCCAGAGCAAGCCAGAGCACGCAAGAGCACGCCAATGCACGCCAGAGGACGTCAATGCACGCCAGAGCACGCCAGTGCACGCCAGAGCACGTCAATGCACGCCAGAGCACGCCAGTGCACGCCAGAGTACGTCAATTCACACCAGAGCACGCCACGCCATATAAATACGTACATATAAATACGTACATTACAATGCACGCCAGAGCACGCCACTGCACGCAAGAGCACGCCAGTGCACGCCAGAGCACGTCAATGCACGCCAGAGCACGCCAGTGCACGCCAGAGCACGTCAATGCACGCCAGACCACGCCAGTGCACGCCAGAGCACGCCAGTGCACGCCAGAGCACGACTGTGCACGCCAGAGTACGCCAATTCAAACCAGAGCACGCCAGTGCACGCCAGAGTACGCCAGTGCACGCCAGAGCACGCCAGAGCACGCCAGTGCACGCCAATTCACACCAGAGCACGCCAGTGCACGTCAGAGCAGGTCAATGCACGCCAGAGCAAGCCAGAGCACGCCAGTGCACGCCAGAGCACGTCAATGCACGCCAGAGCACGCCAGAGCACGCCAGTGCACGCCAGAGCACGCCAGTGCACGCCAGAGCACGCCAGTGCACGCCAGAGCACGCCAGTGCACGCCAGTGCACGCCAGTGCACGCCAGAGCACGCCAGAGCACGCCAGTGCACGCCAGAGCACGTCAATTCACACCAGAGCACGCCACGCCATATAAATACGTACATATAAATACGTACATTACAATGCACGCCAGAGCACGCCACTGCACGCAAGAGCACGCCAGTGCACGCCAGAGCACGTCAATGCACGCCAGAGCACGCCAGAGCACGCCAGAGCACGCCAGTGCACGCCAGAGCACGCCAGTGCACGCCAGAGCACGCCAGTGCACGCCAGAGCACGCCAGTGCACGCCAGAGCACGCCAGTGCACGCCAGAGCACGCCAATTCACACCAGAGCACGCCAGTGCACGTCAGAGCAGGTCAATGCACACCAGAGCAAGCCAGAGCACGCCAGTGCACGCCAGAGCACGCCAGTGCACGCCAGAGCACGCCAGTGCACGCCAGAGCACGCCACGCCATATAAATACGTACATATAAATACGTACATTACAATGAACGCCAGAGCACGCCAGTGCACGCAAGAGCACGCCAGTGCACGCCAGAGCACGTCAATGCACGCCAGAGCACGCCAGTGCACGCCAGAGCACGTCAATGCACGCAAGAGCACGCCAGTGCACGCCAGAGCACGCCAGTGCACGCCAGAGTACGCCAGTGCACGCCAGAGCACGCCAGTGCAAGCCAGAGCACGCCAATTCACACCAGAGCACGCCAATTCACACCAGAGCACGCCAGAGCACGACAGAGCACGCCAGTGCACGACAGAGCACGCCAGTGCACGCCAGAGCACGCCAGTGCACGCCAGTGCACGCCAGAGCACGCCAGTGCACGCCAGTGCACGCCAGAGCACGCCAGTGCACGCCAGAGCACGCCAGTGCACGCCAGATCACGCCAGTGCACGCCAGAGCACGCCAGTGCACGCCAGAGCACGCCAATTCACACCAGAGCACGCCAGTGCACGTCAGAGCACGTCATCCAGAGCACGCCAGAGCACGCCAGTGCACGCCAGAGCACACCAGTGCACGCCAGAGCACGCCAGTGCACGTCAATGCACGCTGAGCAAGCCAGAGCACGCCAGAGCACGCCAGTGCACGCCAGAGCACGGTAGAGCACAAAAGAGAACAGCTCAGCACTTGAAGTTGCTATAATATTTTTTCACTTGTTAAAACCATTTTTTAATTACAGGATGTGTAAATCAATGTCCAATACACCATTTCAAGTCTATTGAATCAATAAATTTATAGAGCAAATCATGAACAAAAAGTTTGAGAAAAACGCACATCACAGCACTTGAATTTTTAAAAATTATTCAAGTTATTTGAGTTCTATTGTCGGGTAGTGGATTTCTATTGTCAAGCACTTGAGTTCTGCATAGCAGAGCACGCCAGAGCACGACAGAGCACACCACAGCACGCCAGTGCACACCAGTGCACGCCAATTCACACCAGAGCACGCCAGTGCACACCAGAGCACGCCAGTGCACGCCAGTGCACGCCAGAGCAAGCCAGAGCACGCCAGAGCATGCCAGTGCACGCCAGTGCACGCCAGAGCACGCCAATGCACACCAGAGCACGCCAGTGCACGCCAGAGCACGCCAATTCACACCAGAGCACGCCAGTGCACGCCAGTACACGCCAGAGCACGAAAGAGCACGCCAGAGCACGCCAGTGCACGCCAGAGCACGCCAATTCACACCAGAGAACGACAGTGCACGCAAAAGCACGCCAGTGCACGCCAGAGCACGCCAGAGCACGCCAGTGCACGCCAGGGCACGCCAGTGCACGCCAGAGCACGCCAGTGCACGCCAGAGCACGCCAGAGCACGCCAGAGCACGCCAATTCACACCAGAGCACGCCGGAGCACGCCAGTGCACGCCAATGCACGCCAGTGAAAGTCAATGCACGCCAAAGCACGCCAGTGCACGCCAGAGCACGCCAGAGCACGCCAAAGCACGCCAGTGCACGCCAGAGCACGCCAGAGCACGCCAGTGCACGCAAGAGCACGCCAGTGAACGCCAGAGTACGCCAGTGCACGCCAGAGCACGGCAGTGCACGCCAGAGCACGCCAATTCACACCAGAGCACGCCAGTGCACGTCAGAGCACGTCAATGCACGCCAGAGCACGCCAGTGCACGCCAGAGCACGCCAGAGCACGCCAGTGCACGCCAGAGCACACCAGTGTACGCCAGAGCACGCCAGTGCACGTCAATGCACGCCAGAGCAAGCCAGAGCACGCCAGAGCACGCCAGAGCACGCCAATTCACACCAGAGCACGCCAGTGCACGCCAGAGCACTTCAATGCACGCCAGTGCACGCCAGTGCACGCAAGAGCACGTCAATGCACGCCAGAGCACGCCAGTGCACGACAGAGCACGACAGAGCACGCCAGAGCACGCCAGTGCACGCCAGTACACGCCAATTCACACCAGAGCACGCCAGTGCACGCCAAAGCACGCCAGTGTACGCCAAAGCACGCCAGTGCACGCCAATTCACACCAGAGCACGCCAGTGCACGTCAGAGCAGGTCAATGCACGCCAGAGCAAGCCAGAGCACGCCAGAGCACGCCAATTCACACCAGTGCACGCCAGTGCACGCCAGTGCACGCCAGAGCACGTCAATGCACGCCAGAGCACGCCAGTGCCCGCCAGAGCACGCCTGTGCACGCCAGAGTTCGCCAATTCACACCAGAGCACGCCAGTGCACGCCAGAGCATGCCAGTGCACGCCAGAGCACGCCAGTGCACGCCAGAGCACGCCAATTCACACCAGAGCACGCCAGTGCACGTCAGAGCAGGTCAATGCACGCCAGAGCAAGCCAGAGCACGCAAGAGCACGCCAGTGCACGCCAGAGCACGTCAATGCACGCCAGAGCACGCCAGTGCACGCCAGAGCACGTCAATGCACGCCAGAGCACGCCAGTGCACGCCAGAGCACGTCAATTCACACCAGAGCACGCCACGCCATATAAATACGTACATATAAATACGTACATTACAATGCACGCCAGAGCACGCCACTGCACGCAAGAGCACGCCAGTGCACGCCAGAGCACGTCAATGCACGCCAGAGCACGCCAGTGCACGCCAGAGCACGTCAATGCACGCCAGACCACGCCAGTGCACGCCAGAGCACGCCAGTGCACGCCAGAGCACGACTGTGCACGCCAGAGTACGCCAATTCAAACCAGAGCACGCCAGTGCACGTCAGAGCACGTCATCCAGAGCACGCCAGAGCACGCCAGTGCACGCCAGAGCACACCAGTGCACGCCAGAGCACGCCAGTGCACGTCAATGCACGCTGAGCAAGCCAGAGCACGCCAGAGCACGCCAGTGCACGCCAGAGCACGGTAGAGCACAGCAGAGAACAGCTCAGCACTTGAAGTTGCTATAATATTTTTTCACTTGTTAAAACCATTTTTTAATTACAGGATGTGTAAATCAATGTCCAATACACCATTTCAAGTCTATTGAATCAATAAATTTATAGAGCAAATCATGAACAAAAAGTTTGAGAAAAACGCACATCACAGCACTTGAATTTTTAAAAATTATTCAAGTTATTTGAGTTCTATTGTCGGGTAGTGGATTTCTATTGTCAAGCACTTGAGTTCTGCATAGCAGAGCACGCCAGAGCACGACAGAGCACACCACAGCACGCCAGTGCACACCAGTGCACGCCAATTCACACCAGAGCACGCCAGTGCACACCAGAGCACGCCAGTGCACGCCAGTGCACGCCAGAGCAAGCCAGAGCACGCCAGAGCATGCCAGTGCACGCCAGTGCACGCCAGAGCACGCCAATGCACACCAGAGCACGCCAGTGCACGCCAGAGCACGCCAATTCACACCAGAGCACGCCAGTGCACGCCAGTACACGCCAGAGCACGAAAGAGCACGCCAGAGCACGCCAGTGCACGCCAGAGCACGCCAATTCACACCAGAGAACGACAGTGCACGCAAAAGCACGCCAGTGCACGCCAGAGCACGCCAGAGCACGCCAGTGCACGCCAGGGCACGCCAGTGCACGCCAGAGCACGCCAGTGCACGCCAGAGCACGCCAGAGCACGCCAGAGCACGCCAATTCACACCAGAGCACGCCGGAGCACGCCAGTGCACGCCAATGCACGCCAGTGAAAGTCAATGCACGCCAAAGCACGCCAGTGCACGCCAGAGCACGCCAGAGCACGCCAAAGCACGCCAGTGCACGCCAGAGCACGCCAGAGCACGCCAGTGCACGCAAGAGCACGCCAGTGAACGCCAGAGTACGCCAGTGCACGCCAGAGCACGGCAGTGCACGCCAGAGCACGCCAATTCACACCAGAGCACGCCAGTGCACGTCAGAGCACGTCAATGCACGCCAGAGCACGCCAGTGCACGCCAGAGCACGCCAGAGCACGCCAGTGCACGCCAGAGCACACCAGTGTACGCCAGAGCACGCCAGTGCACGTCAATGCACGCCAGAGCAAGCCAGAGCACGCCAGAGCACGCCAGAGCACGCCAATTCACACCAGAGCACGCCAGTGCACGCCAGAGCACTTCAATGCACGCCAGTGCACGCCAGTGCACGCAAGAGCACGTCAATGCACGCCAGAGCACGCCAGTGCACGACAGAGCACGACAGAGCACGCCAGAGCACGCCAGTGCACGCCAGTACACGCCAATTCACACCAGAGCACGCCAGTGCACGCCAAAGCACGCCAGTGTACGCCAAAGCACGCCAGTGCACGCCAATTCACACCAGAGCACGCCAGTGCACGTCAGAGCAGGTCAATGCACGCCAGAGCAAGCCAGAGCACGCCAGAGCACGCCAATTCACACCAGTGCACGCCAGTGCACGCCAGTGCACGCCAGAGCACGTCAATGCACGCCAGAGCACGCCAGTGCCCGCCAGAGCACGCCTGTGCACGCCAGAGTTCGCCAATTCACACCAGAGCACGCCAGTGCACGCCAGAGCATGCCAGTGCACGCCAGAGCACGCCAGTGCACGCCAGAGCACGCCAATTCACACCAGAGCACGCCAGTGCACGTCAGAGCAGGTCAATGCACGCCAGAGCAAGCCAGAGCACGCAAGAGCACGCCAGTGCACGCCAGAGCACGTCAATGCACGCCAGAGCACGCCAGTGCACGCCAGAGCACGTCAATGCACGCCAGAGCACGCCAGTGCACGCCAGAGCACGTCAATTCACACCAGAGCACGCCACGCCATATAAATACGTACATATAAATACGTACATTACAATGCACGCCAGAGCACGCCACTGCACGCAAGAGCACGCCAGTGCACGCCAGAGCACGTCAATGCACGCCAGAGCACGCCAGTGCACGCC
The DNA here is from genome assembly GCF_021234035.1 of Daphnia pulicaria. Taxonomy (NCBI): domain Eukaryota; kingdom Metazoa; phylum Arthropoda; class Branchiopoda; order Diplostraca; family Daphniidae; genus Daphnia; species Daphnia pulicaria. The sequence continues at coordinate 18,675,615 of NC_060913.1, forward strand.
AGAGCACGTCAATGCACGCCAGACCACGCCAGTGCACGCCAGAGCACGCCAGTGCACGCCAGAGCACGACTGTGCACGCCAGAGTACGCCAATTCAAACCAGAGCACGCCAGTGCACGCCAGAGTACGCCAGTGCACGCCAGAGCACGCCAGTGCACGCCAGAGCACGCCAGTGCACGCCAATTCACACCAGAGCACGCCAGTGCACGTCAGAGCAGGTCAATGCACGCCAGAGCAAGCCAGAGCACGCCAGTGCACGCCAGAGCACGTCAATGCACGCCAGAGCACGCCAGAGCACGCCAGTGCACGCCAGAGCACGCCAGTGCACGCCAGAGCACGCCAGTGCACGCCAGAGCACGCCAGTGCACGCCAGTGCACGCCAGTGCACGCCAGAGCACGCCAGAGCACGCCAATTCACACCAGAGCACGCCAGTGCACGCCAGAGCACGTCAATTCACACCAGAGCACGCCACGCCATATAAATACGTACATATAAATACGTACATTACAATGCACGCCAGAGCACGCCACTGCACGCAAGAGCACGCCAGTGCACGCCAGAGCACGTCAATGCACGCCAGAGCACGCCAGAGCACGCCAGTGCACGCCAGAGCACGCCAGTGCACGCCAGAGCACGCCAGTGCACGCCAGAGCACGCCAGTGCACGCCAGAGCACGCCAATTCACACCAGAGCACGCCAGTGCACGTCAGAGCAGGTCAATGCACGCCAGAGCAAGCCAGAGCACGCCAGTGCACGCCAGAGCACGCCAGTGCACGCCAGAGCACGCCAGTGCACGCCAGAGCACGCCAGTGCACGCCAGAGCACGCCAGTGCACGCCAGAGCACGCCAGTGCACGCCAGAGCACGCCAGTGCACGCCAGAGCACGCCAGTGCACGCCAGAGCACGCCAGAGCACGCCAATTCACACCAGAGCACGCCAGTGCACGCCAGAGCACGTCAATTCACACCAGAGCACGCCACGCCATATAAATACGTACTTATAAATACGTACATATAAATACGTACATTACAATGCACGCCAGAGCACGCCACTGCACGCAAGAGTACGCCAGTGCACGCCAGAGCACGTCAATGCACGCCAGAGCACGCCAGAGCACGCCAGTGCACGCCAGAGCACGTCAATGCACGCCAGAGCACGCCAGTGCATGCCAGAGCACGCCAGTGCACGCCAGAGCACGCCAGTGCACGCCAGAGTACGCCAATTCAAACCAGAGCACGCCAGTGCACGCCAAAGCACGACAGTGCACGCCAGAGCACGCCAGTGCACGCCAGAGCACTCCAATTCACACCAGAGCACGACAGTGCACGCTAGTGCACGAAAGAGCACGACAGAGCACGCCAGTGCACGCCAGAGCACGCCAAAGCACGCCAGTGCACGCCAGAGCACGCCAGAGCACGCCAGTGCACGCCAGAGCACGCCAGTGCACGCCAGAGTACGCCAGTGCACGCCAGAGCACGCCAGTGTACGCCAGAGCACGCCAATTCACACCAGAGCACGCCAGTGCACGTCAATGCACGCCAGAGCACGCCAGAGCACGCCAGAGCACGCCAGTGCACGCCAGAGCACGTCAATGCACGCCAGAGTACGCCAATTCAAACCAGAGCACGCCAGTGCACGCCAAAGCACGACAGTGCACGCCAGAGCACGCCAGTGCACGCCAGAGCACGCCAATTCACACCAGAGCACGCCACTGCACGCTAGTGCACGAAAGAGCACGACAGAGCACGCCAGTGCACGCCAGAGCACGCCAAAGCACGCCAGTGCACGCCAGAGCACGCCAGAGCACGCCAGTGCACGCCAGAGCACGCCAGTGCACGCCAGAGTACGCCAGTGCACGCCAGAGCACGCCAGTGCACGCCAGAGCACGCCAATTCACACCAGAGCACGCCAGTGCACGCCAGAGTACGCCAATTCAAACCAGAGCACGCCAGTGCACGCCAAAGCACGACAGTGCACGCCAGAGCACGCCAGTGCACGCCAGAGCACGCCAATTCACACCAGAGCACGCCAGTGCACGCTAGTGCACGAAAGAGCACGACAGAGCACGCCAGTGCACGCCAGAGCACGCCAAAGCACACCAGTGCACGCCAGAGCACGCCAGAGCACGCCAGTGCACGCCAGAGCACGCCAGTGCACGCCAGAGTACGCCAGTGCACGCCAGAGCACGCCAGTGTACGCCAGAGCACGCCAATTCACACCAGAGCACGCCAGTGCACGTCAGAGCACGTCAATGCACGCCAGAGCACGCCAGTGCACGCCAGAGCACGCCAGAGCACGCCAGTGCACGCCAGAGCACGTCAATGCACGTCAGAGGATGCCAGTGCACGCCAGAGCACGCCAGTGCACGCCAGAGTACGCCAATTCAAACCAGAGCACGCCAGTGCACGCCAAAGCACGACAGTGCACGCCAGAGCACGCCAGTGCACGCCAGAGCACGCCAATTCACACCAGAGCACGCCACTGCACGCTAGTGCACGAAAGAGCACGACAGAGCACGCCAGTGCACGCCAGAGAACGCCAAAGCACGCCAGTGCACGCCAGAGCACGCCAGTGCACGCCAGAGCACGCCAGTGCACGCCAGAGTACGCCAGTGCACGCCAGAGCACGCCAGTGCACGCCAGAGCACGCCAATTCACACCAGAGCACGCCAGTGCACGTCAGAGCACGTCAATGCACGCCAGAGCACGCCAGTGCACGCCAGAGCACGCCACAGCACGCCAGTGCACGCCAGAGCACACCAGTGCACGCCAGAGCACGCCAGTGCACGTCAATGCACGCCAGAGCACGTCAATGCACGCCAGAGTACGCCAATTCAAACCAGAGCACGCCAGTGCACGCCAAAGCACGACAGTGCACGCCAGAGCACGCCAGTGCACGCCAGAGCACGCCAATTCACACCAGAGCACGCCACTGCACGCTAGTGCACGAAAGAGCACGACAGAGCACGCCAGTGCACGCCAGAGCACGCCAAAGCACGCCAGTGCACGCCAGAGCACGCCAGAGCACGCCAGTGCACGCCAGAGCACGCCAGTGCACGCCAGAGTACGCCAGTGCACGCCAGAGCACGCCAATTAACACCAGAGCACGCCAGTGCACGCCAGAGTACGCCAATTCAAACCAGAGCACGCCAGTGCACGCCAAAGCACGACAGTGCACGCCAGAGCACGCCAGTGCACGCCAGAGCACGCCAATTCACACCAGAGCACGCCACTGCACGCTAGTGCACGAAAGAGCACGACAGAGCACGCCAGTGCACGCCAGAGAACGCCAAAGCACGCCAGTGCACGCCAGAGCACGCCAGTGCACGCCAGAGCACGCCAGTGCACGCCAGAGTACGCCAGTGCACGCCAGAGCACGCCAGTGCACGCCAGAGCACGCCAATTCACACCAGAGCACGCCAATTCACACCAGAGCACGCCAGTGCACGCCAGAGCACTTCAATGCACGCCAGTGCACGCCAGAGCACGTTAATGCACGCCAGAGCACGCCAGTGCACGCCAGAGCACGCCAGTGCACGCCATAGCACGCCAGTGCACGCCAGAGCACGCCAGTGCACGCCAGAGCACGCCAATTCACACCAGAGCACGCCAGTGCACGTCAGAGTACGTCAATGCACGCCAGAGCATGCCAGTGCACGCCAGAGCAAACCAGAGCACACCAGTGCACGCCAGAGCACGCCAGTGCACGTCAATGCACGCCAGAGCAAGCCAGAGCACGCCAGAGCACGCCAGAGCACGCCAATTCACACCAGAGCACGCCAGTGCACGCCAGAGCACTTCAATGCACGCCAGTGCACGCAAGAGCACGCCAGTGCACGCCAGAGCACGTCAATGCACGCCAGAGCACGCCAGTGCACGCAAGAGCACGCCAGTGCACGCCAGAGCACGCCAATTCACACCAGAGCACGCCAGTGCACGCCAGAGTACGCCAGTGCACGCCAGAGCACGCCAGTGCACGCCAGAGCACGCCAATTCACACCAGAGCACGCCAGTGCACGTCAGAGCACGTCAATGCACGCCAGAGCACGCCAGTGCACGCCAGAGCACGCCACAGCACGCCAGTGCACGCCAGAGCACACCAGTGCACGCCAGAGCACGCCAGTGCACGTCAATGCACGCCAGAGCACGTCAATGCACGCCAGAGTACGCCAATTCAAACCAGAGCACGCCAGTGCACGCCAAAGCACGACAGTGCACGCCAGAGCACGCCAGTGCACGCCAGAGCACGCCAATTCACACCAGAGCACGCCACTGCACGCTAGTGCACGAAAGAGCACGACAGAGCACGCCAGTGCACGCCAGAGCACGCCAAAGCACGCCAGTGCACGCCAGAGCACGCCAGAGCACGCCAGTGCACGCCAGAGCACGCCAGTGCACGCCAGAGTACGCCAGTGCACGCCAGAGCACGCCAGTGCACGCCAGAGCACGCCAATTAACACCAGAGCACGCCAGTGCACGCCAGAGTACGCCAATTCAAACCAGAGCACGCCAGTGCACGCCAAAGCACGACAGTGCACGCCAGAGCACGCCAGTGCACGCCAGAGCACGCCAATTCACACCAGAGCACGCCACTGCACGCTAGTGCACGAAAGAGCACGACAGAGCACGCCAGTGCACGCCAGAGAACGCCAAAGCACGCCAGTGCACGCCAGAGCACGCCAGTGCACGCCAGAGCACGCCAGTGCACGCCAGAGTACGCCAGTGCACGCCAGAGCACGCCAGTGCACGCCAGAGCACGCCAATTCACACCAGAGCACGCCAATTCACACCAGAGCACGCCAGTGCACGCCAGAGCACTTCAATGCACGCCAGTGCACGCCAGAGCACGTTAATGCACGCCAGAGCACGCCAGTGCACGCCAGAGCACGCCAGTGCACGCCATAGCACGCCAGTGCACGCCAGAGCACGCCAGTGCACGCCAGAGCACGCCAATTCACACCAGAGCACGCCAGTGCACGTCAGAGTACGTCAATGCACGCCAGAGCATGCCAGTGCACGCCAGAGCAAACCAGAGCACACCAGTGCACGCCAGAGCACGCCAGTGCACGTCAATGCACGCCAGAGCAAGCCAGAGCACGCCAGAGCACGCCAGAGCACGCCAATTCACACCAGAGCACGCCAGTGCACGCCAGAGCACTTCAATGCACGCCAGTGCACGCAAGAGCACGCCAGTGCACGCCAGAGCACGTCAATGCACGCCAGAGCACGCCAGTGCACGCAAGAGCACGCCAGTGCACGCCAGAGCACGCCAATTCACACCAGAGCACGCCAGTGCACGTCAGAGCACGTCAATGCACGCCAGAGCACGCCAGTGCACGCCAGAGCACGCCAGAGCACGCCAGTGCACGCCAGAGCACACCAGTGCACGCCAGAGCACGCCAATGCACGTCAATGAACGCCAGAGCAAGCCAGAGCAAGCCAGAGCACGCCAGAGCACGCCAGAGCACGCCAATTCACACCAGAGCACGCCACGCCATATAAATACGTACATATAAATACGTACATTACAATGCACGCCAGAGCACGCCACTGCACGCAAGAGCACGCCAGTGCACGCCAGAGCACGTCAATGCACGCCAGAGCACGCCAGAGCACGCCAGTGCACGCCAGAGCACGTCAATGCACGCCAGAGCACGCCAGTGCACGCCAGAGCACGACAGTGCACGCCAGAGTACGCCAATTCAAACCAGAGCACGCCAGTGCACGCCAAAGCACGACAGTGCACGCCAGAGCACGCCAGTGCACGCCAGAGCACGCCAATTCACACCAGAGCACGCCAGTGCACGCTAGTGCACGAAAGAGCACGACAGAGCACGCCAGTGCACGCCAGAGCACGCCAAAGCACGCCAGTGCACGCCAGAGCACGCCAGAGCACGCCAGTGCACGCCAGAGCACGCCAGTGCACGCCGGATACGCCAGTGCACGCCAGAGCACGCCAATTCACACCAGAGCACGCCAGTGCACGTCAGAGCACGTCAATGCACGCCAGAGCACGCCAGTGCACGCCAGAGCACGCCAGAGCACGCCAGTGCACGCCAGAGCACACCAGTGCACGCCAGAGCACGCCAGTGCACGTCAATGCACGCCAGAGCAAGCCAGAGCACGCCAGAGCACACCAGAGCACGCCAATTCACACCAGAGCACGCCAGTGCACGCCAGAGCACTTCAATGCACGCCAGTGCACGCCAGAGCACGTCAATGCACGCCAGAGCACACCAGTGCACGCCATAGCACGCCAGTGCACGCCAGAGCACGCCAGTGCACGCCAGAGCACGCCAATTCACACCAGAGCACGCCAGTGCACGTCAGAGCACGTCAATGCACGCCAGAGCACGCCAGTGCACGCCAGAGCAAACCAGAGCACACCAGTGCACGCCAGAGCACGCCAGTGCACGTCAATTCACGCCAGAGCAAGCCAGAGCACGCCAGAGCACGCCAGAGCACGCCAATTCACACCAGAGCACGCCAGTGCATGCCACAGCACTTCAATGCACGCCAGTGCACGCAAGAGCACGCCAGTGCACGCCAGAGCACGTCAATGCACGCCAGAGCACGCCAGTGCACGCAAGAGCACGCCAGTGCACGCCAGAGCACGCCAATTCACACCAGAGCACGCCAGTGCACGTCAGAGCACGTCAATGCACGCCAGAGCACGCCAGTGCACGCCAGAGCACGCCAGAGCACGCCAGTGCACGCCAGAGCACGCCAGTGCACTTCAATGAACGCCAGAGCAAGGCAAAGCACGCCAGAGCACGCCAGAGCACGCCACAGTACGCCAGAGCACGCCAGTGCACGCAAGAGCACGCCAGTGCACGCCAGAGCACGCCAATGCACGCCAGAGCACGCCAGTGCACGCCAGAGCACGTCAATTCACACCAGAGCACGCCACGCCCTATAAATACGTACATATAAATACGTACATTACAATGCACGCCAGAGCACGCCACTGCACGCAAGAGCACGCCAGTGCACGCCAGAGCACGTCAATGCACGCCAGAGCACGCCAGTGCACGCCAGAGCACGTCAATGCACGCCAGAGCACGCCAGTGCACGCCAGAGCACGCCAGTGCACACCAGAGCACGCCAGTGCACGCCAGTGCACGCCAGTGCACGCCAGAGTACGCCGATTCAAACCAGAGCACGCCAGTGCACGCCAGAGCACGCCAATTCACACCAGAGCACGCCAGTGCACGCTAGTGCACGAAAGAGCACGACAGAGCACGCCAAAGCACGCCAGTGCACGCCAGAGCACGCCAGAGCACGCCAGTGCACGCCAGAGTACGCCGATTCAAACCAGAGCACGCCAGTGCACGCCAGAGCACGCCAGTGCACGCCAGAGCACGCCAATTCACACCAGAGCACGCCAGTGCACGTCAGAGCACGTCAATGCACGCCAGAGCACGCCAGTGCACGCCAGAGCACGCCAGTGCACGCCAGTGCACGCCAGAGCACACCAGTGCACGCCAGAGCACGCCAGTGCACGTCAATGCACGCCAGAGCAAGCCAGAGCACGTCAATGCACGCCAGAGCACGCCAGTGCACGCCAGAGCACGTCAATGCACGCCAGAGCACTTCAATGCACGCCAGTGCACGCCAGTGCACGCAAGAGCACGCCAGTGCACGCCAGAGCACGCCAGTGCACGCCAGAGCACGCCAGTGCACGCCAGAGCACGCCAGTGCACGCCAGAGCACGCCAGTGCACGCCAGAGCACGCCAGTGCACGCCAGAGTACGCCGATTCAAACCAGAGCACGCCAGTGCACGCCAGAGCACGCCAGTGCACGCCAGAGCACGCCAATTCACACCAGAGCACGCCAGTGCACGCTAGTGCACGAAAGAGTACGACAGAGCACGCCAAAGCACGCCAGTGCACGCCAGAGCACGCCAGAGCACGCCAGTGCACGCCAGAGCACGCCAGTGCACGCCAGAGCACGCCAGTGCACGCCAGAGCACGCCAGTGCACGCCAGAGCACGCCAATTCACACCAGAGCACGCCAGTGCACGTCAGAGCACGTCAATGCACGCCAGAGCACGCCAGTGCACGCCAGAGCACGCCAGAGCACGCCAGTGCACGCCAGAGCACACCAGTGCACGCCAGAGCACGCCAGTGCACGTCAATGCACGCCAGAGCAAGCCAGAGCACGCCAGAGCACGCCAGAGCACGCCGGTGCACGCCAGAGCACTTCAATGCACGCCAGAGCACTTCAATGCACGCCAGTGCACGCCAGTGCACGCAAGAGCACGCCAGTGCACGCCAGAGCACGTCAATGCACGCCAGAGCACGCCAGTGCACGCCAGAGCACGCCAGTGCACGCCAGAGCACGCCAGTTCACGCCAGAGCACACCAGTGCACGTTAGAGCACGCCAGTGCACGCCACAGCACATCAATGCACGCCAAAGCACGCCAGTGCACGCCAGAGCACGCCAGTGCACGCCAGAGTACGCCAATTCAAACCAGAGCACGCCAGTGCACGCCAGAGCACGCCAATTCACACCAGAGCACGCCAGTGCACGACAGAGCACGCCAGAGCACGCCAGTGCACGCCAGTGCACGCCAATTCACACCAGAGCACGCCAGTGCACGCCAAAGGACGCCAGTGCACGCCAGAGCACGCCAGAGCACGCCAGTGCACGCCAGTGCACGCCAGAGCACGCAAGTGCACGCCAGAGCACGCAAGTGCACGCAAGAGCACGCCAGTGCACGCCAGAGCACGCCAGTGCACGCCAGAGCACGCCAGTAAACGCCAGAGCACGCCAGTAAACGCCAGAGCACGCCAGAGCACGCCAATTAACACCAGAGCACGCCAGTGCACGCCAGAGCACGCCAATTAACACCAGAGCACGCCAGTGCACGCCAGAGCACTTCAATGCACGCCAGTGCACGCAAGAGCACGCCAGTGCACGCCAGAGCACGTCAATGCACGCCAGAGCACGTCAATTCACACCAGAGCACGCCACGCCCTATAAATACGTACATTTAAATACGTACATTACAATGCACGCCAGAGCACGCCACTGCACGCAAGAGCACGCCAGTGCACGCCAGAGCACGTCAATGCACGCCAGAGCACGCCAGTGCACGCCAGAGCACGTCAATGCACGCCAGAGCACGCCAGTGCACGCCAGAGCACGCCAGTGCACGCCAGAGCACGCCAGTGCACGCCAGAGTACGCCAATTCAAACCAGAGCACGCCAGTGCACGCCAGAGTACGCCAGTGCACGCCAGAGCACGCCAATTCACACCAGAGCACGCCAGTGCACGCTAGTGCACGAAAGAGCACGACAGAGCACGCCAATTCACACCAGAGCACGCCAGTGCACGCTAGTGCACGAAAGAGCACGACAGAGCACGCCAATTCACACCAGAGCACGCCAGTGCACGTCAGAGCACGTCCATGAACGCCAGAGCACGCCAGTGCACGCCAGAGCACGCCAGAGCACGCCAGTGCACGCCAGAGCACACCAGTGCACGCCAGAGCACGCCAGTGCACGTCAATGCACGCCAGAGCAAGCCAGAGCACGCCAGATTACGCCAGAGCACGCCAATTCACACCAGAGCACGCTAGTGCACGCCAGAGCACTTCAATGCACGCCAGTGCACGCCAGTGCACGCAAGAGCACGCCAGTGCACGCAAGAGCACGCCAGTGCACGCAAGAGCACGCCAGTGCACGCCAGAGCACGTCAATGCACGCCAGAGCACGCCAGTGCACGCCAGAGCACGCCAGTGCACGTTAAAGCACGCCAGTGCACGCCAGAGCACATCAATGCACGCCAAAGCACGCCAGTGCACGCCAGAGCACGCCAGTGCACGCCAGAGTACGCCAATTCAAACCAGAGCACGCCAGTGCACGCCAGAGCACGCCAATTCACACCAGAGCACGCCAGTGCACGCCAGAGCACGTCAATTCACACCAGAGCACGCCACGCCATATAAATACGTACATATAAATACGTACATTACAATGCACGCCAGAGCACGCCAAAGGACGCCAGTGCACGCCAGAGCACGCCAGAGCACGCCAGTGCACGGCAGAGCACGCCAGTGCACGCCAGAGCACGCCAGTGCACGCCAGAGCACGCCAGTAAACGCCAGAGCACGCCAGTAAACGCCAGAGCACGCCAGAGCACGCCAATTAACACCAGAGCACGCCAGTGCACGTCAGAGCACGTCAATGCACGCCAGAGCTCGCCAGAGCACGCCAGAGCACCCAAGTGCACGTCAATGCACGCCAGAGCAAGCCAGAGCACGCCAGAGAACGCCAGTGCACGCCAGAGCACGGTAGAGCACAGCAGAGAACAGCTCAGCACTTGAAGTTGCTATAATATTTTTTTCACTTGTTAAAACCATTTTTTAATTACAGGATGTGTAAATCAATGTCCAATACACCATTTCAAGTCTATTGAATCAATAAATTTATAGAGCAAATCATGAACAAAAAGTTTTAGAAAAACGCACATCACAGCACTTGAATTTTTAAAAATTATTCAAGTTATTTGAGTTCTATTGTCGGATAGTGGATTTCTATTATCAAGCACTTGAGTTCTGCATAGCAGAGCACGCCAGAGCACGACAGAGCACGCCAGAGCACACCAGTGCACGCCAGAGCACGCCAGTGCACGCCAGAGCACGCCAGTGCACGCCAGAGCACGCCAGTGCACGCCAGAGCACGCCAATTCACACCAGAGCACGCCAGTGCAAGCCAAAGCACGCCAATTCACACCAGAGCAAGCCAGTGCACGCCAGTACACGCCAGAGCACGACAGAGCACGCCAGAGCACGCCAGTGTACGCAAGAGCACGCCAATTCACACCAGAGCACGACAGTGCACGCCAAAGCACGCCAGTGCACGCCAGAGCACGCCAGAGCACGCCAGTGCACGCCAGAGCACGCCAGAGCACGCCAGAGCACGCCAGAGCACGCCAATTCACACCAGAGCACGCCCTTGCACGTCAGAGCACGTCAATGCACGCAAGAGCACGCCAGTACACGCCAGAGCACGACAGTGCACGCCAGTTCACACCAGAGCACGCCAGTGCATGCCAGAGCACACCAGTGCACGTCAATGCACGCCAGAGCAAGCCAGAGCACGCCAGAGCACGCCAGAGCACGCCAATTCACACCAGAGCACGCCCTTGCACGTCAGAGCACGTCAATGCACGCCAGAGCACGCCAGTACACGCCAGAGCACGACAGTGCACGCCAGTGCACACCAGAGCACGCCAGTGCATGCCAGAGCACACCAGTGCACGCCAGAGCACGCCAGTGCACGTCAATGCACGCCAGAGCAAGCCAGAGCACTCCAGAGCACGCCAGAGCACGCCAATTCACACCAGAGCACGCCAGTGCACGGCAGAGCACGTCAATGCACGCCAGAGCACGCCACTGCACGCAAGAGCACGCCAGTGCACGCCAGAGCACGCCAGTGCACGCAAGAGCACGCCAGTGCACGCCAGTACACGCCAGAGCACGACAGAGCACGCCAAAGCACGCCAGAGCACGCCAGAGCACGCCAATTCACACCAGAGCACGCCAGTGCACGCCAGAGTACGCTAGTGCACGCCAAAGCACATCAATGCAGGCCAGAGCAAGCCAGTGCACGCCAGAGCACGCCAATTCACACAAGAGCACGCCAGTGCACGTCAGAGCACGTGAATGCACGCCACAGCAAACCAGTGCACGCCAGAGCACGCCAGTGCACGTCAATGCACGCCAGAGCAAGCCAGAGCACACCAGAGCACGCAAGAGAACGCCAGTACACGCCAGAGCACGGTAGAGAACAGCTCAGCACTTGAAGTTGCTATAATATTTTTTTCACTTGTTAAAACCATTTTTTAATTACAGGATGTGTAAATCAATGTCCAATACACCATTTCAAGTCTATTGAATCAATAAATTTATAGAGCAAATCATGAACAAAAAGTTTTAGAAAAACGCACATAATAGCACTTGAATTAAAAAAATTATTCAAGTTATTTGAGTTCTATTGTCGGGTAGTGGATTTCTATTGTCAAGCACTTGAGTTCTGCATAGCAGAGCACGCCAGAGCACGCCAGAGCACGCCAGAGCACGCCAGAGCACGCCAGTGCACGCCAGAGCACGTCAGTGCACGCCTGAGCACGCCAGTGCACGCCAGAGCACGCCAGTGCACGCCAGAGCATGCCAATTCACACTAGAGCACATCAGTGCACGCCAGAGCACGTCAATGCGCGCAAGAGCACGCCAGCGCACGCCAGAGCATGCCAGTGCACGCCACAGCACGCCAGTGCACGCCAGAGCACGCCAGTACACGCCAGAGAACGCCAGAGCACGCCAGAGCAAGCCAGAGCACGCCAATTCACACCAGCGCACGCCAGTGCACGCCAGAGCACGCCAGAGCACGCCAGAGCACGCCAGTGCACGCCAGAGCACGCCAGAGCACGCCAGTGCACGCCAAAGCACGCCAGTGCACGCCAAAGCACGCCAGTGCACGCCAGAGCACGCCAATTCACACCAGAGCACGCCAGTGCACGCCAGAGCACGCAGGTGCACGCCAGAGCACGCCAGTGCACGCCAGAGCACGCCAGTGCACGCTAGAGCACTCCAGTGGACGCCAGAATAAGCCAGAGCACGCCAGAGCACGCCAGAGCACGCCAGAGCACGCCAGTGCACGCCAGAGCACGGTAGAGCACAGCAGAGAACAGCTCAGCACTTGAAGTTGCTATAATATTTTTTTTTACTTGTTAAAACCATTTTGTAATTACAGGATGTGTAAATCAATGTCCAATACACCATTTCAAGTGTATTGAATCAATAAATTTCTAAAGCAAATCATGAACAAAAAGTTTTAAAAAACACACGTCACAGCACTTGAATTTTTAAAAATTATTCAAGTTATTTGAGTTATACTGTCGGGTAGTGGATTTCTATTGTCAAGCACTTGAGTTCTGCATATCATAGCACGCCAGAGCAAGACAGAGCACACCACAGCACGTCAGTACAAGCCAGTGCACGCCTATTCACACCACAGCACGCCAGTGCACGCCAGAGCACGCCAGTGCACGCCATCGCACGCCAGAGCAAGCCAGAGCACGCCAGTGCACGCCAGAGCACGCCAGTGCACGCCAGAGCACGCAAGTGCACGCCAGAGCACGCCAGTGCACACCAGAGCACGCCAGTGCACGCCAGTGCACGCCAGAGCACTACAGTGCACGCCAGAGCACGCCAAAGCACGCCAAAGCACGCCAGTGCACGCCAGAGCACGCCAATTCACACCAGAGCACGCCAGTGCACGCCAGAGCACGCCAGTGCACGCCAGAGCACTTCAGTGGACGCCAGAACAAGCCAGAGCACGCCAGAGCACGCCAGAACACGCCAGAGCACGCCAGAGCACGCCAGAGCACGCCAGAGAACGCCAGTGCACGCCAGAGCACGGTAGAGCACAACAGAGAACAGCTCAGCACTTGAAGTTGCTATAATATTTTTTTTACTTGTTAAAACCATTTTTTAATTACAGGATGTGTAAATCAATGTCCAATACACCATTTCAAGTCTTTTGAATCAATAAATTTATAAAGCAAATCATGAACAAAAAGTTTTAGAAAAACGCACATCACAGCACTTGAATTTTTAAGAATTATTCAAGTTATTTGAGTTATATTGTCGGGTAGTGGATTTCTATTGTCAAGCACTTGAGTTCTGCATAGCAGAGCACGCCAGAGCACGACAGAGCACGCCAGAGCACGCTAGTGCACGCCAGAGCACGCCAGAGCACGACAGAGCACGCCAGAGCACGCCAGTGCACGCCAGTGCACGCCAGAGCACACCAGTGCACGCCAGAGCACGCCAGTGCATGCCAGAGCACGCCAGTGCACGCCAGAGCACGCCAGTGCACGCCAGAGCACGCCAGTGCACGCCAGAGCACGCCAATTCACACCAGAGCACGCCAGTGCACGCCAGTACACGCCAGAGCACGACAGAGCACGCCAATTAATACCAGAGCACGCCAGTGCACGTCAGAGCACGTCAATGCACGCAAGAGCAAACCAGTGCACGCCAGAGCACGCCAGTGCACGTCAATGCACGCCAGAGCAAACCAGAGCACGCCAGTGCACGTCAATGCACGCCAGAGCAAGCCAGAGCACACCAGAGCACGCAAGAGAACGCCAGTACACGCCAGAGCACGGTAGAGAACAGCTCAGCACTTGAAGTTGCTATAATATTTTTTTCACTTGTTAAAACCATTTTTTAATTACAGGATGTGTAAATCAATGTCCAATACACCATTTCAAGTCTATTGAATCAATAAATTTATAGAGCAAATCATGAACAAAAAGTTTTAGAAAAACGCACATCATAGCACTTGAATTAAAAAAATTATTCAAGTTATTTGAGTTCTATTGTCGGGTAGTGGATTTCTATTGTCAAGCACTTGAGTTCTGCATAGCAGAGCACGCCAGAGCACGCCAGAGCACGCCAGAGCACGCCAGAGCACGCCAGAGCACGCCAGAGCACGCCAGTGCACGCCAGAGCACGTCAGTGCACGCCTGAGCACGCCAGTGCACGCCAGAGCACGCCAGTGCACGCCAGAGCATGCCAATTCACACTAGAGCACATCAGTGCACGCCAGAGCACGTCAATGCGCGCAAGAGCACGCCAGCGCACGCCAGAGCATGCCAGTGCACGCCACAGCACGCCAGTGCACGCCAGAGCACGCCAGTACACGCCAGAGAACGCCAGAGCACGCCAGAGCAAGCCAGAGCACGCCAATTCACACCAGAGCACGCCAGTGCACGCCAGAGCACGCCAGAGCACGCCAGAGCACGCCAGTGCACGCCAGAGCACGCCAGAGCACGCCAGTGCACGCCAAAGCACGCCAGTGCACGCCAAAGCACGCCAGTGCACGCCAAAGCACGCCAATTCACACCAGAGCACGCAGGTGCACGCCAGAGCACGCCAGTGCACGCCAGAGCACGCCAGTGCACGCCAGAGCACGCCAGTGCACGCTAGAGCACTCCAGTGGACGCCAGAATAAGCCAGAGCACGCCAGAGCACGCCAGAGAACGCCAGAGCACGCCAGTGCACGCCAGAGCACGGTAGAGCACAGCAGAGAACAGCTCAGCACTTGAAGTTGCTATAATATTTTTTTTTACTTGTTAAAACCATTTTGTAATTACAGGATGTGTAAATCAATGTCCAATACACCATTTCAAGTGTATTGAATCAATAAATTTATAAAGCAAATCATGAACAAAAAGTTTTAAAAAACACACGTCACAGCACTTGAATTTTTAAAAATTATTCAAGTTATTTGAGTTATATTGTCGGGTAGTGGATTTCTATTGTCAAGCACTTGAGTTCTGCATATCATAGCACGCCAGAGCAAGACAGAGCACACCACAGCACGTCAGTACACGCCAGTGCACGCCAATTCACACCACAGCACGCCAGTGCACGCCAGAGCACGCCAGTGCACGCCATCGCACGCCAGAGCAATCCAGAGCACGCCAGTGCACGCCAGAGCACGCCAGTGCACGCCAGAGCACGCAAGTGCACGCCAGAGCACGCCAGTGCACACCAGAGCACGCCAGTGCACGCCAGTGCACGCCAGAGCACTCCAGTGCACGCCAGAGCACGCCAAAGCACGCCAAAGCACGCCAGTGCACGCCAGAGCACGCCAATTCACACCAGAGCACGCCAGTGCACGCCAGAGCACGCCAGTGCACGCCAGAGCACTTCAGTGGACGCCAGAACAAGCCAGAGCACGCCAGAGCACGCCAGAACACGCCAGAGCACGCCAGAGCACGCCAAGGCACGCCAGAGAACGCCAGTGCACGCCAGAGCACGGTAGAGCACAACAGAGAACAGCTCAGCACTTGAAGTTGCTATAATATTTTTTTTACTTGTTAAAACCATTTTTTAATTACAGGATGTGTAAATCAATGTCCAATACACCATTTCAAGTCTTTTGAATCAATAAATTTATAAAGCAAATCATGAACAAAAAGTTTTAGAAAAACGCACATCACAGCACTTGAATTTTTAAGAATTATTCAAGTTATTTGAGTTATATTGTCGGGTAGTGGATTTCTATTGTCAAGCACTTGAGTTCTGCATAGCAGAGCACGCCAGAGCACGACAGAGCACGCCAGAGCACGCCAGTGCACGCCAGAGCACGCCAGAGCACGACAGAGCACGCCAGAGCACGCCAGTGCACGCCAGTGCACGCCAGAGCACACCAGTGCACGCCAGAGCACGCCAGTGCATGCCAGAGCACGCCAGTGCACGCCAGAGCACGCCAGTGCACGCCAGAGCACGCCAGTGCACGCCAGAGCACGCCAATTCACACCAGAGCACGCCAGTGCACGCCAGTACACGCCAGAGCACGACAGAGCACGCCAATTAATACCAGAGCACGTCAATGCACGCAAGAGCAAACCAGTGCACGCCAGAGCACGCCAGTGCACGTCAATGCACGCCAGAGCAAACCAGAGCACGCCAGAGCACGCCAGAGCACGCCAGAGCACGCAAGAGCACGCAAGAGCACGCCAGAGCACGGTAGAGAACAGCTCAGCACTTGAAGTTGCTATAATATTTTTTTTCACTTGTTAAAACCATTTTTTAATTACAGGATGTGTAAATCAATGTCCAATTCACCATTTCAAGTCTATTGAATCAATAAATTTATAGAGCAAATCATGAACAAAAAGTTTTAAAAAACGCACATCACAGCACTTGAATTAAAAAAATTATTCAAGTTATTTGAGTTCTATTGTCGGGTAGTGGATTTCTATTGTCAAGCACTTGAGTTCTGCATAGCAGAGCACGCCAGAGCACGCCAGAGCACGCCAGAGCACGCCAGAGCACGCCAGAGCACGCCAGTGCACGCCAGAGCACGCCAGTGCACGCCAGAACACGCCAGTGCACGCCAGAGCACGCCAGAGCACGCCAGAGCACGCCAGTGCACGCCAGAGCACGCCAGTGCACGCCAGAGCACGACAGTGCACGCCAGAGAACGCCAATTCACACTAGAGCACATCAGTGCACGCCAGAGCACGTCAATGCGCGCAAGAGCACGCCAGCGCACGCCAGAGCACGCCAGTGCACGCCACAGCACGCCAGTGCACGCCAGGGCACGCCAGTACACGCCAGAGAACGCCAGAGCACGCCAGAGCACGCCAGAGCACGCCAATTCACACCAGAGCACGCCAGAGCACGCCAGAGCACCCCAGTGCACCCCAGAGCACGCCAGTGCACGCCAGAGCACGCCAGTGCACGCCAGAGCACGCCAGTGCACGCCAGAGCACGCCAGTGCACGCCAGAGCACGCCAGTGCACGCCAGAGCACGCCAGTGCACGCCAGAGCACGCCAGTGCACGCCAAAGCACGCCAATTCACACCAGAGCACGCCAGTGCACGCCAGAGCACTCCAGTGGACGCCAGAATAAGCCAGAGCA
The DNA here is from genome assembly GCF_021234035.1 of Daphnia pulicaria. Taxonomy (NCBI): domain Eukaryota; kingdom Metazoa; phylum Arthropoda; class Branchiopoda; order Diplostraca; family Daphniidae; genus Daphnia; species Daphnia pulicaria. The sequence continues at coordinate 18,693,067 of NC_060913.1, forward strand.
CGCCAGTGCACGCCAGAGCACGCCAGTGCACGCCAGAGCACGCCAGTGCACGCCAGAGCACGCCAGTGCACGCCAGAGCACGCCAGTGCACGCCAGAGCACGCCAGTGCACGCCAGAGCACGCCAGTGCACGCCAGAGCACGCCAGTGCACGCCAGAGCACGCCAGTGCAAGCCAGAGCACGCCAGTGCACGCCAGAGCACGCCAGTGCACGCCAGAGCACTCCAGTGCACGCCAGAATTAGCCAGAGCACGCCAGAGCACGCCAGAGCACGCCAGAGCACGCCAGAGCACGCCAGTGCACGCCAGAGCACGGTAGAGCACAGCAGAGAACAGCTCAGCACTTGAAATTGCTATAATATTTTTTTTTACTTGTTAAAACCATTTTTTAATTACAGGATGTGTAAATCAATGTCCAATACACCATTTCAAGTCTATTGAATCAATAAATTTATAAAGCAAATCATGAACAAAAAGTTTTAGAAAAACGCACATCACAGCACTTGAATTTTTAAAAATTATTCAAGTTATTTGATTTATATTGTCGGGTAGTGATTTCTATTGTCAAGCACTTGAGTTCTGCATAGCAGAGCACGCCAGAGCACGACAGAGCACACCACAGCACTCCAGTGCACGCCAGTGCACGCCAATTCACACCAGAGCACGCCAGTGCACGCCAGAGCACACCAGTGCACGCAAGTGCACGCCAGAGCAAGCCAGAGCACGCCAGAGCACGCCAGTACACGCCAGAGAACGCCAGAGCACGCCAGAGCACGCCAGAGCACGCCAATTCACACCAGAGCACGCCAGAGCACGCCAGAGCACCCCAGTGCACCCCAGAGCACGCCAGTGCACGCCAGAGCACGCCAGTGCACGCCAGAGCACGCCAGTGCACGACAGAGCACGCCAGTGCACGCCAAAGCACGCCAGTGCACGCCAGAGCACGCTAATTCACACCAGAGCACGCCAGTGCACGCCAGAGCACTCCAGTGGACGCCAGAATAAGCCAGAGCACGCCAGTGCACGCCAGAGCACTCCAGTGCACGCCAGAATAAGCCAGAGCACGCCAGAGCACGCCAGAGCACGCCAGAGCACGCCAGAGCAGGCCAGAGCACGCCAGTGCACGCCAGAGCACGGTAGAGCACAGCAGAGAACAGCTCAGCACTTGAAATTGCTATAATATTTTTTTTTACTTGTTAAAACCATTTTTTAATTACAGGATGTGTAAATCAATGTCCAATACACCATTTCAAGTCTATTGAATCAATAAATTTATAAAGCAAATCATGAACAAAAAGTTTTAGAAAAACGCACATCACAGCACTTGAATTTTTAAAAATTATTCAAGTTATTTGATTTATATTGTCGGGTAGTGATTTCTATTGTCAAGCACTTGAGTTCTGCATAGCAGAGCACGCCAGAGCACGACAGAGCACACCACAGCACTCCAGTGCACGCCAGTGCACGCCAATTCACACCAGAGCACGCCAGTGCACGCGAGAGCACGCCAGTGCACGCAAGTGCACGCCAGAGCAAGCCAGAGCACGCCAGAGCATGCCAGTGCACGCCAGTGCACGCCAGAGCACGCCAATTCACACCAGAGCACGCCAGTGCACGCCAGAGCACGCCAATTCATACCAGAGCACGCCAGTGCACGCCAGTACACGCCAGAGCACGACAGAGCACGCCAGTGCACGCCAGTGCACGCCAGTGCACGCCAGTGCACGCCAGAGCACGCCAATTCACACCAGAGCACGACAGTGCACGCCAAAGCACGCCAGTGCACGCCAGAGCACGCCAGAGCACGCCAGGGCACGCCAGGGCACGCCAGTGCACGCCAGAGCACGCCAGTGCACGCCAGAGCACGCCAGTGCACGCCAGAGCACGCCAGTGCACGCCAGAGCAAACCAATTCACACCAGAGCACGCCAGTGCACGCCAGTGCACGCCAGAGCACGCCAGAGCACGCCAGTGCACGCCAGAGCACGCCAGATTACGCCAGAGTACGCCAATTCACAGCAGAGCACGCCAGTGCACGTCAGAGCACGTCAATGCACGCCAGAGCACGCCAGTGCACGCCAGAGCACGACAGAGCACGCCAGTGCACACCAGAGCACGCCAGTGCACGCCAGAGCACACCAGTGCACGCCAGAGCACGCCAGTGCACGTCAATGCACGCCAGAGCAAGCCAGAGCACGCCAGAGCACGCCAGAGCACGCCTATTCACACCAGAGCACGCCAGTGCACGCCAGAGCACTTCAATGCACGCCAGAGCACGCCAGTGCACGCAAGAGCACGCCAGTGCACGCCAGAGCACGTCAATGCACGCCAGAGCACGCCAGTGCACGCCAGAGCACGCCAGAGCACGCCAGAGCACGCCAGTGCACGCCAGAGCACGCCAGTGCACGTTAGAGCACGCCAGTGCACGCCAGAGCACATCAATGCACGCCAAAGCACGCCAGTGCACGCCAGAGCACGCCAGTGCACGCCAGAGTACGCCAATTCAAACCAGAGCACGCCAGTGCACGCCTGTGCACGCCAATTCACACCAGAGCACGCCAGTGCACGCCAGAGCACGCCAGTGCACGCCAGAGCACTTCAGTGGACGCCAGAACAAGCCAGAGCACGCCAGAGCACGCCAGAACACGCCAGAGCACGCCAGAGCACGCCAGAGCACGCCAGAGAACGCCAGTGCACGCCAGAGCACGGTAGAGCACAACAGAGAACAGCTCAGCACTTGAAGTTGCTATAATATTTTTTTTACTTGTTAAAACCATTTTTTAATTACAGGATGTGTAAATCAATGTCCAATACACCATTTCAAGTCTTTTGAATCAATAAATTTATAAAGCAAATCATGAACAAAAAGTTTTAGAAAAACGCACATCACAGCACTTGAATTTTTAAGAATTATTCAAGTTATTTGAGTTATATTGTCGGGTAGTGGATTTCTATTGTCAAGCACTTGAGTTCTGCATAGCAGAGCACGCCAGAGCACGACAGAGCACGCCAGAGCACGCCAGTGCACGCCAGAGCACGCCAGAGCACGACAGAGCACGCCAGAGCACGCCAGTGCACGCCAGTGCACGCCAGAGCACACCAGTGCACGCCAGAGCACGCCAGTGCATGCCAGAGCACGCCAGTGCACGCCAGAGCACGCCAGTGCACGCCAGAGCACGCCAGTGCACGCCAGAGCACGCCAATTCACACCAGAGCACGCCAGTGCACGCCAGTACACGCCAGAGCACGACAGAGCACGCCAATTAATACCAGAGCACGCCAGTGCACGTCAGAGCACGTCAATGCACGCAAGAGCAAACCAGTGCACGCCAGAGCACGCCAGTGCACGTCAATGCACGCCAGAGCAAACCAGAGCACGCCAGAGCACGCAAGAGCACGCCAGAGCACGCAAGAGCACGCAAGAGCACGCCAGAGCACGGTAGAGAACAGCTCAGCACTTGAAGTTGCTATAATATTTTTTTTCACTTGTTAAAACCATTTTTTAATTACAGGATGTGTAAATCAATGTCCAATTCACCATTTCAAGTCTATTGAATCAATAAATTTATAGAGCAAATCATGAACAAAAAGTTTTAAAAAACGCACATCACAGCACTTGAATTAAAAAAATTATTCAAGTTATTTGAGTTCTATTGTCGGGTAGTGGATTTCTATTGTCAAGCACTTGAGTTCTGCATAGCAGAGCACGCCAGAGCACGCCAGAGCACGCCAGAGCACGCCAGAGCACGCCAGAGCACGCCAGAGCACGCCAGTGCACGCCAGAGCACGCCAGTGCACGCCAGAACACGCCAGTGCACGCCAGAGCACGCCAGAGCACGCCAGAGCACGCCAGTGCACGCCAGAGCACGCCAGTGCACGCCAGAGCACGACAGTGCACACCAGAGCACGCCAGTGCACGCCAGAGAACGCCAATTCACACTAGAGCACATCAGTGCACGCCAGAGCACGTCAATGCGCGCAAGAGCACGCCAGCGCACGCCAGAGCACGCCAGTGCACGCCACAGCACGCCAGTGCACGCCAGGGCACGCCAGTACACGCCAGAGAACGCCAGAGCACGCCAGAGCACGCCAGAGCACGCCAATTCACACCAGAGCACGCCAGAGCACGCCAGAGCACCCCAGTGCACCCCAGAGCACGCCAGTGCACGCCAGAGCACGCCAGTGCACGCCAGAGCACGCCAGTGCACGCCAGAGCACGCCAGTGCACGCCAGAGCACGCCAGTGCACGCCAGAGCACGCCAGTGCACGCCAAAGCACGCCAGTGCACGCCAGAGCACGCCAATTCACACCAGAGCACGCCAGTGCACGCCAGAGCACTCCAGTGGACGCCAGAATAAGCCAGAGCACGCCAGTGCACGCCAGAGCACGCCAGTGCACTCCAGAGCACGCCAGTGCACGCCAGAGCACGCCAGTGCACGCCAGAGCACGCCAGTGCACGCCAGAGCACGCCAGTGCAAGCCAGAGCACGCCAGTGCACGCCAGAGCACGCCAGTGCACGCCAGAGCACTCCAGTGCACGCCAGAATTAGCCAGAGCACGCCAGAGCACGCCAGAGCACGCCAGAGCACGCCAGAGCACGCCAGTGCACGCCAGAGCACGGTAGAGCACAGCAGAGAACAGCTCAGCACTTGAAATTGCTATAATATTTTTTTTTACTTGTTAAAACCATTTTTTAATTACAGGATGTGTAAATCAATGTCCAATACACCATTTCAAGTCTATTGAATCAATAAATTTATAAAGCAAATCATGAACAAAAAGTTTTAGAAAAACGCACATCACAGCACTTGAATTTTTAAAAATTATTCAAGTTATTTGATTTATATTGTCGGGTAGTGATTTCTATTGTCAAGCACTTGAGTTCTGCATAGCAGAGCACGCCAGAGCACGACAGAGCACACCACAGCACTCCAGTGCACGCCAGTGCACGCCAATTCACACCAGAGCACGCCAGTGCACGCCAGAGCACACCAGTGCACGCAAGTGCACGCCAGAGCAAGCCAGAGCACGCCAGAGCACGCCAGTACACGCCAGAGAACGCCAGAGCACGCCAGAGCACGCCAGAGCACGCCAATTCACACCAGAGCACGCCAGAGCACGCCAGAGCACCCCAGTGCACCCCAGAGCACGCCAGTGCACGCCAGAGCACGCCAGTGCACGCCAGAGCACGCCAGTGCACGACAGAGCACGCCAGTGCACGCCAAAGCACGCCAGTGCACGCCAGAGCACGCTAATTCACACCAGAGCACGCCAGTGCACGCCAGAGCACTCCAGTGGACGCCAGAATAAGCCAGAGCACGCCAGTGCACGCCAGAGCACGCCAGTGCACGCCAGAGCACTCCAGTGCACGCCAGAATAAGCCAGAGCACGCCAGAGCACGCCAGAGCACGCCAGAGCACGCCAGAGCACGCCAGAGCACGCCAGAGCAGGCCAGAGCACGCCAGTGCACGCCAGAGCACGGTAGAGCACAGCAGAGAACAGCTCAGCACTTGAAATTGCTATAATATTTTTTTTTACTTGTTAAAACCATTTTTTAATTACAGGATGTGTAAATCAATGTCCAATACACCATTTCAAGTCTATTGAATCAATAAATTTATAAAGCAAATCATGAACAAAAAGTTTTAGAAAAACGCACATCACAGCACTTGAATTTTTAAAAATTATTCAAGTTATTTGATTTATATTGTCGGGTAGTGATTTCTATTGTCAAGCACTTGAGTTCTGCATAGCAGAGCACGCCAGAGCACGACAGAGCACACCACAGCACTCCAGTGCACGCCAGTGCACGCCAATTCACACCAGAGCACGCCAGTGCACGCGAGAGCACGCCAGTGCACGCAAGTGCACACCAGAGCAAGCCAGAGCACGCCAGAGCATGCCAGTGCACGCCAGTGCACGCCAGAGCACGCCAATTCACACCAGAGCACGCCAGTGCACGCCAGAGCACGCCAATTCATACCAGAGCACGCCAGTGCACGCCAGTACACGCCAGAGCACGACAGAGCACGCCAGTGCACGCCAGTGCACGCCAGAGCACGCCAGTGCACGCCAGAGCACGCCAATTCACACCAGAGCACGACAGTGCACGCCAAAGCACGCCAGTGCACGCCAGGGCACGCCAGGGCACGCCAGTGCACGCCAGAGCACGCCAGTGCACGCCAGAGCACGCCAGTGCACGCCAGAGCACGCCAGTGCACGCCAGAGCAAACCAATTCACACCAGAGCACGCCAGTGCACGCCAGTGCACGCCAGTGCACGCCAGTGCACGCCAGAGCACGCCAGAGCACGCCAGTGCACGCCAGAGCACGCCAGATTACGCCAGAGTACGCCAATTCACAGCAGAGCACGCCAGTGCACGTCAGAGCACGTCAATGCACGCCAGAGCACGCCAGTGCACGCCAGAGCACGACAGAGCACGCCAGTGCACACCAGAGCACGCCAGTGCACGCCAGAGCACACCAGTGCACGCCAGAGCACGCCAGTGCACGTCAATGCACGCCAGAGCAAGCCAGAGCACGCCAGAGCACGCCAGAGCACGCCAATTCACACCAGAGCACGCCAGTGCACGCCAGAGCACTTCAATGCACGCCAGAGCACGCCAGTGCACGCAAGAGCACGCCAGTGCACGCCAGAGCACGTCAATGCACGCCAGAGCACGCCAGAGCACGCCAGAGCACGCCAGTGCACGCCAGAGCACGCCAGTGCACGTTAGAGCACGCCAGTGCACGCCAGAGCACATCAATGCACGCCAAAGCACGCCAGTGCACGCCAGAGCACGCCAGTGCACGCCAGAGTACGCCAATTCAAACCAGAGCACGCAAGTGCACGCCTGTGCACGCCAATTCACACCAGAGCACGCCAGTGCACGCCAGAGCACGCCAGTGCACACCAGAGCACGCTAGTGCACGCCAGTGCACGCCAGAGCTCGCCAGAGCACGCCAGTGCACGCCAGAGCACACCAGTGCACGCCAGAGCACGCAAGTGCACGTCAATGCACGCCAGAGCAAGCCAGAGCACGCCAGTGCACGCCAGTGCACGCCAGAGCACGGTAGAGCACAGCAGAGAACAGCTCAGCACTTGAAGTTGCTATAATATTTTTTTCACTTGTTAAAACCATTTTTTAATTACAGGATGTGTAAATCAATGTCCAATACACCATTTCAAGTCTATTGAATCAATAAATTTATAGAGCAAATCATGAACAAAAAGTTTTAGAAAAACGCACATCACAGCACTTGAATTTTTAAAAATTATTCAAGTATTGTCGGGAAGTGGATTTCTATTATCAAGCACTTGAGTTCTGCATAGCAGAGAACGCCAGAGCACGACAGAGCACGCCAGAGCACACCAGTGCACGCCAGAGCACGCCAGTGCACGCCAGAGCACGCCAGTGCACGCCAGAGCACGCCAGTGCACGCCAGAGCACGCCAGTGCACGCCAGAGCACGCCAATTCACACCAGAGCACGCCAGTGCAAGCCAGAGCACGCCAGAGCACGCCAATTCACACCAGAGCACGACAGTGCACGCCAAAGCACGCCAGTGCACGCCAGAGCACGCCAGAGCACGCCAGGGCACGCCAGGGCACGCCAGTGCACGCCAGAGCACGCCAGTGCACGCCAGAGCAAACCAATTCACACCAGAGCACGCCAGTGCACGCCAGTGCACGCCAGTGCACGCCAGTGCACGCCAGAGCACGCCAGAGCACGCCAGTGCACGCCAGAGCACGCTAGTACACGCCAGAGAACGCCAGAGCACGCCAGAGCACGCCAAAGCACGCCAATTCACACCAGAGCACGCCAGAGCACGCCAGAGCACCCCAGTGCACCCCAGAGCACGCCAGTGCACGCCAGAGCACGCCAGTGCACGCCAGAGCACGCCAGTGCACGCCAGAGCACGCCAGTGCACGCCAGAGCACGCCAGTGCACGCCAGAGCACTCCAGTGCACGCCAGAATAAGCCAGAGCACGCCAGAGCACGCCAGAGCACGCCAGAGCACGCCAGAGCAGGCCAGAGCACGCCAGTGCACGCCAGAGCACGGTAGAGCACAGCAGAGAACAGCTCAGCACTTGAAATTGCTATAATATTTTTTTTTACTTGTTAAAACCATTTTTTAATTACAGGATGTGTAAATCAATGTCCAATACACCATTTCAAGTCTATTGAATCAATAAATTTATAAAGCAAATCATGAACAAAAAGTTTTAGAAAAACGCACATCACAGCACTTGAATTTTTAAAAATTATTCAAGTTATTTGATTTATATTGTCGGGTAGTGATTTCTATTGTCAAGCACTTGAGTTCTGCATAGCAGAGCACGCCAGAGCACGACAGAGCACACCACAGCACTCCAGTGCACGCCAGTGCACGCCAATTCACACCAGAGCACGCCAGTGCACGCGAGAGCACGCCAGTGCACGCAAGTGCACGCCAGAGCAAGCCAGAGCACGCCAGAGCATGCCAGTGCACGCCAGTGCACGCCAGAGCACGCCAATTCACACCAGAGCACGCCAGTGCACGCCAGAGCACGCCAATTCATACCAGAGCACGCCAGTGCACGCCAGTACACGCCAGAGCACGACAGAGCACGCCAGTGCACGCCAGTGCACGCCAGTGCACGCCAGTGCACGCCAGTGCACGCCAGTGCACGCCAGAGCACGCCAATTCACACCAGAGCACGACAGTGCACGCCAAAGCACGCCAGTGCACGCCAGAGCACGCCAGAGCACGCCAGGGCACGCCAGGGCACGCCAGGGCACGCCAGAGCACGCCAGTGCACGCCAGAGCAAACCAATTCACACCAGAGCACGCCAGTGCACGCCAGTGCACGCCAGTGCACGCCAGTGCACGCCAGAGCACGCCAGAGCACGCCAGTGCACGCCAGAGCACGCCAGTGCACGCCAGAGCACGCCAGTGCACGCCAGAGCACGCCAGAGCACGCCAGAGTACGCCAATTCACAGCAGAGCACGCCAGTGCACGTCAGAGCACGTCAATGCACGCCAGAGCACGCCAGTGCACGCCAGAGCACGACAGAGCACGCAAGTGCACACCAGAGCACGCCAGTGCACGCCAGAGCACACCAGTGCACGCCAGAGCACGCCAGTGCACGTCAATGCACGCCAGAGCAAGCCAGAGCACGCCAGAGCACGCCAGAGCACGCCAATTCACACCAGAGCACGCCAGTGCACGCCAGAGCACTTCAATGCACGCCAGAGCACGCCAGTGCACGCAAGAGCACGCCAGTGCACGCCAGAGCACGTCAATGCACGCCAGAGCACGCCAGTGCACGCCAGAGCACGCCAGTGCACGCCAGAGCACGGTAGAGCACAGCAGAGAACAGCTCAGCACTTGAAGTTGCTATAATATTTTTTTCACTTGTTAAAACCATTTTTTAATTACAGGATGTGTAAATCAATGTCCAATACACCATTTCAAGTCTATTGAATCAATAAATTTATAGAGCAAATCATGAACAAAAAGTTTTAGAAAAACGCACATCACAGCACTTGAATTTTTAAAAATTATTCAAGTATTGTCGGGTAGTGGATTTCTATTATCAAGCACTTGAGTTCTGCATAGCAGAGAACGCCAGAGCACGACAGAGCACGCCAGAGCACACCAGTGCACGCCAGAGCACGCCAGTGCACGCCAGAGCACGCCAGTGCACGCCAGAGCACGCCAGTGCACGCCAGAGCACGCCAATTCACACCAGAGCACGCCAGTGAAAGCCAGAGCACGCCAATTCACACCAGAGCAAGCCAGTGCACGCCAGTACACGCCAGAGCACGACAGAGCACGCCAGAGCACGCCAGTGTACGCCAGAGCACGCCAATTCACGCCAGGGCACACCAGAGCACGCCAATTCTCACCAGAGCACGCCCTTGCACGTCAGAGCACGTCAATGCACGCCAGAGCACGCCAGTGCACGCCAGAGCACGCCAGTGCACGCCAGTGCACACCAGAGCATGCCAGTGCACGCCAGAGCACACCAGTGCACGCCAGAGCACGCCAGTGCACGCCAGAGCACGCCAGTGAACGTCAATGCACGCCAGAGCAAGCCAGAGCACGCCAGCACGCCAGTGCACGCCAGAGCACGGTAGAGCACAGCAGAAAACAGCTCAGCACTTGAAGTTGCTATAATATTTTTTTTACTTGTTAAAACCATTTTTTAATTACAGGATGTGTAAATCAATGTCCAATACACCATTTCAAGTCTATTGAATCAATAAATTTATAAAGCAAATCATGAACAAAAAGTTTTAGAAAAACGCACATCACAGCACTTGAATTTTTAAAAATTATTCAAGTTATTTGAGTTCTATTGTCAGGTAGTGGATTTCTATTGTCAAGCACTTGAGTTCTGCATAGCAGAGCACGCCAGAGCACGACAGAGCACACCACAGCACGCCAGTGCACGCCTGTGCACGCCAATTCACACCAGAGCACGCCAGTGCACGCCAGTGCACGCCAGAGCACACCAGTGCACACCAGAGGACGCCAGTGCACGCCAAAGCACGCCAGTGCACGCCAGAGCACGCCAATTCACACCAGAGCTCGCCAGTGCACGCCAGAGTACGCCAGTGCACGCCAGAGCACGCCAGTGCACGCCAGAGCACTTCAGTGGACACCAGAACAAGCCAGGCACGCCAGAGCACGCCAGAGCACGCCAGAGCACGCCAGTGCACGCCAGAGCACGGTAGAGCACAGCAGAGAACAGCTCAGCACTTGAAGTTGCTATAATATTTTTTTTACTCGTTAAAACCATTTTTTAATTACAGGATGTGTAAATCAATGTCCAATACACCATTTCAAGTCTATTGAATCAATAAATTTGTAAAGCAAATCATGAACAAACAGTTTGAGAAAAACGCACATCACAGCACTTGAATTTTTAAAAATTATTCAAGTTATTTGAGTTATATTGTCGGGTAGTGGATTTCTATTGTCAAGCACTTGAGTTCTGCATAGCAGAGCACGCCAGAGCACGACAGAGCACGCCAGAGCACGGCAGTGCACGCCAGAGCACGCCAGTGCACGCCAGAGCAAGCCAATTCACACCAGAGCACGCCAGTGCACGCCAGAGCACGCCAGTGCACACCAAAGCACGCCAGAGAGCGCCAGAGCACGCCAATTCACACCAGAGCACGCCAGTGCACGCCATAGTACGCCAGTGCACGCCAGAGCACGTCAATGCACGCCAGAGCAAGCCAGTGCACGCCAGAGCACGCAAGAGCAAAACCAATTCACATAAGAGCACGCCAGTGCACGCCAGAGCACGTCAATGCAAGCCAGAGCACGCCAGTGCACGACAGAGCACGCTAGTGCACGCCACAGTACGCCAATTCACACCAGAGCACGCCAGAGCACGCCAGAGCACGCCAGAGCACGCTAGTGCACGCCAGGGCACGCCAATTCACACCAGAGCACGCCAGTGCACGCCAGAGCACGCCAATTCACACCAGAGCACGCCAGTGCACGTTAGACCACGTCAATGCACGCCAGAGCAAACCAGTGCACGCCAGAGCACGCCAGTGCACGTCAATGCACGCCAGAGAAAGCCAGAGCACGCCAGAGCACGCCAGAGCACGCCAATTCACACCAGAGCACGCCAGTGCACGGCAGAGCACGTCAATGCACGCCAGAGCACGCCACTGCACGCAAGAGCACGCAAGTGCACGCCAGAGCACGCCAGTGCACGCAAGAGCACGCCAGTGAATGCCAGAGCACGCCAGTGAACGCCAGTGCACGCCAGAGAACGCCAATTCACACCAGAGCACATCAGTGCACGCCAGACCACTTCAATGCACGCCAGAGCACGCCAGCAAACGCCAGAGCACGCCAGTGCACGCCAGAGCACGCCAGTGCACGCCAGAGCACGCCAGTACACGCCAGAGCATGCCAGAGCACGCCAATTCACACCAGAGCACGCCAGTGCACGCCAGAGCACGCCAGTGCACGCCAGAGCACGCCAATTCACGCCAGAGCACGCCAGTGCACGCCAGAGCACGCCAGTGCACGCCAGAGCACGCCAGTGCACGCCAGAGCACGCCAGTGCACGCCAGAGCACGCCAGTGCACGCCAGAGCACGCCAGTGCACGCCAGAGCACGCCAGTGCACGCCAGAGCACGCCAGAGCACACCAGTGCACGCCAGAGCACGCCAGTGCACGTCAATGCACGCCAGAGCAAGCCAGAGCACGCCAGCACGCCAGTGCACGCCAGAGCACGGTAGAGCACAGCAGAAAACAGCTCAGCACTTGAAGTTGCTATAATATGTTTTTTTACTTGTTAAAACCATTTTTTAATTACAGGATGTGTAAATCAATGTCCAATACACCATTTCAAGTCTATTGAATCAATAAATTTATAAAGCAAATCATGAACAAAAAGTTTTAGAAAAACGCACATCACAGCACTTGAATTTTTAAAAATTATTCAAGTTATTTGAGTTCTATTGTCAGGTAGTGGATTTTTATTGTCAAGCACTTGAGTTCTGCATAGCAGAGCACGCCAGAGCACGACAGAGCACACCACAGCACGCCAGTGCACCCCTGTGCACGCCAATTCACACCAGAGCACGCCAGTGCACGCCAGAGCACGCCAGTGCACACCAGAGCACGCCAGTGCACGCCAGTGCACGCCAGTGCATTCCAGAGCACTCCAGTGCACGCCAGAGCACGCCAGTGCACGCCAAAGCACGCCAGTGCACGCCAGAGAACGCCAATTCACACCAAAGCACGCCAGTCCACGCCAGAGTACGCCAGTGCACGCCAGAGCACGCCAGTGCACGCCAGAGCACTTCAGTGGACGCCAGAACAAGCCAGGCACGCCAGAGCACGCCAGAGCACGCCAGAGCACGCCAGTGCACGCCAGAGCACGGTAGAGCACAGCAGAGAACAGCTCAGCACTTGAAGTTGCTATAATATTTTTTTTACTTGTTAAAACCATTTTTTAATTACAGGATGTGTAAATCAATGTCCAATACACCATTTAAAGTCTATTGAATCAATAAATTTATAAAGCAAATCATGAACAAAAAGTTTGAGAAAAACGCACATCACAGCACTTGAATTTTTAAAAATTATTCAAGTTATTTGAGTTATATTGTCGGGTAGTGGATTTCTATTGTCAAGCACTTGAGTTCTGCATAGCAGAGCACGCCACAGCACGACAGAGCACGCCAGAGCACGCCAATGCACGCCAGAGCACGCCAGTCCACGCCAGAGCAAGCCAATTCACACCAGAGCACGCCAGTGCACGCTTGAGCACGCCATTGCACGCCAGAGCACGCCAGTGCACGCCAAAGCACGCCAAAGCACGCCAGAGCACGCCAATTCACACCAGAGCACGCCAGTGCACGCCAGAGTACGCCAGTGCACGCCAGAGCACGTCAATGCACGCCAGAGCAAGCCAGTGCACGCCAGAGCACGCCAGAGCAAAACCAATTCACATAAGAGCACGCCAGTGCACGCCAGAGCACGTCAATGCAAGCCAGAGCACGCCAGTGCACGCCAGAGCACGCTAGTGCACGCTAGTGCACGCCACTGTACGCCAATTCACACCAGAGCACGCCAGTGCACGCCAGAGCACGCCAGAGCACGCTAGTGCACGCCAGGGCACGCCAATTCACACCAGAGCACGCCAGTGCACGCCAGAGCACGCCAGTGCACGCCAGAGCACGCCAGTGCACGCCAGAGCACGCCAATTCACATCCGGGGCACGCCAGTGCACATCAGAGCACGTCAATGCACGCCAGAGCAAACCAGTGCACGCCAGAGCACGCCACTGCACGCCAAAGCACACCAGTGCACGCCAGAGCACTCCAGTGGACGCCAGAATAAGCCAGAGCACGCCAGAGCACGCCAGTCCATTCCAGAGCACGACAATTCACTCTAGAGCACGCCAGTGCACGCCAGAGCACGACAGAGCAAGCCAGAGCACGTCAATGCATGCCAGAGCAAGCCAGTGCACGCCAGAGCACGCCAGTGCACGCCAATTCACACTAGAGCACGCCAGTGCATGCCGGAGCACGCCAGAGCACGCCAGAGCACGTCAATGCACGCCAGAGCAAGCCAGAGCCAATTCACACCAGAGCACGCCAGAGCACGCCAGAGCAGGCCAGTTTACGCCAGAGCACGTCAATGCACGCCAGAGGAAGCCAGAGCACGCCAGAGCACGCCAGAGCACGCCAGTGCACGCCAGAATACGGTAGAGCACAGCAGAGAACAGCTCAGCACTTGAAGTTGCTATAATATTTTTTTCACTTGTTAAAACCATTTTTTAATTACAGGATGTGTAAATCAATGTCCAATACACCATTTCAAGTCTATTGAATCAATAAATTTATAGAGCAAATCATGAACAAAAAGTTTGAGAAAAACGCACATCATAGCACTTGAATTAAAAAAATTATTCAAGTTATTTGAGTTCTATTGTCGGGTAGTGGATTTCTATTGTAAAGCACTTGAGTTCTGCATAGCAGAGCACGCCAGAGCACGCCAGAGCTTGCCAGAGCACGCCAGAGCACGCCAGTGCACGCCAGAGCACGCCAGAGCACGCCAGAGCACGTCAATGCGCGCAAGAGCATGCCAGCGCACGCCAGAGCACGCCAGTGCACGCCACAGCACGCCAGTGCACGCCAGAGCACGCCAGTACACGCCAGATAACGCCAGAGCACGCCAGAGCACGTCAGAGCACGCCAATTCACACCAGAGCACGCCAGTGCACGCCAGAGCACGCCAGTGCATGCCAAAGCACGCCAGTGCACGCCAGAGCACGCCAGTGCACGCCAGAGCACGCCAATTCACACCAGAGCACGCCAGTGCACGCCAGAGCACGCCAGTGCATGCCAAAGCACGCCAGTGCACGCCAGAGCACGCCAATTCACACCAGAGCACGCCAGTGCACGGCAGAGCACATCAGTGCACGCCAGAGCACTCCAGTGGACGCCAGAATAAGCCAGAGCACGCCAGAGCACGCCAGAGCACGCCAGTGCAAGCCAGTGCACGCCAAAGCACGCCAGTGCACGCCAGAGCACGCCAGTGCACGCCAGAGCACGCCAGTGCACGCCAGAGCACGCAAGTGCACGCCAGAGCACGCCAGTGCACGCCAGAGCACGCCAGTGCACACCAGAGCACGCCAGTGCACGCCAGAGCACGCCAATTCACACTAGAGCACATCAGTGAACGCCAGAGCACGTCAATGCGCGCAAGAGCACGCCAGTGCACGCCAGAGCACGCCAGTGCACACCAGAGCACGCCAGTGCACGCCAGAGCACGCCAGTGCACGCCAGAGCACGCCAGTGCACGCCAGAGCACGCCAGTGCACGCCAGAGCACGCCAGTGCACGCCAGAGCACGCCAGTGCACGCCAGAGCACGCCAATTCACAGCAGAGCACGCCACTGCACGCCAAAGCACACTAGTGCACGCCAGAGCACTCCAGTGGACGCCAGAATAAGCCAGAGCACGCCAGAGCACGCCAGAGCACGCCAGAGCACGTCAGTGCACGCCAGAGCACGGTAGAGCACAGCAGAGAACAGCTCAGCACTTGAAGTTGCTATAATATTTTTTTTTACTTGTTAAAACCATTTTTTAATTACAGGATGTGTAAATCAATGTCCAATACACCATTTCAAGTCTATTGAATCAATAAATTTATAGAGCAAATCATGAACAAAAAGTTTTAGAAAAACGCACATCACAGCACTTGAATTAAAAAAATTATTCAAGTTATTTGAGTTCTATTGTCGGGTAGTGGATTTCTATTGTCAAGCACTTGAGTTCTGCATAGCAGAGCACGCCAGAGCACGCCAGAGCACGCCAGAGCACGCCAGAGCACGCCAGAGCACGCCAGAGCACGCCAGTGCACGCCAGAGCACGCCAGTGCACGCCAGAGCACGCCAGTGCACGCCAGAGCACGCCAGTGCACGCCAGAGCACGCCAGTGCACGCCAGAGCACGCCAATTCACACTAGAGCACATCAGTGCACGCCAGAGCACGTCAATGCGCGCAAGAGCACGCCAGCGCACGCCAGAGCACGCCAGTGCACGCCAGTGCACACCAGAGCACGCCAGTACACGCCAGAGCACGCCAGAGCACGCCAATTCACACCAGAGCACGCCAGTGCACGCCAGAGCACGCCAGTGCACGCCAGAGCACGCCAGTGCACGACAGAGCACGCCAATGCACGCCAGTGCACGCCAGAGCACGCCAGTGCACGACAGAGCACGCCAATGCACGCCAGAGCACGCCAGTGCACGCCAAAGCACGCCAGTGCACGCCAGAGCACGCCAATTCACACCAGAGCACGCCAGTGCACGCCAGAGCACGCCAGTGCACGCCAGAGCACGCCAGTGCACTCCAGAGCACGCCAGTGCACGCCAGAGCACGCCAGTGCACGCCAGAGCACGCCAATTCACACCAGAGCACGCCAGTGCACGCCAGAGCACGCCAGTGTACGCCACAGCACGCCAATTGACACCAGAGCACGCCAGTGCACGACAGAGTACGCCAGTGCACACCAGAGCACGCCACTGCACGCCAGAGCACGTCAATGCACGCCAGAACAAGCCAGTGCACGCCAGAGCACGCCAGAGCAAAACCAATTCACATAAGAGCACGCCAGTGCACGCCAGAGCACGTCAATGCAAGCCAGAGCACGCCAGTGCACGCCAGAGCACGCTAGTGCACGCCACAGTACGCCAATTCACACCAGAGCACGCCAGTGCACGCTAGTGCACGCCAGGGCACGCCAATTCACACAAGAGCACGCCAGTGCACGCCAGAGCACGCCAGTGCACGCCAGAGCACGCCAGAGCACGCCAGTGCACGCCAAAGCACGCCAATTCACACCAGAGCACGCCAGTGCACGTCAGAGCACGTCAATGCAAACAGAGCACGCCAGTGCACGCCAGAGCACGCCAGAGCTCGCCAGTGCACACCAGAGCACGCCAGTGCACACCAGAGCACGCCAGTGCACGCCAGAGCACACCAGTGCACGCCAGATCACGCCAGAGCACGCCATAGCACGCAAGAGCACGCCAGCGCACGCAAGAGCACGCCAGTGCACGCCAGAGCACTCCAGTGGACGCCAGAATAAGCCAGAGCACGTCAGAGCACGCCAGAGCACGCCAGAGCACGCCAGTGCACGACAGAGCACGGTAGAGCACAGCAGAGAACAGCTCAGCACTTGAAGTTGCTATAATATTTTTTTTACTTGTTAAAACAATTTTTTAATTACAGGATGTGTAAATCAATGTCCAATACAACATTTCAAGTCTATTGAATCAATAAATTTATAAAGCAAATCATGAACAAAAAGTTTTAGAAAAACGCACATCACAGCACTTGAATTAAAAAAATTATTCAAGTTATTTGAGTTCTATTGTCGGGTAGTGGATTTCTATTGTCAAGCACTTGAGTTCTGCATAGCAGAGCACGCCAGAGCACGCCAGAGCACGCCAGAGCACGCAAGAGCACGCCAGTGCACGCCAGAGCACGCCAGAGCACGCCAGAGCACGCCAGTGCACGCCAGAGCACGCCAGTGCACGCCAGAGCACGCCAGTGCACGCCAGAGCACGCCAGTGCACGCCAGAGCACGCCAGTGCACACCATAGCACGCCAGTGCACGCCAGAGCACGCCAATGCACACTAGAGCACATCAGTGAACGCCAGAGCACGTCAATGCGCGCAAGAGCACGCCAGCGCACGCCAGAGCACGCCAGTGCACGCCACAGCACGCCAGTGCACGCCAGAGCACGCCAGTACACGCCAGAGCACGCCAGAGCACGCCAGAGCACGCCAATTCACACCAGAGCACGCCAGTGCACGCCAGAGCACGCCAGTGCACGCCAGAGCACGCCAGTGCACGCCAGAGCACGCCAGTGCACGCCAGAGCACGCCAGTGCACGCCAGTGCACGCCAGAGCACGCCAGTGCACGCCAGAGCACGCCAATTCACAGCAGAGCACGCCACTGCACGCCAAAGCACACTAGTGCACGCCAGAGCACTCCAGTGGACGCCAGAATAAGCCAGAGCACGCCAGAGCACGCCAGAGCACGCCAGAGCACGTCAGTGCACGCCAGAGCACGGTAGAGCACAGCAGAGAACAGCTCAGCACTTGAAGTTGCTATAATATTTTTTTTTACTTGTTAAAACCATTTTTTAATTACAGGATGTGTAAATCAATGTCCAATACACCATTTCAAGTCTATTGAATCAATAAATTTATAGAGCAAATCATGAACAAAAAGTTTTAGAAAAACGCACATCACAGCACTTGAATTAAAAAAATTATTCAAGTTATTTGAGTTCTATTGTCGGGTAGTGGATTTCTATTGTCAAGCACTTGAGTTCTGCATAGCAGAGCACGCCAGAGCACGCCAGAGCACGCCAGAGCACGCCAGAGCACGCCAGAGCACGCCAGTGCACGCCAGAGCACGCCAGTGCACGCCAGAGCACGCCAGTGCACGCCAGAGCACGCCAGTGCACGCCAGAGCACGCCAGTGCACGCCAGAGCACGCCAATTCACACTAGAGCACATCAGTGCACGCCAGAGCACGTCAATGCGCGCAAGAGCACGCCAGCGCACGCCAGAGCACGCCAGTGCACGCCAGTGCACACCAGAGCACGCCAGTACACGCCAGAGCACGCCAGAGCACGCCAATTCACACCAGAGCACGCCAGTGCACGCCAGAGCACGCCAGTGCACGCCAGAGCACGCCAGTGCACGACAGAGCACGCCAATGCACGCCAGTGCACGCCAGAGCACGCCAGTGCACGACAGAGCACGCCAATGCACGCCAGAGCACGCCAGTGCACGCCAAAGCACGCCAGTGCACGCCAGAGCACGCCAATTCACACCAGAGCACGCCAGTGCACGCCAGAGCACGCCAGTGCACGCCAGAGCACGCCAGTGCACTCCAGAGCACGCCAGTGCACGCCAGAGCACGCCAGTGCACGCCAGAGCACGCCAATTCACACCAGAGCACGCCAGTGCACGCCAGAGCACGCCAGTGTACGCCACAGCACGCCAATTGACACCAGAGCACGCCAGTGCACGACAGAGTACGCCAGTGCACACCAGAGCACGCCACTGCACGCCAGAGCACGTCAATGCACGCCAGAACAAGCCAGTGCACGCCAGAGCACGCCAGAGCAAAACCAATTCACATAAGAGCACGCCAGTGCACGCCAGAGCACGTCAATGCAAGCCAGAGCACGCCAGTGCACGCCAGAGCACGCTAGTGCACGCCACAGTACGCCAATTCACACCAGAGCACGCCAGTGCACGCTAGTGCACGCCAGGGCACGCCAATTCACACAAGAGCACGCCAGTGCACGCCAGAGCACGCCAGTGCACGCCAGAGCACGCCAGAGCACGCCAGTGCACGCCAAAGCACGCCAATTCACACCAGAGCACGCCAGTGCACGTCAGAGCACGTCAATGCAAACAGAGCACGCCAGTGCACGCCAGAGCACGCCAGAGCTCGCCAGTGCACACCAGAGCACGCCAGTGCACACCAGAGCACGCCAGTGCACGCCAGAGCACACCAGTGCACGCCAGATCACGCCAGAGCACGCCATAGCACGCAAGAGCACGCCAGCGCACGCAAGAGCACGCCAGTGCACGCCAGAGCACTCCAGTGGACGCCAGAATAAGCCAGAGCACGTCAGAGCACGCCAGAGCACGCCAGAGCACGCCAGTGCACGACAGAGCACGGTAGAGCACAGCAGAGAACAGCTCAGCACTTGAAGTTGCTATAATATTTTTTTTACTTGTTAAAACAATTTTTTAATTACAGGATGTGTAAATCAATGTCCAATACAACATTTCAAGTCTATTGAATCAATAAATTTATAAAGCAAATCATGAACAAAAAGTTTTAGAAAAACGCACATCACAGCACTTGAATTAAAAAAATTATTCAAGTTATTTGAGTTCTATTGTCGGGTAGTGGATTTCTATTGTCAAGCACTTGAGTTCTGCATAGCAGAGCACGCCAGAGCACGCCAGAGCACGCCAGAGCACGCAAGAGCACGCCAGTGCACGCCAGAGCACGCCAGAGCACGCCAGAGCACGCCAGAGCACGCCAGTGCACGCCAGAGCACGCCAGTGCACGCCAGAGCACGCCAGTGCACGCCAGAGCACGCCAGTGCACGCCAGAGCACGCCAGTGCACACCATAGCACGCCAGTGCACGCCAGAGCACGCCAATGCACACTAGAGCACATCAGTGAACGCCAGAGCACGTCAATGCGCGCAAGAGCACGCCAGCGCACGCCAGAGCACGCCAGTGCACGCCACAGCACGCCAGTGCACGCCAGAGCACGCCAGTACACGCCAGAGCACGCCAGAGCACGCCAGAGCACGCCAATTCACACCAGAGCACGCCAGTGCACGCCAGAGCACGCCAGTGCACGCCAGAGCACGCCAGTGCACGCCAGAGCACGCCAGTGCACGCCAGAGCACGCCAGTGCACGCCAGTGCACGCCAGAGCACGCCAGTGCACGCCAGAGCACGCCAGTGCACGCCAGAGCACGCCAGTGCACGCCAGAGCAAGCCAGTGCACGCCAGAGCACGCCAATTCACACCAGAGCACGCCACTGCACGCCAAAGCACACCAGTGCACGCCAGAGCACTCCAGTGGACGCTAGAATAAGCCAGAGCACGCCAGAGCTCGCCAGAGCACGCCAGAGCACGCCAGTGCACGCCAGAGCACGCCAGTGCACGCCAAAGCACGCCAGTGCACGCCAGAGCACGCCAATTCACACCAGAGCACGCCAGTGCACGCCAGAGCACGCCAGTGCACGCCAGAGCACGCCAGTGCACTCCAGAGCACGCCAGTGCACGCCAGAGCACTCCAGTGGTTGCCAGAACAAGCCAGAGCACGCCAGAGCACGCCAGAGCACGCCAGAGCACGCCAGAGCACGCCAGAGCACGCCAGTGCACGCCAGAGCACGGTAGAGCACAACTGAGAACAGCTCAGCACTTGAAGTTGCTATAATATTGTTTTTACTTGTTAAAACCATTTTTTAATTACAGGATGTGTAAATCAATGTCCAATACACCATTTCAAGTCTTTTGAATCAATAAATTTATAAAGCAAATCATGAACAAAAAGTTTTAGAAAAACGCACATCACAGCACTTGAATTTTTAAAAATTATTCAAGTTATTTGAGTTATATTGTCGGGTAGTGGATTTCTATTGTCAAGCACTTGAGTTCTGCATAGCAGAGCACGCCAGAGCACGACAGAGCTCGCCAGAGCACGCCAGTGCACGCCAGAGCAAGCCAATTAACACCAGAGCACGCCAGTGCACGCTTGAGCACGCCAGAGCACGCCAGTGCACGCCAAAGCACGCCAGAGCACGCCAGAGCACGCCAATTTACACCAGAGCACGCCAGTGCACGCCAGAGTACGCCAGTGCACGCCAGAGCACGTCAATGCACGCCAGAGCAAGCCAGTGCACGCCAGAGCACGCCAGAGCAAAACCAATTCACATAAGAGCACGCCAGTGCACGCCAGAGCACGTCAATGCAAGCCAGAGCACGCCAGTGCACGCCAGAGCACGCTAGTGCACGCCACAGTACGCCAATTCACACCAGAGCACGCCAGTGCACGCCAGAGCACGCCAGAGCACGCTAGTGCACGCCAAGGCACGCCAATTCACACCAGAGCACGCCAGTGCACGCCAGAGCACGCCAATTCACACCAGAGCACGCCAGTGCACGTCAGAGCACGTCAATGCACGCAAGAGCAAACCAGTGCACGCCAGAGCACGCCAGTGCACGTCAATGCACGCCAGAGCAAGCCAGAGCACGCCAGAGCACGCAAGAGCACGCCAGTGCACGCCAGAGCACGGTAGAGAACAGCTCAGCTTTTGAAGTTGCTATAATATTTTTTTCACTTGTTAAAACCATTTTTTAATTACAGGATGTGTAAATCAATGTCCAATACACCATTTCAAGTCTATTGAATCAATAAATTTATAGAGCAAATCATGAACAAAAAGTTTTAGAAAAACGCACATCACAGCACTTGAATTAAAAAAATTATTCAAGTTATTTGAGTTCTATTGTCGGATAGTGGATTTCTATTGTCAAGCACTTGAGTTCTGCATAGCAGAGCACGCCAGAGCACGCCAGAGCACGCCAGAGCACGCCAGAGCACGCCAGTGCACGCCAGAGCACGCCAGTGCACGCCAGAGCACGCCAATTCACACCAGAGCACGCCACTGCACGCCAAAGCACACCAGTGCACGCAAGAGCACTCCAGTGGACGCCAGAATAAGCCAGAGCACGCCAGAGCACACCAGAGCACGCCAGAGCACGCCAGTGCACGCCAGAGCACGGTAGAGCACGGTAGAGCACAGCAGAGAACAGCTCAGCACTTGAAGTTGCTATAATATTTTTTTTTTACTTGTTAAAACCATTTTTTAATTACAGGATGTGTAAATCAATGTCCAATACACCATTTCAAGTCTATTGAATCAATAAATTTATAGAGCAAATCATGAACAAAAAGTTTTAGAAAAACGCACATCACAGCACTTGAATTTTTAAAAATTATTCAAGTTATTTGAGTTATATTGTCAGGTAGTGGATTTCTATTGTCAAGCACTTGAGTTCTGCATAGCAGAGCACGACAGAGCACGACAGAGCACGCCAGAGCACGCCAATTCACACCAGAGCACGCCAGTGCACACCAGAGCACGCCAGTGCACGCCAGAGCACGCCAGTGCACGCCAGTGCACGCCAGTGCACGCCAGAGCACGCCAGTGCACGCCAGAGCACGCCAGTGCACGCCAGAGCACACCAGTGCACGCCAGAGCACGCCAGTGCACACCAGAGCACGCCAGTGCACGCCAGAGCACGCCAATTCACACCAGAGCACATCAGTGCACGCAAGAGCACGCCAGCGCACGCCAGAGCACGCCAATGCACGCCAGAGCACGCCAGTGCACGCCAGAGCACGCCAGTGCACGCCAGCGCACGCCAGTACACGCCAGAGAACGCCAGAGCACGCCAGAGCACGCCAGAGCACGCCAATTCACACCTGAGCACGCAAGTGCACGCCAGAGCACGCCAGTGCACGCAAGAGCACGCCACTGCACGCCACAGCACGCCAGTGCACGCAAGAGCACGCCAATTCACACCAGCGCACGCCAGTGCACGCCAGAGCACGCCAGTGCACGCCAGACCACGCCAGTGCACGCCAGAGCACTCCAGTGGACGCCAGAACAAGCCAGAGCACGCCAGAGCACGCCAGAGCACGCCAGAGCACGCCAGTGCACGCCAGAGCACGGTAGAGCACAGCAGGAACAGCTCAGCACTTCAAGTTGCTATAATATTTTTTTTCACTTGTTAAACCATTTTTTAATTACAAGATGTGTAAATCAATGTCCAATACACCATTTCAAGTCTATTGAATCAATAAATTTATAAAGCAAATCATGAACAAAAAGTTTTAGAAAAACGCACATCACAGCACTTGAATTTTTAAAAATTATTCAAGTTATTTGAGTTATATTGTCGGGTAGTGGATTTCTATTGTCAAGCACTTGAGTTCTGCATAGCAGAGCACGCCAGAGCACGACAGAGCACACCACAGCACGCCAGTGCACGCCAATTCACACCAGAGCACGCCAGTGCACGCCAGTGCACGCCAGAGCAAGCCAGAGCACGCCAGTGCACGCCAGAGCTCGCCAGTGCACGCAAGAGTACGCCAGTGCACGCCAGAGCACGCCAGTGCACGCCAGTGCACGCCAGTGCACGCCAGTGCACGCCAGTGCACGCCAGAGCACACCAGAGCAAAACCAATTCACATAAGAGCACGCCAGTGCACGCCAGAGCACGTCAATGCAAGCCAGAGCACGCCAGTGTACGCCAGAGCACGCTAGTGCACGCCACAGTACGCCAGAACACGCCAGAGAACGCCAGAGCACGCCAATTCACACAAGAGCACGCCAGTGCACGCCAGAGCACGCCAATTCAAACCAGAGCACGCCAGTGCACGCAAGAGCACCTCGATGCACGCCAGAGCACGTCAATGCACGCCAGAGCACGCCAGTGCACGCCAAAGCACGCCAGTGCACGCCAGAACACGCCAGTGCAGGCCAGAGCACGCCAATTCAGACCAGAGCACGCCAGTGCACGCCAGAGCACGTCAATGCACGCCAGAGCACGCCAGTGCACGCCAGTGCACGCCAGAGCAAGCCAGAGTACGCCAGAGCACGCCAGAGCACGCCAGTGCACGCCAGAGCACGCCAGTGCACGCCAAAGCACGCCAATTAACACCAGAGCATGCCAGTGCACGCCAGAGCACGCCAGTGCACGCCAGAGCACGCCAGTGCACGCCAGAGCACTCCAGTGCACGCCAGAGCACGCCAGTGCACGCCAGAGCACGCCAGTGCACGCCAGAGCACGCCAATTCACACCAGAGCACGCCAGTGCACGCCAGAGTACGCCAGTGCACGCCAGAGCACGCCAGTGCACGCCAGAGCACGTCAATGCACGCCAGAGCAAGCCAGTGCACGCCAGAGCACGCCAGAGCAAAACTAATTCACATAAGAGAACGCCAGTGCACACCAGAGCACGTCAATGCAAGCAAGAGCACGCCAGTGCACGCCAGAGCACGCTAGTGCACGCCACAGTACGCTAATTCACACCAGAGCACGCCAGTGCACGCCAGAGCACGCCAGAGCACGCTAGTGCACGCTACTGCACGCCAGGGCACGCCAATTCACACCAGAGCACGCCAGTGCACGCCAGAGCACGCCAGTGCACGCCAGAGCACGCCAATTCACACCAGAGCACGCCAGTGCACGTCAGAGCACGTCAATGCACGGCAGAGCATGCCAGTGCACGCCAGAGCACGCCAGAGCACGCCAGTGCACGCCAAAGCACGCCAGTGCACGCCAGAGCACTCCAGTGCACGCCAGAGCACGCCAATTCACACCAGAGCACGCCAGTGCACGCCAGAGCACGCCAGTGCACGCCAGAGCACGCCAGTGCACGCCAGAGCACGTCAATGCAAGCCAGAAAACGCCAATGACCAAACGCCAATGACCAGAGCGCGCCAGTGCACGCCAGAGCGCGCCAGTGCACGCCACTGTACGCCAATTCACACCAGAGCACGCCAGAGCACGCTAGTGCACGCCAGAGCACGCCAATTCACACTAGAGCACGCCAGTGCACGCCAGAGCATACCAGAGCATTCAAAAAGATAAATTCAAAAAATTGCATTATTTCCTTTTTTTTCTTCATTTTTCATCGCATTCAACAAGAAACATTCAAAAAATTGCATTATTTCCCTTATTTTCTTAATTTTTCATCGCATTCAACAAGAAATATTCATAAAATTGCATTATTTTCTTCATTTTTCATCGCATCCAACAAGAAACATTCAAAAAATTGCATTAATTGCTTCATTTTCTTCATTTTTCATCGAATTCAAGAAGAAACATTCAAAAAATTGCATTATTTTCTTTATTTTTTTCATTTTTCATGGCATTCAACAAGAAAAATTCAAAAAATTGCATTATTTCCTTTATTTTCTTCATTTTTCATCACATTCAACAAGAAACATTCAAAACATTGCATTATTTCCTTTATTTTCTTCATTTTTCATCGCATTCAACAAGAAACATTCAAAAATTGCATTATTTCCATTATTTTCTTCATTTTTCATCGCATTCAACAAGAAACATTCAAAAAATTGCATTATTTTCTTCATTTTTCATCGCATTCAACAAGAAACATTCAAAAAATTGCATTATTTCCTTTATTTTATTCTTTTTTCATCGCATTTAACAAGAAACATAAAAAAAATTGCATTATTTTCTTCATTTTTCATCGCATTCAACAAGAAACATTCAAAAAATTGCATTATTTCCTTTATTTTCTTCTTTTTTCATCGCATTCAACAAGAAACATTCAAAAAATTGCATTATTTCCTTTATGTTGTAAACTTTTCATCGCATTCAACAAGAAACATTCAAAAAATGCATTATTTCCTTTATTTTCTTCTTTTTTTCATTGCTTTCAACAAGAAACATTAGAAACATTGCATTATTTAGTTTATTTTCTTCATTTTTTATCACATTCAACAAGAAACATTAAAAAAATTGCATTATTTCCTTTATTTTCTTCATTTTGCATTGCATTCAACAAGAAACATTCAAAAATTTGCATTATTTCCTTATTTTCTTCATTTTTCATCCAATTCAACAAGAAACATTAAACAAATTGCATTATTTAGTTTATTTTCTTCATTTTTCATCCCATTCAACAAGAAACATTCAAAAAATTGCATTATTTCCTTTATTTTCTTCATTTTTCATCGTATTCAACAAGAAACATTCAAAAAATTGCATTATTTCCTTTATTTTCTTCATTTTTCATTGCATTCAACAAGAAACATTCACAAAATTGCATTATTTCCTTTATTTTCTTCTTTTTTTCATCGCATTCAACAAGAAACATTCAAAAAATTGCATTATTTTCTTCATTTTTCATCGCATTCAACAAGAAACATTCAAAAAATTACATTATTTCCTTTATTTTCTTCATTTTTTATCGCATTCAACAAGAAACATTCAAAAAATTGCATTGTTTTCTTTGTTTTCTTCATTTTTCATCGCATTCAACAAGAAACATTCAAAAAATTGCATTATTTTCTTCATTTTTCATCGCATTCAACAAGAAACATTCAAAAAATTGCATTATTTCCTTTATTTTGTAAACTTTTCATCGCATTCAACAAGAAACATTCAAAAAAATGCATTATTTCCTTTATTTTCTTCTTTTTTTTCATTGCTTTCAACAAGAAACATTAGAAACATTGCATTATTTAGTTTATTTTCTTCATTTTTTATCGCATTTAACAAGAAACATTCAAAAAATTGCATTATTTCCTTATTTTCTTCATTTTTCATCCAATTCAACAAGAAACATTAAACAAATTGCATTATTTAGTTTATTTTCTTCATTTTTCATCCCATTCAACAAGAAACATTCAAAAAATTGCATTATTTCCTTTATTTTCTTCATTTTTCATCGCATTCAACAAGAAACATTCAAAAAATTGCATTATTTCCTTTATTTTCTTCATTTTTCATTGCATTCAACAAGAAACATTCACAAAATTGCATTATTTCCTTTATTTTCTTCTTTTTTTCATCGCATTCAACAAGAAACATTCAAACAATTGCATTTTTTCTTCATTTTTCATCACATTCAACAAGAAACATTCAAAAAATTGCATTATTTCCTTTATTTTCTTCATTTTTCATTGCATTCAACAAGAAAAATTCAAAAAATTGCATTATTTCCTTTATTTTCTTCATTTTTCATTGCATTCAACAAGAAACATTCAAAAAAATGCATTATTTCCTTTATTTTCTTCTTTTTTTCATTGCTTTCAACAAGAAACATTAAAAACATTGCATTATTTAGTTTATTTTCTTCATTTTTTATCGCATTCAACAAGAAACATTCAAAAATTGCATTATTTCCATTATTTTCTTCATTTTTCATCGCATTCAACAAGAAACATTCAAAAAATTGCATTATTTCCTTTATTTTCTTCTTTTTTTCATCGCATTTAACAAGAAACATAAAAAAAATTGCATTAACTCCTTTATTTTCTTCATTTTTTATCGCATTCAACAAGAAACATTCAAAAAATTGCATTGTTTTCTTTGTTTTCTTCATTTTTCATCGCATTCAACAAGAAACATTCAAAAAATTGCATTATTTTCTTCATTTTTCATCGCATTCAACAAGAAACATTCAAAAAATTGCATTATTTCCTTTATTTTCTTCTTTTTTCATCGCATTCAACAAGAAACATTCAAAAAATTACATTTTTTCTTCATTTTTCATCACATTCAACAAGAAACATTCAAAAAATTGCATTATTTCCTTTATTTTCTTCATTTTGCATTGCATTCAACAAGAAACATTCAAAAATTTGCATTATTTCCTTTATTTTCTTCATTTTTCATCGCATTCAACAAGAAACATTCCAAAAATTGCATTATTTCCTTCATTTTCTTCATTTTTCATCGCATTCAACAAGAAACATTCAAAAAATTGCATTATTTCCTTTATTTTCTTCATTTTTCATTGCATTCAACAAGAAACATTCACAAAATTGCATTATTTCCTTTATTTTCTTCATTTTTCATCGCATTCAACAAGAAACATTCAAAAAATTGCATTATTTCCTTTATTTTCTTCATTTTTCATTGCATTCAACAAGAAACATTCAAAAAATTGCATTATTTCCTTTATTTTCTTCATTTTTCATCGCATTCAACAAGAAACATTCAAAAAATTGCATTATTTCCTTTATTTTCTTCATTTTTCATTGCATTCAACAAGAAACATTCACAAAATTGCATTATTTCCTTTATTTTCTTCTTTTTTTCATCGCATTCAACAAGAAACATTCAAACAATTGCATTTTTTTCTTCATTTTTCATCACATTCAACAAGAAACATTCAAAAAATTGCATTATTTCCTTTAT
Source organism: Daphnia pulicaria (assembly GCF_021234035.1). Lineage (NCBI taxonomy): Eukaryota > Metazoa > Arthropoda > Branchiopoda > Diplostraca > Daphniidae > Daphnia > Daphnia pulicaria. The sequence goes on from NC_060913.1 coordinate 18,721,615, forward strand.
TTTCTTCATTTTTCATTGCATTCAACAAGAAAAATTCAAAAAATTGCATTATTTCCTTTATTTTCTTCATTTTTCATTGCATTCAACAAGAAACATTCAAAAAATGCATTATTTCCTTTATTTTCTTCTTTTTTTCATTGCTTTCAACAAGAAACATTAAAAACATTGCATTATTTAGTTTATTTTCTTCATTTTTTATCGCATTCAACAAGAAACATTCAAAAATTGCATTATTTCCTTTATTTTCTTCATTTTTCATTGCATTCAACAAGAAACATTCAAAAAATGCATTATTTCCTTTATTTTCTTCTTTTTTTCATTGCTTTCAACAAGAAACATTAAAAACATTGCATTATTTAGTTTATTTTCTTCATTTTTTATCGCATTCAACAAGAAACATTCAAAAATTGCATTATTTCCATTATTTTCTTCATTTTTCATCGCATTCAACAAGAAACATTCAAAAAATTGCATTATTTCCTTTATTTTCTTCTTTTTTTCATCGCATTTAACAAGAAACATAAAAAAAATTGCATTAACTCCTTTATTTTCTTCATTTTTTATCGCATTCAACAAGAAACATTCAAAAAATTGCATTGTTTTCTTTGTTTTCTTCATTTTTCATCGCATTCAACAAGAAACATTCAAAAAATTGCATTATTTTCTTCATTTTTCATCGCATTCAACAAGAAACATTCAAAAAATTGCATTATTTCCTTTATTTTCTTCTTTTTTCATCGCATTCAACAAGAAACATTCAAAAAATTACATTTTTTCTTCATTTTTCATCACATTCAACAAGAAAACATTCAAAAAATTGCATTATTTCCTTTATTTTCTTCATTTTGCATTGCATTCAACAAGAAACATTCAAAAATTTGCATTATTTCCTTTATTTTCTTCATTTTTCATCGCATTCAACAAGAAACATTCCAAAAATTGCATTATTTCCTTTATTTTCTTCATTTTTCATCGCATTCAACAAGAAACATTCAAAAAAATTGCATTATTTCCTTTATTTTCTTCATTTTTCATTGCATTCAACAAGAAACATTCAAAAAATTGCATTATTTCCTTTATTTTCTTCTTTTTTTCATCGCATTCAACAAGAAACATTCAAACAATTGCATTTTTTCTTCATTTTTCATCACATTCAACAAGAAACATTCAAAAAATTGCATTATTTCCTTTATTTTCTTCATTTTTCAAGGCATTCAACAAGAAAAATTCAAAAAATTGCATTATTTCCTTTATTTTCTTCATTTTTCATTGCATTCAACAAGAAACATTCAAAAATTGCATTATTTCCTTTATTTTCTTCTTTTTTTCATTGCTTTCAACAAGAAACATTAAAAACATTGCATTATTTAGTTTATTTTCTTCATTTTTTATCGCATTTAACAAGAAACATTCAAAAAATTGCATTATTTCCTTATTTTCTTCATTTTTCATCCAATTCAACAAGAAACATTAAACAAATTGCATTATTTAGTTTATTTTCTTCATTTTTTATCGCATATAACAAGAAAAATTCAAAAAATTGAATTATTTCCTTGCATTTTCTTCATTTTTTCATCGCATTTAACAAGAAACATTCACAAAATTGCATTATTTCCTTTATTTTCTTCATTTTTCATCGCATTCAACAAGAAACATTCAAAAATTGCATTATTTCCTTTATTTTCTAAACTTTCTTGCATTCAACAAGAAACATTAAAAAATTGCATTATTTCCTTTATTTTCTTCAGTTTTTCATCGCATTCAACAAGAAAACATTCCAAAAATTGCATTATTTCCTTTATTTTCTTCATTTTTCATCGCATTCAACAAGAAACATTCAAAAAATTGCATTATTTCCTTTATTTTCTTCATTTTTCATCGCATTTAACAAGAAACATTAAAAAAAAATGCATTATTTCCTTTATTTTCTTCATTTTTCATCGCATTCACCAAGAAACATTCAAAAAATTGCATTATTTCCTTTATTTTCTTCATTTTTCATTGCATTCAACAAGAAACATTCAAAAAATTGCATTATTTCCTTTATTTTCTTCTTTTTTTCATCGCATTCAACAAGAAACATTCAAAAAATTGCATTTTTTTCTTCATTTTTCATCACATTCAACAAGAAACATTCAAAAAATTGCATTATTTCCTTTATTTTCTTCATTTTGCATTGCATTCAACAAGGAAAAATTCAAAAATTTGCATTATTTCCTTTATTTTCTTCATTTTTCATCGCATTCAACAAGAAACATTCCAAAAATTGCATTATTTCCTTTATTTTCTTCATTTTTCATCGCATTCAACAAGAAACATTCAAAAAATTGCATTATTTCCTTTATTTTCTTCATTTTTCATCGCATTCAACAAGAAACATTCAAAAAATTGCATTATTTCCTTTATTTTCTTCATTTTTCATTGCATTCAACAAGAAACATTCACAAAATTGCATTATTTCCTTTATTTTCTTCTTTTTTTCATCGCATTCAACAAGAGAACATTCAAACAATTGCATTTTTCTTCATTTTTCATCACATTCAACAAGAAACATTCAAAAAATTGCATTATTTCCTTTATTTTCTTCATTTTTCATTGCATTCAACAAGAAAAATTCAAAAAATTGCATTATTTCCTTTATTTTCTTCATTTTTCATTGCATTCAACAAGAAACATTCAAAAAATGCATTATTTCCTTTATTTTCTTCTTTTTTTCAATGCTTTCAACAAGAAACATTAAAAACATTGCATTATTTAGTTTATTTTCTTCATTTTTTATCGCATTCAACAAGAAACATTCAAAAATTGCATTATTTCCATTATTTTCTTCATTTTTCATCGCATTCAACAAGAAACATTCAAAAAATTGCATTATTTCCTTTATTTTCTTCTTTTTTCATCGCAATTTAACAAGAAACATAAAAAAAAATTGCATTAACTCTTTATTTTCTTCATTTTTTATCGCATTCAACAAGAAACTTTTCAAAAAATTGCATTGTTTTCTTTGTTTTCTTCATTTTTCATCGCATTCAACAAGAAACATTCAAAAAATTGCATTATTTTCTTCATTTTTCATCGCATTCAACAAGAAACATTCAAAAAATTGCATTATTTCCTTTATTTTCTTCTTTTTTCATCGCATTCAACAAGAAACATTCAAAAAATTACATTTTTTCTTCATTTTTCATCACATTCAACAAGAAACATTCAAAAAATTGCATTATTTCCTTTATTTTCTTCATTTTGCATTGCATTCAACAAGAAACATTCAAAAATTTGCATTATTTCCTTTATTTTCTTCATTTTTCATCGCATTCAACAAGAAACATTCCAAAAATTGCATTATTTCCTTTATTTTCTTCATTTTTCATCGCATTCAACAAGAAACATTCAAAAAAATTGCATTATTTCCTTTATTTTCTTCATTTTTCATTGCATTCAACAAGAAACATTCAAAAAATTGCATTATTTCCTTTATTTTCTTCTTTTTTCATCGCATTCAACAAGAAACATTCAAACAATTGCATTTTTTCTTCATTTTTCATCACATTCAACAAGAAACATTCAAAAAATTGCATTATTTCCTTTATTTTCTTCATTTTTCAAGGCATTCAACAAGAAAAATTCAAAAAATTGCATTATTTCCTTTATTTTCTTCATTTTTCATTGCATTCAACAAGAAACATTCAAAAATTGCATTATTTCCTTTATTTTCTTCTTTTTTTCATTGCTTTCAACAAGAAACATTAAAAACATTGCATTATTTAGTTTATTTTCTTCATTTTTTATCGCATTTAACAAGAAACATTCAAAAAATTGCATTATTTCCTTATTTTCTTCATTTTTCATCCAATTCAACAAGAAACATTAAACAAATTGCATTATTTAGTTTATTTTCTTCATTTTTTATCGCATATAACAAGAAAAATTCAAAAAATTGAATTATTTCCTTGCATTTTCTTCATTTTTCATCGCATTTAACAAGAAACATTCACAAAATTGCATTATTTCCTTTATTTTCTTCATTTTTCATCGCATTCAACAAGAAACATTCAAAAATTGCATTATTTCCTTTATTTTCTAAACTTTCTTGCATTCAACAAGAAACATTAAAAAAATTGCATTATTTCCTTTATTTTCTTCAGTTTTTCATCGCATTCAACAAGAAACATTCCAAAAATTGCATTATTTCCTTTATTTTCTTCATTTTTCATCGCATTCAACAAGAAACATTCAAAAAATTGCATTATTTCCTTTATTTTCTTCATTTTTCATCGCATTTAACAAGAAACATTAAAAAAAAATGCATTATTTCCTTTATTTTCTTCATTTTTCATCGCATTCACCAAGAAACATTCAAAAAATTGCATTATTTCCTTTATTTTCTTCATTTTTCATTGCATTCAACAAGAAACATTCAAAAAATTGCATTATTTCCTTTATTTTCTTCTTTTTTTCATCGCATTCAACAAGAAACATTCAAAAAATTGCATTTTTTCTTCATTTTTCATCACATTCAACAAGAAACATTCAAAAAATTGCATTATTTCCTTTATTTTCTTCATTTTGCATTGCATTCAACAAGAAAAATTCAAAAATTTGCATTATTTCCTTTATTTTCTTCATTTTTCATCGCATTCAACAAGAAACATTCACAAAATTGCATTATTTCCTTTATTTTCTTCTTTTTTTCATCGCATTCAACAAGAAACATTCAAACAATTGCATTTTTTCTTCATTTTTCATCACATTCAACAAGAAACATTCAAAAAATTGCATTATTTCCTTTATTTTCTTCATTTTTCATTGCATTCAACAAGAAAAATTCAAAAAATTGCATTATTTCCTTTATTTTCTTCATTTTTCATTGCATTCAACAAGAAACATTCAAAAAATGCATTATTTCCTTTATTTTCTTCTTTTTTTCAATGCTTTCAACAAGAAACATTAAAAACATTGCATTATTTAGTTTATTTTCTTCATTTTTTATCGCATTCAACAAGAAACATTCAAAAATTGCATTATTTCCATTATTTTCTTCATTTTTCATCGCATTCAACAAGAAACATTCAAAAAATTGCATTATTTCCTTTATTTTCTTCTTTTTTCATCGCATTTAACAAGAAACATAAAAAAAATTGCATTAACTCCTTTATTTTCTTCATTTTTTATCGCATTCAACAAGAAACTTTCAAAAAATTGCATTGTTTTCTTTGTTTTCTTCATTTTTCATCGCATTCAACAAGAAACATTCAAAAAATTGCATTATTTTCTTCATTTTTCATCGCATTCAACAAGAAACATTCAAAAAATTGCATTATTTCCTTTATTTTCTTCTTTTTTCATCGCATTCAACAAGAAACATTCAAAAAATTACATTTTTTCTTCATTTTTCATCACATTCAACAAGAAACATTCAAAAAATTGCATTATTTCCTTTATTTTCTTCATTTTGCATTGCATTCAACAAGAAACATTCAAAAATTTGCATTATTTCCTTTATTTTCTTCATTTTTCATCGCATTCAACAAGAAACATTCCAAAAATTGCATTATTTCCTTTATTTTCTTCATTTTTCATCGCATTCAACAAGAAACATTCAAAAAATTGCATTATTTCCTTTATTTTCTTCATTTTTCATTGCATTCAACAAGAAACATTCAAAAAATTGCATTATTTCCTTTATTTTCTTCTTTTTTTCATCGCATTCAACAAGAAACATTCAAACAATTGCATTTTTTCTTCATTTTTCATCACATTCAACAAGAAACATTCAAAAAATTGCATTATTTCCTTTATTTTCTTCATTTTTCAAGGCATTCAACAAGAAAAATTCAAAAAATTGCATTATTTCCTTTATTTTCTTCATTTTTCATTGCATTCAACAAGAAACATTCAAAAATTGCATTATTTCCTTTATTTTCTTCTTTTTTTCATTGCTTTCAACAAGAAACATTAAAAACATTGCATTATTTAGTTTATTTTCTTCATTTTTTATCGCATTTAACAAGAAACATTCAAAAAATTGCATTATTTCCTTATTTTCTTCATTTTTCATCCAATTCAACAAGAAACATTAAACAAATTGCATTATTTAGTTTATTTTCTTCATTTTTTATCGCATATAACAAGAAAAATTCAAAAAATTGAATTATTTCCTTGCATTTTCTTCATTTTTCATCGCATTTAACAAGAAACATTCACAAAATTGCATTATTTCCTTTATTTTCTTCATTTTTCATCGCATTCAACAAGAAACATTCAAAAATTGCATTATTTCCTTTATTTTCTAAACTTTCTTGCATTCAACAAGAAACATTAAAAAAATTGCATTATTTCCTTTATTTTCTTCAGTTTTTCATCGCATTCAACAAGAAACATTCCAAAAATTGCATTATTTCCTTTATTTTCTTCATTTTTCATCGCATTCAACAAGAAACATTCAAAAAATTGCATTATTTCCTTTATTTTCTTCATTTTTCATCGCATTTAACAAGAAACATTAAAAAAAATGCATTATTTCCTTTATTTTCTTCATTTTTCATCGCATTCACCAAGAAACATTCAAAAAATTGCATTATTTCCTTTATTTTCTTCATTTTTCATTGCATTCAACAAGAAACATTCAAAAAATTGCATTATTTCCTTTATTTTCTTCTTTTTTTCATCGCATTCAACAAGAAACATTCAAAAAATTGCATTTTTTCTTCATTTTTCATCACATTCAACAAGAAACATTCAAAAAATTGCATTATTTCCTTTATTTTCTTCATTTTGCATTGCATTCAACAAGAAAAATTCAAAAATTTGCATTATTTCCTTTATTTTCTTCATTTTTCATCGCATTCAACAAGAAACATTCCAAAAATTGCATTATTTCCTTTATTTTCTTCATTTTTCATCGCATTCAACAAGAAACATTCAAAAAATTGCATTATTTCCTTTATTTTCTTCATTTTTCATTGCATTCAACAAGAAACATTCAAAAAATTGCATTATTTCCTTTATTTTCTTCTTTTTTTCATCGCATTCAACAAGAAACATTCAAACAATTGCATTTTTTCTTCATTTTTCATCACATTCAACAAGAAACATTCAAAAAATTGCATTATTTCCTTTATTTTCTTCATTTTATCATTGCTTTCAACAAGAAACATTAAAAACATTGCATTATTTAGTTTATTTTCTTCATTTTTTATCGCATTTAACAAGAAACATTCAAAAAATTGCATTATTTCCTTATTTTCTTCATTTTTCATCCAATTCAACAAGAAACATTAAACAAATTGCATTATTTAGTTTATTTTCTTCATTTTTTATCGCATATAACAAGAAAAATTCAAAAAATTGCATTATTTCCTTTATTTTCTTCATTTTTCATTGCATTCAACAAGAAAAATTCAAAAATTTGCATTATTTCCTTTATTTTCTTCATTTTTCATCGCATTCAACAAGAAACATTCCAAAAATTGCATTATTTCCTTTATTTTCTTCATTTTTCATCGCATTCAACAAGAAACATTCAAAAAATTGCATTATTTCCTTTATTTTCTTCATTTTTCATTGCATTCAACAAGAAACATTCAAAAAATTGCATTATTTCCTTTATTTTCTTCTTTTTTTCATCGCATTCAACAAGAAACATTCAAACAATTGCATTTTTTCTTCATTTTTCATCACATTCAACAAGAAACATTCAAAAAATTGCATTATTTCCTTTATTTTCTTCATTTTATCATTGCTTTCAACAAGAAACATTAAAAACATTGCATTATTTAGTTTATTTTCTTCATTTTTTATCGCATTTAACAAGAAACATTCAAAAAATTGCATTATTTCCTTATTTTCTTCATTTTTCATCCAATTCAACAAAAAACATTAAACAAATTGCATTATTTAGTTTATTTTCTTCATTTTTTATCGCATATAACAAGAAAAATTCAAAAAATTGCATTATTTCCTTTATTTTCTTCATTTTTCATTGCATTCAACAAGAAAAATTCAAAAAATTGCATTATTTCCTTTATTTTCTTCATTTTTCATTGCATTCAACAAGAAACATTCAAAAAATGCATTATTTCCTTTATTTTCTTCTTTTTTTCATTGCTTTCAACAAGAAACATTAAAAACATTGCATTATTTAGTTTATTTTCTTCATTTTTTATCGCATTCAACAAGAAACATTCAAAAATTGCATTATTTCCATTATTTTCTTCATTTTTCATCGCATTCAACAAGAAACATTCAAAAAATTGCATTATTTTCTTCTTTTTTCATCGCATTTAACAAGAAACATAAAAAAAATTGCATTAACTCCTTTATTTTCTTCATTTTTTATCGCATTCAACAAGAAACATTCAAAAAATTGCATTGTTTTCTTTGTTTTCTTCATTTTTCATCGCATTCAACAAGAAACATTCAAAAAATTGCATTATTTTCTTCATTTTTCATCGCATTCAACAAGAAACATTCAAAAAATTGCATTATTTCCTTTATTTTCTTCTTTTTTCATCGCATTCAACAAGAAACATTCAAAAAATTACATTTTTTCTTCATTTTTCATCACATTCAACAAGAAACATTCAAAAAATTGCATTATTTCCTTTATTTTCTTCATTTTGCATTGCATTCAACAAGAAACATTCAAAAATTTGCATTATTTCCTTTATTTTCTTCATTTTTCATCGCATTCAACAAGAAACATTCCAAAAATTGCATTATTTCCTTTATTTTCTTCATTTTTCATCGCATTCAACAAGAAACATTCAAAAAATTGCATTATTTCCTTTATTTTCTTCATTTTTCATTGCATTCAACAAGAAACATTCAAAAAATTGCATTATTTCCTTTATTTTCTTCTTTTTTTCATCGCATTCAACAAGAAACATTCAAACAATTGCATTTTTTCTTCATTTTTCATCACATTCAACAAGAAACATTCAAAAAATTGCATTATTTCCTTTATTTTCTTCATTTTTCAAGGCATTCAACAAGAAAAATTCAAAAAATTGCATTATTTCCTTTATTTTCTTCATTTTTCATTGCATTCAACAAGAAACATTCAAAAATTGCATTATTTCCTTTATTTTCTTCTTTTTTTCATTGCTTTCAACAAGAAACATTAAAAACATTGCATTATTTAGTTTATTTTCTTCATTTTTTATCGCATTTAACAAGAAACATTCAAAAAATTGCATTATTTCCTTATTTTCTTCATTTTTCATCCAATTCAACAAGAAACATTAAACAAATTGCATTATTTAGTTTATTTTCTTCATTTTTTATCGCATATAACAAGAAAAATTCAAAAAATTGAATTATTTCCTTGCATTTTCTTCATTTTTCATCGCATTTAACAAGAAACATTCACAAAATTGCATTATTTCCTTTATTTTCTTCATTTTTCATCGCATTCAACAAGAAACATTCAAAAATTGCATTATTTCCTTTATTTTCTAAACTTTCTTGCATTCAACAAGAAACATTAAAAAAATTGCATTATTTCCTTTATTTTCTTCAGTTTTTCATCGCATTCAACAAGAAACATTCCAAAAATTGCATTATTTCCTTTATTTTCTTCATTTTTCATCGCATTCAACAAGAAACATTCAAAAAATTGCATTATTTCCTTTATTTTCTTCATTTTTCATCGCATTTAACAAGAAACATAAAAAAAAATGCATTATTTCCTTTATTTTCTTCATTTTTCATCGCATTCACCAAGAAACATTCAAAAAATTGCATTATTTCCTTTATTTTCTTCATTTTTCATTGCATTCAACAAGAAACATTCAAAAAATTGCATTATTTCCTTTATTTTCTTCTTTTTTTCATCGCATTCAACAAGAAACATTCAAAAAATTGCATTTTTTCTTCATTTTTCATCACATTCAACAAGAAACATTCAAAAAATTGCATTATTTCCTTTATTTTCTTCATTTTGCATTGCATTCAACAAGAAAAATTCAAAAATTTGCATTATTTCCTTTATTTTCTTCATTTTTCATCGCATTCAACAAGAAACATTCCAAAAATTGCATTATTTCCTTTATTTTCTTCATTTTTCATCGCATTCAACAAGAAACATTCAAAAAATTGCATTATTTCCTTTATTTTCTTCATTTTTCATTGCATTCAACAAGAAACATTCAAAAAATTGCATTATTTCCTTTATTTTCTTCTTTTTTTCATCGCATTCAACAAGAAACATTCAAACAATTGCATTTTTTCTTCATTTTTCATCACATTCAACAAGAAACATTCAAAAAATTGCATTATTTCCTTTATTTTCTTCATTTTATCATTGCTTTCAACAAGAAACATTAAAAACATTGCATTATTTAGTTTATTTTCTTCATTTTTTATCGCATTTAACAAGAAACATTCAAAAAATTGCATTATTTCCTTATTTTCTTCATTTTTCATCCAATTCAACAAGAAACATTAAACAAATTGCATTATTTAGTTTATTTTCTTCATTTTTTATCGCATATAACAAGAAAAATTCAAAAAATTGAATTATTTCCTTGCATTTTCTTCATTTTTCATCGCATTTAACAAAAAACATTAAAAAAATCGCATTATTTCCTTTATTTTCTTCATTTTTCATCGCATTCAACAAGAAACATTCAAAAATTGCATTATTTCCTTTATTTTCTAAAGTTTTCATCTTATTCAACAAGAAACATTAAAAAAATTGCATTATTTCCTTTATTTTCTTCATTTTTCATCGCATTCAACAAGAAACATTAAAAAAATTGCATTATTTCCTTTATTTTCTTCATTTTTCATCGCATTCAACAAGAAACATTCAAAAAATTACATTTTTTCTTCATTTTTCATCACATTCAACAAGAAACATTCAAAAAATTGCATTATTTCCTTTATTTTCTTCATTTTGCATTGCATTCAACAAGAAACATTCAAAAATTTGCATTATTTCCTTTATTTTCTTCATTTTTCATCGCATTCAACAAGAAACATTCCAAAAATTGCATTATTTCCTTTATTTTCTTCATTTTTCATCGCATTCAACAAGAATTATTCAGAACGCTAGTGCACGCCAGAGCACGCCAGTGCACGTCAGAGCACGCCAGTGCACGCCAGTGCACGCCAGAGCACGTCACTGCACGCCAGAGCACGCCAGTGCACGCCAGAGCACGTCAGAGCACGCCAGTGCACGCCAGAGCACGCCAGTGCACGCCAGTGCACGCCAGTGCACGCCAGTGCACGCCAATTCACACCAGAGCACGCCAGTCCATGCCAGAGCACGCCAGTGCACGCCAGAGCACGCCAATTCACACCAGAGCACGCCAGTATACACCTGAGCACGCCAGTGCACGCCAGTGCACGCCAGTGCACGCCAGAGAACGCCAGTGCACGCCAGAGCTTGCCAGTGCACGCCAGAGCACGCCAATTCACACCAGAGCACGCCAGTATACACCTGAGCACGCCAGTGCACGCCAGTGCTCGCCAGAGCACGCCAGTGCACACCAGTGCACGTCAATGCACGCCAGAGCACGCTAATTCACGCCAGTGCACGCCAGAGCACGCCAATTCACAACAGAGCACGCCAGTGCATGCCAAAGCACGCCAATTCACACCAGAGCACTAATATTTTTTTCACTTGTTAAAACCATTTTTTAATTACAGGATGTGTAAATCAATGTCCAATACACCATTTCAAGTCTATTGAATCAATAAATTTATAGAGCAAATCATGAACAAAAAGTTTTAGAAAAACGCACATCACAGCACTTGAATTTTTAAAAATTATTCAAGTCTTTGAGTTCTATTGTCGGGTAGTGGATTTCTATTGTCAAGCACTTGAGTTCTGCATAGCAAAGCACGCCAGAGCACGCTAGTGCACGCAAGTGCTTTGCAGTGCACGCCAGAGCACGTCAATGCACGCCAGAGCACGCCAGAGCACGCCAGTGCATTCCAGAGCACGGTAGAGCACAGCAGAGAACAGCTCAGCACTTGAAGTTGCTATAATATTTTTTTCACTTGTTAAAACCATTTTTTTATTACAGGATGTGTAAATCAATGTCCAATACACCATTTCAAGTCTATTGAATCAATAAATTTATAGAGCAAATCATGAACAAAATTTTTTAGAAAAACACACATCACAGCACTTGAATTTTTAAAAATTATTCAAGTTATTTGAGTTCTATTGTTTGGTAGTGGATTTCTATTTTCAAACACTTGAGTTCTGCATAGCAAAGCACGCCAGAGCACGACAGAGCACGCCAGAGCACGCCAGTGCACGACAGAGCACGCCAGTGCACGACAGAGCACGCCAATTCACACAAGAGCACGTAAGTGCACGCCAGAGAACGCCAGTTCACGCCAGAGCACGTCAATGCACGCCAGAGCACGCCAGTGCATGCCATAGTACGCCAGTGCACGCCAGAGCACGCAACTGCACGCCAGAGCTTGCCAGTGCACGCCAGAGCTTGCCAGTGCACGCCAGAGCACGTCAATTCACACCAGAGCACGCAAGTGCACGCCAGAGCACGCCAGTGCACGCCAGAGTACGCCAGAGCACGCCAGGGCACGCAAGTGCACGCCAGAGCACGCCAGTGCACGCCAGAGCACGCCAGTGCACGCCAGAGCACGCCAGAGCACGCCAGAGTACGCCAGAGCACGCCAGAGCACTGTAGAGCACAGCAGAGAACAGCTCAGCACTTGAAGTTTCTATAATATTTTTTTCACTTGTTAAAACCATTTTTTAATTACAGGATGTGTAAATCAATGTCCAATACACCATTTCAAGTCTATTGAATCAATAAATTTATATAGCAAATCATGAACAAAAAGTTTTAGAAAAACGCACATCACAGTATTTGAATTTTTAAAAATTATTAAAGTTATTTGAGTTCTATTGTCGGGTAGTGGATTTCTATTGTCAAGCACTTGAGTTCTGCATAGCAGAGCACTTCAGAGCACGACAGAGCACGCCCGAGCACGCCAGTGCACGCCAGAGCAGGCCAGTGCACGCCAGAGCAGGCCAGTGCACGCCAGAGCACGTCAATGCACGCCAGAGCACGCTAGAGCAAGCCAGTGCACGCCAGAGCACGGTAGAGCACAGCAGAGAACAGCTTAGCACTTGAAGTTGCTATAACAATTTTTTTTACTTGTTAAAACCATTTTTTAATTACAGGATGTGTAAATCAATGTCCAATACACCATTTCAAGTCTATTGAATCAATAAATTTTAGAGCAAATCATGAAAAAAAAGTTTTAGAAAACGCACATCACAGCACTTGAATTTTTAAAAATTATTCAAGTTATTTGAGTTCTATTGTCGGGTAGTGGATTTCTATTATCAAGCACTAGAGTTCTGCATAGCAGAGCACGCCAGAGCACGACAGAGCACGCCAGAGCATGCAAGTGCACGCCAGAGCTTGCCAGTGCACGCCAGTGCACGCCAGAAAACGCCATAAAACACCAGTGCACGCCAGTGCACGCCAATTCACACCAAAGCACGCCAGTGCACGCCAGAGCACGCCAGTGCACTCCAGTGCAAGCCAGAGCAAGTCAATGCACGCCAGAGCACGACAGTGCACGGCAGAGCACGCCAATTCACACCAGAGCACACCAGTGCACGCCAGTGCACGCCAGTTCACGCTACTTCACGTCAATGCACGCCAGAGCACGCCAGTGCACGTCAATGCACGCCAGAGCACGCTAATAAAATCCGGTGCACGCCAATGCACGCCAATTCACAACAGAGCACGCCAGTGCATGCCAAAGCACGCCAGTGCACGCCAAAGCACGCCAATTCACACCAGAGCACGCCAGTGCACGCCAGAGCACGCCAATTCACACCAGAGCACGCCAGAGCACGCCAGTGCACGCCAGAGCACGCCAGTGCACGCCAGAGCACGCCAGTGCACGCCAGAGCACGCCAATTCACACCAGAGCACGCCAGTGCACGCCAGAGCACGCCAGAGCACGCCACTTCACACCAGAGCACACCAGTGCACGCCAGAGCACGCCAATTAACTCCAGAGCACGCCAGTACACGCCAGAGCAAGCCAGTACACGCCAGAGCACGCCAGTGCAAGCCAGAGCACGCCAGTCCACGCCAGAGCACGCCAGTGCACGCCAGAGCACGCCAGTGCACGCCAGAGCACGTCAATGCACGCCAGTGCACGCCAGATCACGTCAATGCACGCCAGAGCACGCCAGAGCACGCCAGTGCACGCCAGAGCACGGTAGAGCACAGCAGAGAACAACTCAGCACTTGAAGTTGCTATAATATTTTTTTCACTTGTTAAAACCATTTTTTTATTACAGGATGTGTAAATCAATGTCCAATACACCATTTCAAGTCTATTGAATCAATAAATTTATAGAGCAAATCATGAACAAAATTTTTTAGAAAAACGCACATCACAGCACTTGAATTTTTAAAAATTATTCAAGTTATTTGAGTTCTATTGTTGGGTAGTGGATTTTTATTTTCAAACACTTGAGTTCTGCATAGCAAAGCACGCCAGAGCACGACAGAGCACGCCAGAGCACGCCAGTGCACGACAGAGCACGCCAGTGCACGCCAGAGCACGCCAATTCACACAAGAGCACGTAAGTGCACGCCAGAGAACGCCAGTTCACGCCAGAGCACGTCAATGCACGCCAGAGCACGCCAGTGCATGCCAGAGTACGCCAGTGCACGCCAGAGCACGCAACTGCACGCCAGAGCACGCCAGTGCACGCCAGAGCTTGCCAGTGCACGCCAGAGCTTGCCAGTGCACGCCAGAGCACGTCAATTCACACCAGAGCACGCAAGTGCACGCCAGAGCACGCCAGTGCACGCCAGAGTACGCCAGAGCACGTCAGGGCACGCAAGTGCACGCCAGAGCACGCCAGTGCACGCCAGAGCACGCCAGTGCACGCCAGAGCACGCCAGAGCACGCCAGAGTACGCCAGAGCACGCCAGAGCACTGTAGAGCACAGCAGAGAACAGCTCAGCACTTGAAGTTTCTATAATATTTTTTTCACTTGTTAAAACCATTTTTTAATTACAGGATGTGTAAATCAATGTCCAAAACACCATTTCAAGTCTATTGAATCAATAAATTTTAGAGCAAATCATGAAAAAAAAGTTTTAGAAAACGCACATCACAGCACTTGAATTTTTAAAAATTATTCAAGTTATTTGAGTTCTATTGTCGGGTAGTGGATTTCTATTATCAAGCACTAGAGTTCTGCATAGCAGAGCACGCCAGAGCACGCCAGAGCACGCCAGAGCACGCAAGTGCACGCCAGAGCTTGCCAGTGCACGCCAGAGCACGCCAGAAAACGCCAGAAAACACCAGTGCACGCCAGTGCACGCCAATTCACACCAAAGCACGCCAGTGCACGCCAGAGCACGCCAGAGCACTCCAGTGCAAGCCAGATCACGTCAATGCACGCCAGAGCACGACAGTGCACGGCAGAGCACGCCAATTCACACCAGAGCACACCAGTGCACGCCAGTGCACGCCAGTTCACGCTACTTCACGTCAATGCACGCCAGAGCACGCCAGTGCACGTCAATGCACGCCAGAGCACGCTAATTCAATCCGGTGCACGCCAATGCACGCCAATTCACAACAGAGCACGCCAGTGCATGCCAAAGCACGCCAGTGCACGCCAAAGCACGCCAATTCACACCAGAGCACGCCAGTGCACGCCAGAGCACGCCAATTCACACCAGAGCACGCCAGTGCACGCCAGAGCACGCCAGAGCACGCCACTTCACACCAAAGCACACCAGTGCACGCCAGAGCACGCCAATTAACTCCAGAGCACGCCAGTACACGCCAGAGCACGCCAGTACACGCCAGAGCAAGCCAGTGCAAGCCAGAGCACGCCAGTCCACGCCAGAGCACGCCAGTGCACGCCAGAGCACGCCAGTGCACGCCAGAGCACGTCAATGCACGCCAGAGCACGCCAGTGCACGCCAGAGCACGGTAGAGCACAGCAGAGAACAGCTCAGCACTTGAAGTTGCTATAATATATTTTTCACTTGTTAAAACCATTTTTTAATTACAGGATATGTAAATCAATGTCCAATACACCATTTCAAGTCTATTGAATCAATAAATTTATAGAGCAAATCATAAACAAAAAGTTTTAGAAAAACGCACATCACAGAACTTGAATTT
Organism: Daphnia pulicaria; assembly: GCF_021234035.1. Taxonomy (NCBI): domain Eukaryota; kingdom Metazoa; phylum Arthropoda; class Branchiopoda; order Diplostraca; family Daphniidae; genus Daphnia; species Daphnia pulicaria. Next base: position 18,737,772 of record NC_060913.1, read on the forward strand.
TTAAAAATTATTCAAGTTATTTGAGTTCTATTGTCGGGTAGTGGATTTCTATTGTCAAGCACTTGAGTTTTGCATTGCAGAGCACGCCAGTTCACGCCAGAGGACGCCGGTTCACGCCAGAGCACGCCAGAGCACGCCAATGCACGCCAGTGCACGCCAGTGCACGCCAGAGCACGCCAGTGCACGCCAGTGCACGCCAGAGCACGCCAGTGCACGCCAGTGCACGCCAGAGCACGCCAGTGCACGCCAGAGCACGCCAGTGCACGCCAGTGCACGCCAGATCACGCCAATTCACACCAGAGCACGCCAGTGCACGCCAGAGCACGCCAATGCACGCCAATTCACACCAGAGCACGACAGAGCACGTCAATGCACGCCAGTGCTTGCCAGTGCACGCCAGAGCATGTCAATTCACACCAGAGCACGCCAGTGCACGCCAGAGCACGTCAATGCACGCCAGTGCACGCCAGAGCATGTCAATGCACGCCAGAGCTTGCAAGTGCACGCCAGTGCACGGCAGAGTACGCCAGTGCACGCCAGAGCACGCCAGTGCACGCCAGAGCACGCCAGTGCACGCCAGAGTACGCCAGTGCACGCCAGTTCAAACCAGAGCACGCCAGTGCACGCCGAGCCCTGGCGCCACGTCGTGCTCTGGCGTGCACTGGCGTGCACTGGCGTGCTCTGGCGTGCACTGGCGTGCTCTGGCGTGCACTGGCGTGCTCTGGCGTGCACTGGCGTGCTCTGGTGTGTATTGGCGTGCTCTGGCGTGCACTGGCGTGCTCTGGTGTGAATTGGCGTGCTCTGCCGTGCATTGAATTGCTCTGGCGTGCACTGGCGTGCTCTGACGTGCACGTGCTCTGGCGTGCACTGGCGTGCTCTGGCGTGCACTGGCGTGCTTTGGCGTGCACTTGCGTGCTCTGGCGTGCATTGACGTGCGCTTGCATGCACTGGCGTGCTCTGGCATGCACTGGCGTGCACTGGCGTGCACTGGCGTGCTCTGGTGTGAATTGGCGTGCACTGGCGTGCACTTGCGTGCTCTGGCGTGCACTGGCGTGCTTTGGCGTGCTCTTGCGTGCTATGGCGTGCTTTGGCGTGCATTGAATTGCACGCCGCATGGAATTCGCATTGAACGCATTGAACACGCCAGAGCACGCAAGTGCACGCCGCGCCCTGGCGCCACGTCGTGCTCTGGCGTGCACTGGCGTGCACTGGCGTGCACTGGCGTGCACTGGCGTGCTCTGGTGTGAATTGGCGTGCACTGGCGGGCACTTGCGTGCTCTGGCGTGCACTGGCGTGCTTTGGCGTGCTCTTGCGTGCTATGGCGTGCTTTGGCGTGCATTGAATTGCTCTGGCGTGCACTGGCGTGCTCTGACGTGCACTGGCGTGCTCTGGCGTGCTCTGGTGTGCTCTGGCGTGCATTGACTTGCTCTGGCGTGCACTGGCGTGCTCTGGCGTGCACTGGCGTGCTCTGGTGTGAATTGGCGTACACTGGCGTGCACTGGCGTGCTCTGTTGTGAATTGGCGTGCTCTGGCGTGCACTGGCGTGCTCTGGCGTGCTCTGGCGTGCTCTGGCGTGCTCTGGCTTGCTCTGGCGTGCATTGACGTGCTCTGGCGTGCACTGGCGTGCTCTGGCGTGCTCTGGCGTGCACTGGCGTGCTCTAATGTGTATTGGCGTGCACTGGCGTGCACTGGCGTGCTCTGGCGTGCAGTGGCATGCTTTGGCGTGCACTTGCGTGCTCTGGCGTGCACTGGCGTGCATTGACGTGCTCTGGCGTGCACTGGCGTGCACTGGCGTGCACTGGCGTGCTCTGGCGTGCACTGGCGTGCTCTGGCGTGCACTGGCGTGCTCTGGTGTGAATTGGCGTGCTCTAGCGTGCACTGGCGTGCTCTGGTGTGAATTGGCGTGCTCTGCCGTGCATTGAATTGCTCTGGCGTGCACTGGCGTGCTCTGGCGGGCACTGGCGTGCTCTGACGTGCACGTGCTCTGGCGTGCACTGGCGTGCTCTGGCGTGCACTGGCGTGCTTTGGCGTGCACTTGCGTGCTCTTGCGTGCATTGACGTGCGCTTGCGTGCACTGGCGTGCTCTGGCGTGCACTGGCGTGCACTGGCGTGCACTGGCGTGCTGTGGTGTGAATTGGCGTGCACTGGCGTGCACTTGCGTGCTCTGGCGTGCACTGGCGTGCTTTGGCGTGCTCTTGCGTGCTATGGCGTGCTTTGGCGTGCATTGAATTGCTCTGGCGTGCACTGGCGTGCTCTGACGTGCACTGGCGTACTCTGGCGTGCTCTGGTGTGCTCTGGCGTGCATTGACTTGCTCTGGCGTGCACTGGCGTGCTCTGGCGTGCACTGGCGTGCTATGGTGTGAATTGGCGTTCACTGGCGTGCACTGGCGTGCTCTGTTGTGAATTGGCGTGCTCTGGCGTGCACTGGCGTGCTCTGGCGTGCTCTGGCGTGCTCTGGCGTGCTCTGGCTTGCTCTGGCGTGCATTGACGTGCTCTGGCGTGCACTGGCGTGCTCTGGCGTGCTCTGGCGTGCACTGGCGTGCTCTAATGTGTATTGGCGTGCACTGGCGTGCACTGGCGTGCTCTGGCGTGCAGTGGCGTGCTTTGGCGTGCACTTGCGTGCTCTGGCGTGCACTGGCGTGCATTGACGTGCTCTTGCGTGCACTGGCGTGCTCTGGCGTGCACTGGCGTGCTCTGGCGTGCACTGGCGTGCTCTGGCGTGCACTTGCGTGCTCTGGTGTGAATTGGCGTGCTCTGGCGTGCACTGGCGTGCTCTGGTGTGAATTGGCGTGCTCTGGCGTGCATTGATTTGCTCTGGCGTGCACTTGCGTGCTCTGGCGTGCATTGACGTGCTCTTGCGTGCACTGGCGTGCTCTGCTATGCAGAACTCAAGTGCTTGACAATAGAAATCCACTACCCGACAATAGAACTCAAATAACTTGAATAATTTTTAAAAATTCAAGTGCTGTGATGTGGGTTTTTCTCAAACTTTTTGTTCATGATTTGCTCTATAAATTTATTGATTAAATACACTTAAAAAGTTTGATTTACTAATTTATTTATGAATTTATTTACACATCCTCTAATTAAAAAATGGTTTTAACAATATAGCAACTTCAAGTGCTGAGCTGTTCTCTGCTGTGCTCTACCATGCTCTGGCGTGCACTGGCGTGCTCTGGCGTGCTCTGGCGTGCTCTGGCTTGCTCTGGCGTGCATTGACGTGCTCTGGCGTGCACTGGCGTGCTCTGGCGTGCTCTAGCGTGCACTGGCGTGCTCTGGCGTGCACTGGCGTGCACTGGCGTGCTCTGGCGTGCATTTACGTGCTCTGGCGTGCATTGACGTGCTCGTGCGTGCACTGGCGTGCTCTGGCGAGCACTTGCGTGCACTGGCGTGCACTGGCGTTCTCTGGCGTGCACTGGCGTGCTCTGGCGTGCTCTGGCGTGCTCTGGCGTGCACTGGCGTGCTCTGGCGTGCTCTGCTATGCAGAACTCAAGTGCTTGACAATAGAAATCCACTACCCGACAATAGAACTCAAATAACTTCAATAATTTTAAAAAATTCAAGTGCTGTGATGTGCGTTTTTCTCAAACTTTTAGTTCATGATTTGCTCTATAAATTTATTGATTAAATACACTTGAAATGGTTGATTTACGAATTGATTTATGAATTTATTTACACATCCTCTAATCAAAAAATGGTTTTAACAAATGAAAAAAATATTATAGCAACTTCAAGTGCTGAGCTGTTCTCTGCTGTGCTAAACCATGCTCTGGCTTGCACTGGCGTGCTCTGGCGTGCTCTGGCGTGCTCTGGCTTGCTCTGGCGTGCATTGACGTGCTCTGGCGTGCACTGGCGTGCTCTGGCGTGCTCTAGCGTGCACTGGCGTGCTCTGGCGTGCACTGGCGTGCTCTGGCGTGCATTTACATGCTCTGGCGTGCAGTGACGTGCTCGTGCGTGCACTGGCGTGCTCTGGCGAGCACTTGCGTGCTCTGGCGAGCACTTGCGTGCTCTGGCGAGCACTTGCGTGCTCTGGCGTGCACTGGGGTGCTCTGGCGTGCACTGGCTTGCTCTGGCGAGCACTTACGTGCTCTGGCGTGCACTGGCGTGCTCTGGCGTGCACTGGCGTGCTCTGGCGTGCTCTGCTATGCAGAACTCAAGTGCTTGACGATAGAAAACCACTACCCGACAATAGAACTCAAATAACTTGAACAATTTTTAAAAATTCAAGTGCTGTGATGTGCGTTTTTCTCAAGTTTTTTGTTCATGATTTGCTCTATAAATTTATTGATTAAATAGACTTGAAATGGTGTATTGGATATTGATTTACACATCCTGTAATTAAAAATGCTTTTAACAAGTGAAAAAAATATTATAGCAACTTAAAGTGCTGAGCTGTTCTCTGCTGTGCTCTACCATGCTCTGGCGTGCACTGGCGTGCTCTGGCGTGCACTGGCGTGCTCTGGCGTCCACTGGCGTGCTCTGGCGTGCACTGGCGTGCTCTGGCGTGCTCTGGCTTGCTCTGGCGTGCATTGACGTGCTCTGGAGTGCACTGGCGTACTCTGGCGTGCATTGACATGCTCTTGCGTGCACTGGCGTGCTCTGGTGTGAATTGGCGTGCTCTGGCGTGCACTGGCGTGCTCTGATGTGAATTGGCGTGCTCTGGCGTGCATTGACGTGCTCTTGCGTGCACTGGCGTGCTCTGCTATGCAGAACTCAAGTGCTTGACAATAGAAATCCACTACCCGACAATAGAACTCAAATAACTTAAATAATTTTTAAAAATTCAAGTGCTGTGATGTGCGTTTTTCTCAAACTTTTTGTTCATGATTTGCTCTATAAATTTATTGATTAAATAGACTTGAAATGGTGTATTGGACATTGATTTACACATCCTGTAATTAAAAATGCTTTTAACAAGTGAAAAAAATATTATAGCAACTTCAAGTGCTGAGCTGTTCTCTGCTGTGCTCTACCATGCTCTGGCGTGCACTGGCGTGCTCTGGCGTACACTGGCGTGCTCTGGCGTGCACTGGCGTGCTCTGGCGTGCTCTGGCGTGCTCTGGCTTGCTCTGGCGTGCATTGACGTGCTCTGGCGTGCACTGGCGTGCTCTAGCGTGCTCTAGCGTGCACTGGCGTGCTCTGGCGTGCACTGGCGTGCTCTGGCGTGCTCTGCTATGCAGAACTCAAGTGCTTTACAATAGAAATCCACTACCCGACAATAGAACCCAAATCCCTTGAATAATTTTTAAAAATTCAAGTGCTGTGATGTGCGTTTTTCTCAAACTTTTTGTTCATGATTTGCTCTATAAATTTATTGATTAAATACACTTGAAATGGTTGATTTACGAATTGATTTATGAATTGATTTACACATCCTCTAATTAAAAAATGGTTTTAACAAGTGAAAAAAATATTATAGCAACTTCAAGTGCTGAGCTGTTCTCTGCTGTGCTCTACCATGCTCTGACGTGCACTGGCGTGCTCTGGCGTGCTCTGGCGTGCTCTGGCTTGCTCTGGCGTGCATTGACGTGCTATGGCGTGCACTGGCGTGCTCTGGCGTGCTCTAGCGTAAACTGGCGTGCTCTGGCGTGCACTGGCGTGCTCTGGCGTGCATTTACGTGCTCTGGCGTGCATTGACGTGCTCTGGCGTGCACTTGCGTGCTCTGGCGTGCTCTGCTATGCAGAACTCAAGTGCTTTACAATAGAAATCCACTACCCGACAATAGAACCCAAATCCCTTGAATAATTTTTAAAAATTCAAGTGCTGTGATGTGCGTTTTTTTCAAACTTTTTGTTCGTGATTTGCTCAATCAATTTATTGATTAAATACACTTGAAATGGTGTATTGGACATTGATTTACACATCCTGTAATTAAAAATGGTTTTAACAAGTGAAAAAAATATTATAGCAACTTCAAGTGCTGAGCTGTTCTCTGCTGTGCTCTACCATGCTCTGGCGTGCTCTGGCGTGCTCTGGCGTGCACTGGCGTGCTCTGGCGTCCACTGGCGTGCTCTGGCGTGCACTGGCGTGCTCTGGCGTGCTCTGGCTTGCTCTGGCGTGCATTGACGTGCTCTGGAGTGCACTGGCGTACTCTGGCGTGCATTGACATGCTCTTGCGTGCACTGGCGTGCTCTGGTGTGAATTGGCGTGCTCTGGCGTGCACTGGCGTGCTCTGATGTGAATTGGCGTGCTCTGGCGTGCATTGACGTGCTCTTGCGTGCACTGGCGTGCTCTGGTGTGAATTGGCTTGCACTGGCGTGCACTTGCGTGCTCTGGCGTGCACTGGCGTGCTCTGGCGTGCTCTAGCGTGCTCTGGCATGCTCTGGCTTGCTCTGGCGTGCATTGACGTGCTCTGGCGTGCTCTGGTGTGAATTGGCGTGCTATGGCGTGCATTGAATTTCTCTGGCGTGCACTGTCGTGCTCTGGCGAGCTCTGGCGTGCACTGGCGTGCTCTGGCGTGCACTGGCGTGCTCTTGCGTGCACTGGCGTGCTCTGGCGTGCTCTGGCGTGCTCTGGCGTGAATTGACATGCACTGGCGTGCACTGGCGTGCTCTGGCGTGCTCTGGTGTGAATTGGCTTGCACTGGCGTGCACTGGCGTGCTTTGTCGTGCACTTGCGTGCTCTGGCGTGCACTGGCGTGCTCTGGCGTGCACTGGCGTGCTCTGGCAAGCAGTGGCGTGCTCTAGTGTGAATTGGCGTGCTCTGGCGTGCATTGAATTGCTCTGGCGTGCACTGGCGTGCTCTGGCGTGCACTGGAGTGCTCTGGCGTGCACTGGCGTGCTTTGTCGTGCACTTGCGTGCTCTGGCGTGCACTGGCGTGCTCTGGCGTGCACTGGCGTGCTCTGGCGTGCAGTGGCGTGCTCTAGTGTGAATTGGCGTGCTCTGGCGTGCATTGAATTGCTCTGGCGTGCACTGGCGTACTCTGGCGTGCACTGGCGTGCTCTGGCGTGCATTGACGTGCTCTGGTGTGAATTCGCGTGCTCTGGCGTGCACTGGCATAGACTGGCGTGCATTGACGTGCTCGTGCGTGCACTGGCGTTCTCTGGCGTGCACTTGCGTGCTCTGGCGTGCACTGGCGAGCTCTGGTGTGAATTGGCGTGCTCTTGCGTGCACTGGCGTGCTCTGGTGTGAATTGGCGTGCTCTGGCGTGCACTGGCGTGCACTGTTGTGCTCTGGCGTGCATTGACTTGCTCGTGCGTGCACTGGGGTGCTCTGCTATGCAGAACTCAAGTGCTTGACAAAAGAAATCCACTACCCGACAATAGAACTCAAATAACTTGAATAATTTTAAAAAATTCAAGTGCTGTGATGTGCGTTTTTCTCAAACTTTTTGTTCATGATTTGCTCTATAAATTTATTGATTAAATAGACTTGAAATGGTGTATTGGACATTGATTTACACATCCTGTAATTAAAAAATGGTTTTAACAAGTGAAAAAAATATTATAGCTACTTCAAGTGCTGAGCTGTTCTCTGCTGTGCTCTACTGTGCTCTGGCGTGCACTGGCGTGCTCTGGCGTGCACTGGCGTTCTCTGGCGTGCACTGGCAAGCTCTGGCGTGCACTGGCGTGCTCTGGTGTGAATTGGCGTGCACTGGCGTGCACTGGCGTGCTTTGGCGTGCTCTTGCATGCAATGGCGTGCTCTGACGTGCATTGAATTGCTCTGGCGTGCACTGGCGTGCTTTGGCGTGCTTTGGCGTTCTCTGGCGTGCTCTGGCGTGCTTTGGCGTGCATTGACTTGCTCTGGCGTGCACTGGCGTGCTCTGGCTTGCACTGGCGTGCTCTGGTGTGAATTGGCGTACACTGGCGTGCACTGGCGTGCTCTGGCGTGCTCTGGCGTGCTTAAGCGTGCACTGGAGTGCTCTGGCGTGCACTGGCGTGCTCTGGCGTGCATTGACGTGCTCTTGCGTGCACTGGCGTGCTCTGGCGTGCAGTGGCGTGCTCTGGTGTGAATTTGCGTGCTCTGGCGTGCACTGGCGTGCTCTGGTGTGAATTGGCGTGCTCTGGCGTGCATTGAATTGCTCTGGCGTGCACTGGCGTTCTCTGGCGTGCACTTGCGTGCTCTTCCGTGCACTGGCGAGCTCTGGTGTGAATTGGCGTGCTCTGGCGTGCATTGAATTGCTCTGGCGTGCACTGGCGTGCTCTGGCGTGCACTTGCGCGACTGGCGTGCACTGGCGTTTTCTGACGTGCTCTGGCGTGCACTGGCGTTCTCTGGCGTGCACTGGAGTGCTTTGGCGTGCACTTGCGTGCTCTGGCGTGCACTTTCGTGCTCTAGCGTGCATTGACGTGCTCTGTCGTGCTCTGGCGTGTTCTGCTATGCAGAATTCAAGTGCTTGACAATAGAAATCCACTACCCGACAATAGAACTCAAATAACTTGAATAATTTTTAAAAATTCAAGTGCTGTGATGTGCGTTTTTCTCAAGCTTTTTGTTCATGATTTGCTCTATAAATTTATTGATTAAATAGACTTGAAATGGTGTATTGGACATTGATTTACACATCCTGTAATTAAAAAATGGTTTTAACAAGTGAAAACAATATTATAGCAACTTCAAGTGCTGAGCTGTTCTCTGCTGTGCTCTACCGTGCTCTGGCGTGCACTGGCGTGCACTGGCGGGCTCTGGCGTGCTCTGGCGTGCACTGGCGTGCTCTGGCGTGCATTGACGTTCTCTGGTGTGAATTGGCGTGCTCTGTCGTGCACTGGCGTGCTCTGGCGTGCTCAGACATGCTCTGGCGTGCACTGGCGTGCATTGACGTACTTGTGCGTGCACTGGCATGCTCTGGCGTGCTCTGGCGTGCTCTGGCGTGAATTGGCGTGCACTGGCGTGCACTGGCGTGCTCTGGTGTGAATTGGCGTGCTCTTGCGTGCACTGGCATGCTCGTGCGTGCACTGGCGTTCTCTGGCGTGCACTTGCGTGCTCTTCCGTGCACTGGCGAGCTCTGGTGTGAATTGGCGTGCTCTGGCGTGCACTGGCGTGCTCTGGTGTGAATTGGCGTGCTCTGGCGTGCACTGGCATAAACTGGCGTGCATTGACGTGCTCGTGCGTGCACTGGCGTTCTCTGGCGTGCACTTGCGTGCTCTGGCGTGCACTGGCGAGCTCTGGTGTGAATTGGCGTGCTCTTGCGTGCACTGGCGTGCTCTGGTGTGAATTGGCGTGCTCTGGCGTGCTCTTGCGTGCACTGTTGTGCTCTGGCGTGCATTGAATTGCTCGTGCGTGCACTGGGGTGCTCTGCTATGCAGAACTCAAGTGCTTGACAAAAGAAATCCACTACCCGACAATAGAACTCAAATAACTTGAATAATTTTTAAAAATTCAAGTGCTGTGATGTGCGTTTTTCTCAAACTTTTTGTTCATGATTTGCTCTATAAATTTATTGATTAAATAGACTTGAAATGGTGTATTGGACATTGATTTACACATCCTGTAATTAAAAAATGGTTTTAACAAGTGAAAAATATATTATAGCAACTTCAAGTGCTGAGCTGTTCTCTGCTGTGTTCTACCGTGCTCTGGCGTGCACTGGCGTGCTCTGGCGTGCTCTGGCGTGCTCTGGCTTGCTCTGGCGTGCATTGACGTGCTCTGGCGTGCACTGGCGTGCTCTGGCGTGCTCTGGCGTGCACTGGCGTGCTCTGGTGTGAATTGGCGTGCACTGGCGTGCACTGGCGTGCTCTGGCGTGCACTGGCGTGCTCTGGCGTGCATTGACGTGTTCTTGCGTGCACTGGCGTGCTCTGGCGTGCACTGGCGTGCTCTGGTGTGAATTGGCGTGCTCTGGCGTGCACTGGCGTGCTCTGGTGTGAATTGGCGTGCTCTGGCGTGCATTGAATTGCTCTGGCGTGCACTGGCGTGCTCTGGCGTGCACTTGCGCGACTGGCGTGCACTGGCGTGCACTGGCGTTTTCTGACGTGCTATGACGTGCACTGGCGTTCTCTGGCGTGCACTGGAGTGCTTTGGCGTGCACTTGCGTGCTCTGGCGTGCACTTTCGTGCTCTAGCGTGCATTGACGTGCTCTGTCGTGCTCTGGCGTGCTCTGCTATGCAGAATTCAAGTGCTTGACAATAGAAATCCACTACCCGACAATAGAACTCAAATAACTTGAATAATTTTTAAAAATTCAAGTGCTGTGATGTTCGTTTTTCTCAAGCTTTTTGTTCATGATTTGCTCTATAAATTTATTGATTAAATAGACTTGAAATGTTGTATTGGACATTGATTTACACATCCTGTAATTAAAAAATGGTTTTAACAAGTGAAAACAATATTATAGCAACTTCAAGTGCTGAGCTGTTCTCTGCTGTGCTCTACCGTGCTCTGGCGTGCACTGGCGTGCACTGGCGGGCTCTGGCGTGCATTGACGTGCTCTGGTGTGAATTGGCGTGCTCTGTCGTGCACTGGCGTGCTCTGGCGTGCTCAGACATGCTCTGGCGTGCACTGGCGTGCATTGACGTACTTGTGCGTGCACTGGCATGCTCTGGCATGCTCTGGCGTGCTCTGGCGTGAATTGGCGTGCTCTGGCGTGCACTGGCGTGCTCTGGTGTGAATTGGCGTGCTCTTGCGTGCACTGGCATGCTCGTGCGTGCACTGGCGTTCTCTGGCGTGCACTTGCGTGCTCTTCCGTGCACTGGCGAGCTCTGGTGTGAATTGGCGTGCTCTGGCGTGCACTGGCGTGCTCTGGTGTGAATTGGCGTGCTCTGGCGTGCACTGGCATAAACTGGCGTGCATTGACGTGCTCGTGCGTGCACTGGCGTTCTCTGGCGTGCACTTGCGTGCTCTGGCGTGCACTGGCGAGCTCTGGTGTGAATTGGCGTGCTCTTGCGTGCACTGGCGTGCTCTGGTGTGAATTGGCGTGCTCTGGCGTGCACTGGCGTGCACTGTTGTGCTCTGGCGTGCATTGACTTGCTCGTGCGTGCACTGGGGTGCTCTGCTATGCAGAACTCAAGTGCTTGACAAAAGAAATCCACTACCCGACAATAGAACTCAAATAACTTGAATAATTTTAAAAAATTCAAGTGCTGTGATGTGCGTTTTTCTCAAACTTTTTGTTCATGATTTGCTCTATAAATTTATTGATTAAATAGACTTGAAATGGTGTATTGGACATTGATTTACCCATCCTGTAATTAAAAAATGGTTTTAACAAGTGAAAAAAATATTATAGCAACTTCAAGTGCTGAGCTGTTCTCTGCTGTGCTCTACCGTGCTCTGGCGTGCACTGGCGTGCTCTGGCGTGCTCTGGCGTGCTCTGGCTTGCTCTGGCGTGCATTGACGTGCTCTGGCGTGCACTGGCGTGCACTGGCGTGCTCTGGCGTGTTCTGGCGTGCACTGGCGTGCTCTGGTGTGAATTGGCGTGCACTGGCGTGCACTGGCGTGCTCTGGCGTGCATTGACGTGTTCTTGCGTACACTGGCGTGCTCTGGCGTGCACTGGCGTGCTCTGGTGTGAATTGGCGTGCTCTGGCGTGCACTGGCGTGCTCTGTTGTGAATTGGTGTGCTCTGGCGTGCATTGAATTGCTCTGGCGTGCACTGGCGTGCTCTGGCGTGCACTTGCGCGACTGGCGTGCACTGGCGTGCACTGGCGTTTTCTGACGTGCTCTGGCGTGCACTGGCGTTCTCTGGCGTGCACTGGAATGCTTTGGCGTGCACTTGCGTGCTCTGGCGTGCACTTTCGTGCTCTAGCGTGCATTGACGTGCTCTGTCGTGCTCTGGCGTGCTCTGCTATGCAGAATTCAAGTGCTTGACAATAGAAATCCACTATCCGTTTTCTGACGTGCTCTGGCGTGCTCTGGCTTGCTCTGGCGTGCATTGACGTGCTCTGGCGTGCTCTGGCGTGCACTGGCGTGCACTGGCGTGCACTGGCGTGCTCTGGCGTGCACTGGCGTGCTCTGGCGTGCACTGGCGTGCTCTGGTGTGAATTGGCGTGCACTGGCGTGCTTTGGCGTGCTCTTGCGTGCAATGGCGTGCTCTGGCGTGCATTGAATTGCTCTTGCGTGCACTGGCGTGCTTTGGCGTGCTTTGGCGTGCTCTTGCGTGCTCTGGCGTGCTTTGGCGTGCATTGACTTGCTCTGGCGTGCACTGGCGTGCTCTGGCGTGCACTGGCGTGCTCTGGTGTGAATTGGCGTGCTCTGGCGTGCACTGGCGTGCTCTTGCGTGCACTGGCGTGCTCTGGCGTGCATTGACGTGCTCTTGCGTGCACTGGCGTGCTCTGGCGTGCACTGGCGTGCTCTGGTGTGAATTGGCGTGCTCTGGCGTGCACTGGCGTGCTCTGGTGTGAATTGGCGTGCTCTGACGTGCATTGAATTGCTCTGGCGTGCACTGGCGTGCACTGGCGGCACTGGCGTGCACTGGCGTGCACTGGCGGGCTCTGGCGTGCTCTGGCGTGCACTGGCGTGCTCTTGCGTGCATTGACGTGCTCTGGTGTGAATTGGCGTGCACTGGCGTGCACTGGCGTGCTTTGGCGTGCTCTTGCGTGCAATGGCGTGCTCTGGCGTGCATTGAATTGCTCTGGCGTGCACTGGCGTGCTTTGGCGTGCTTTGGCGTGCTCTGGCGTGCTCTGGCGTGCTTTGGCGTGCATTGACTTGCTCTGGCGTGCACTGGCGTGCTCTGGCGTGCACTGGCGTGCTCTGGCGTGCACTGGCGTGCTCTGGTGTGAATTGGCGTACACTGGCGTGCACTGGCGTGCTCTTGCGTGCTCTTGCGTGCTTAAGCGTGCACTGGAGTGCTCTGGCGTGCACTGGCGTGCTCTGGCGTGCACTGGCGTGCTCTGGCGTGCATTGACGTGCTCTTGCGTGCACTGGCGTGCTCTGGCGTGCACTGGCGTGCTCTGGTGTGAATTGGCGTGCTCTGGCGTGCACTGGCGTGCTCTGGTGTGAATTGGCGTGCTCTGGCGTGCATTGAATTGCTCTGGCGTGCACTGGCGTGCTCTGGCGTGCACTGGCGTGCACTGGCGTGCACTGGCGGGCTCTGGCGTGCTCTGGCGTGCACTGGCGTGCTCTGGCGTGCATTGACGTGCTCTGGTGTGAATTGGCGTGCTCTGTCGTGCACTGGCGTGCTCTGGCGTGCTCAGACATGCTCTGGCGTGCACTGGCGTGCATTGACGTACTTGTGCGTGCACTGGCATGCTCTGGCGTGCTCTGGCGTGCTCTGGCGTGAATTGGCGTGCTCTGGCGTGCACTGGCGTGCTCTGGTGTGAATTGGCGTGCTCTTGCGTGCACTGGCATGCTCGTGCGTGCACTGGCGTTCTCTGGCGTGCACTTGCGTGCTCTTCCGTGCACTGGCGAGCTCTGGTGTGAATTGGCGTGCTCTGGCGTGCACTGGCGTGCTCTGTTGTGAATTGGCGTACTCTGGCGTGCACTGGCATAAACTGGCGTGCATTGACGTGCTCGTGCGTGCACTGGCGTTCTCTGGCGTGCACTTGCGTGCTCTGGCGTGCACTGGCGAGCTCTGGTGTGAATTGGCGTGCTCTTGCGTGCACTGGCGTGCTCTGGTGTGAATTGGCGTGCTCTGGCGTGCTCTGGCGTGCACTGTTGTGCTCTGGCGTGCATTGACTTGCTCGTGCGTGCACTGGGGTGCTCTGCTATGCATAACTCAAGTGCTTGACAAAAGAAATCCACTACCCGACAATAGAACTCAAATAACTTGAATAATTTTAAAAAATTCAAGTGCTGTGATGTGCGTTTTTCTCAAACTTTTTGTTCATGATTTGCTCTATAAATTTATTGATTAAATAGACTTGAAATGGTGTATTGGACATTGATTTACACATCCTGTAATTAAAAAATGGTTTTAACAAGTGAAAAAAATATTATAGCAACTTAAAGTGCTGAGCTGTTCTCTGCTGTGCTCTACCGTGCTCTGGCGTGCACTGGCGTGCTCTGGCGTGCTCTGGCGTGCTCTGGCTTGCTCTGGCGTGCATTGACGTGCTCTGGCGTGCACTGGCGTGCTCTGGCGTGCTCTGGCGTGCACTGGCGTGCTCTGGTGTGAATTGGCGTGCACTGGCGTGCACTGGCGTGCTCTGGCGTGCACCGGCGTGCTCTGGCGTGCATTGACGTGTTCTTGCGTGCACTGGCGTGCACTGGCGTGCTCTGGTGTGAATTGGCGTGCTCTGGCGTGCACTGGCGTGCTCTGGTGTGAATTGGCGTGCTCTGGCGTGCATTGAATTGCTCTGGCGTGCACTGGCGTGCTCTGGCGTGCACTTGCACGACTGGCGTGCACTGGCGTGCACTGGCGTTTTCTGACGTGCTCTGGCGTGCACTGGCGTTCTCTGGCGTGCACTGGAGTGCTTTGGCGTGCACTTGCGTGCTCTGGCGTGCACTTTCGTGCTCTAGCGTGCATTGACGTGCTCTGTCGTGCTCTGGCGTGCTCTGCTATGCAGAATTCAAGTGCTTGACAATAGAAATCCACTATCCGTTTTCTGACGTGCTCTGGCGTGCTCTGGCTTGCTCTGGCGTGCATTGACGTGCTCTGGCGTGCTCTGGCGTGCACTGGCGTGCACTGGCGTGCACTGGCGTGCTCTGGCGTGCACTGGCGTGCTCTGGCGTGCACTGGCGTGCTCTGGTGTGAATTGGCGTGCACTGGCGTGCTTTGGCGTGCTCTTGCGTGCAATGGCGTGCTCTGGCGTGCATTGAATTGCTCTTGCGTGCACTGGCGTGCTTTGGCGTGCTTTGGCGTGCTCTTGCGTGCTCTGGCGTGCTTTGGCGTGCATTGACTTGCTCTGGCGTGCACTGGCGTGCTCTGGCGTGCACTGGCGTGCTCTGGTGTGAATTGGCGTGCTATGGCGTGCACTGGCGTGCTCTTGCGTGCACTGGCGTGCTCTTGCGTGCACTGGCGTGCTCTTGCGTGCACTGGCGTGCTCTTGCGTGCACTGGCGTGCTCTGGCGTGCATTGACGTGCTCTTGCGTGCACTGGCGTGCTCTGGCGTGCACTGGCGTGCTCTGGTGTGAATTGGCGTGCTCTGGCGTGCACTGGCGTGCTCTGGTGTGAATTGGCGTGCTCTGGCGTGCATTGAATTGCTCTGGCGTGAACTGGCGTGCTCTGGCGTGCACTGGCGTGCACTGGCATGCACTGGCGGGCTCTGGCGTGCTCTGGCGTGCACTGGCGTGCTCTGGCGTGCATTGACGTGCTCTGGTGTGAATTGGCGTGCACTGGCGTGCACTGGCGTGCTTTGGCGTGCTCTTGCGTGCAATGGCGTGCTCTGGCGTGCATTGAATTGCTCTGGCGTGCACTGGCGTGCTTTGGCGTGCTTTGGCGTGCTCTGGCGTGCTCTAGCGTGCTTTGGCGTGCATTGACTTGCTCTGGCGTGCACTGGCGTGCTCTGGCGTGCACTGGCGTGCTCTGGTGTGAATTGGCGTA